>NW_020954579.1:6846490-7035882 GCF_900497805.2 Vombatus ursinus | reverse complement strand
AAGAAAGAAAGAAAGAAAGAAAGAAAGAAAGAAAGAAAGAAAGAAAGGAAAAAAGAAAGAAAGAAAAAGGCCTTGGAAGACCTGGGAAGCAACAGTGATCAGTGTGGTGCTATAGTGCTCAGCCCAGGTCAAACCAGATGCCCTGGGACTCTGAGCTCTCTAGCACTTAGTCCTGGGACGACATGGGAAGCCCTGAAGATCCATCACTCTGCACTTCCAGGAATCAGGATGTTCCAACCCCAGGAGGCAGAGATTGACCCAGGAGTCCAACTAACCCAGGAGGAGGCCAAGCAAAGGCTAACCACCTCTCTCCAAAAACGCACAGCAAGAGCAGAACCCAGGCCTTGGCAGAAAGTCCAAGCTCAAGAACTAAAGCTGAAGAAATGAACAAACCACCAAAAGGAGACATCAATTAATATAAAATTTATGGTAGACCTAGAGATGGCCATAAATCTAGCCTAAAAGAGCAACTCCCTAACAACTGCAAGCAGAAACTCAAAGGAAAAAATGGATTTTCCACAAGGATGCCATGAATATCGAGAAGAAATAAAATTAAATTGCTAGAGGAAAGAATTGGAAGGTTAATTAATAGATTAAGAGAGAAAATAGTAAGCTTACTCCCTGAAAACTAGAATGGACCAAAAGAAGTCAATGTCTCCAAAAGACAACAAGAAATATTAGAACAAAATCAAAACATTGAAAAAATTGAGGAAAATGTAACCCAATATCAAAAACAACTGATCTGGAAAACAAGTCAAAGAGAGATAATTTTTATTATCGAACTCCCTGAAAACCATGATTTTTTCCCCAAAGCCTAGATAGTATATTTCAAAGAAACCATAAATGAAAACTGTCCAGATTTATTAAAAGAAGAGCAAAGCAGAGACAAAAAGAGCCCACCAAACACCTCCCGGGAGGGGGGGGAATCAAAAGAATAAATTCCAGGAGTTTCATAGCCAAAATCCAGAGCTCCTATATCAAAGAAAAAATATTGTGAGCTTCCAAAAAGAAACAGTTTGGATACCAAGGAACCACAAACAGGATCAAGTACACATAAGACCCGGTAGCTTCCATAATACACGGAAGATCTTGGAACATAATATTCCAAAAGGCAAAAATATGGACTAATAACCAAGTATAATTTACCCTGCAAAGCCGAGTATAATTCTATGGGGGGGCATTGGGGGTGGGCATGAATGGAATTTTTTCCCATGTTTCAAGCATTTCTAATGAAAAGATCAGAGCCAAGTAGGAATTTCAAAATAACAGCATCAGGGTCCAAAGAAACCTAGAAAACTAAATTTAGTTCAGCAAATGGAAGGAGTTGGATAATGACAGAAGAGGCTAGTATCCCTTCAGAACTTTAATATCTTGAGAGTATTATACAGCAGGAGCTAAATTAGAAAAACAGGACTTGGTGGATTAGTTCTGTTCTAAAAGTTTTAAAAAGGAAAAGAGAATAAAAAGAATATGCTAGTGTAGAAAGGAGGAAGAAAGGGGTGGAATTTGACATTTCTAATAATTGGTATACATTTAAGGAGCACACAAACCTGGAGTGAGGGGTAACAGCATCAGCTATACCTTACTTTTATTTGAAACAAAGGCGGGCTGAACAAACTGATACAGTTTTTTTTGTAGAAATACATTAAACTCAATAGGAAAGCAAGGGTAGGGGAGGGCGGTGTATAATTTGAGGTTAAGAAGAAGGACGATAGCAGGGAGGGAACAGTTACAAACAAAACAAATTTCCTGATTCCAAGACAGTATTAAAAGGGGGCAGGTTGGGGGGGCAAAGATCTAGAATCTAAGGGGGAATGACTGAACTATTATTACTCTGCCAAAAAAAATGATTTTAAAAAAAGATGATTTCAGAGAAATCTGGACAGCATAAATTGATACAGAACCAAGAGCATGATTTGTCTAAGGACAATAACATTATAAAAGAAAACAACTTTGAAAGGATGACCAACCGTGTCTCTTAGAGGATCTATGATAAAGCATGTTACTCACATCCTGATATCTTGATAGAGATAGTGGACTAAAGGTGCAGAAGCATACATTTTTGGACATGGCCACTATGTGGATTCATTTTGCTTGACTATGCTTGTTCATTAAGAAGTTGTTTTTGTTTTTGTCTCTGTTTTTAATTGGGGCTGGGGATGGAACTGTATGGGGATGAGAAAATTTAACAAAAGTGATTTTTGTTTGTTTTTTTATTAATTTATTTTGATTTATCAATAATCACTTCCATATGCTTTTGAGTTTAAAATTTTTCTCCCCCTTCCTCCCCACGATGGTGCACAATCTGATGTAGGATATACATTTACATTCATATTAAACATATTTTCACATTAGTGATGTTGTAAGTAAAAATTAAAACCAATAGGAGGAACCATCAGAAAGAGGAAACAAAACTCAACAGAAGAGGAAAAAAAATAGCAATTCAACTTCCATAGTTCCTTCTTTGGATGTGGATAGCATTTTCCATTACAAGGCCTCTGGAGATGTCTTAGATCTTTGTATTGCCAGGAAGGATTGAGTTTATCAATATTAGTCATCACACAACATGGCTGTTATTATGTACAACGTTCTCTTGATTCTGCTCACTTCACTCAGTATCAGACCATACAAGTCTTCCCAGGTTTTTCTGAAGTCAGCCTGTTCATCATTTCTTACAGCACAATAGTATTCCATCACATTCATATAACACAACTTGCTCAGTCATTCCCCAATTGATGGGCATCCTCTCAACTTCCAATTCTTTGCCACCACAAAAAGAGCTGCTATGAATATTTTTGTACATGTGGGTCCTTTTCCCAATTGTATGATCTCTTTGGGATATAGCCCTAGAAATGCTATTGCTGGGTCAAAGGGTATGCACATTTTTATAGTCCTTTGGGCATAGTTTCAAATTGCTCTCCAAAATGGTTAGATCATTTCACAACTCCACTAACAATGCATTAGTGTTCCAATTTTCCCACATCTTCTCCAACATTTATCATTTCCTGTTTTGTCATGTTGGTCAATCTGATAGGTGTGATGTGGTATCTCAGAGTTGTTCTCATTTGCATTTCTCTAATCAATAGTGATTTAGAGCATTTTTTCATATGACTATAGATGGCTTTAATTTCTTCATCTGAGAATTTGACCATTTAAAAAGTGATTTTTTTTAAAAAGAGAGCAATTTTTTAATTTTGCAGAAAAGAAGGAAGTTCATAAGAAAGCACTGACAAGCCAATTTTGAAATTAACATGTGGAATTTATTATGTACTTTTTAAAACAGTATGAAATGGAGATTCATGGTTTCATATACATATATGGCAACTTACTTTTTTGATATTTAAGTTCAGGATAATGAAAACAAAAAAATTAATTTTAAAAAATCCACATATTTTGCCAGAATATTTCCTAGAGTACATTTTGGCTGCATTTTTCTGTTGCCTCGACAAGCAAGCTGATCCTGTGACAGGAACTGTCTGGCCAGACCACCATGCCCACAACAACAAAAATGGAAATGGAAGAAATTAATTTAAAAGGGAAGAAAAAATTGTCCTCATGCTCTAACCCCTAGCTTGTACTTATACATGTGTTCACGTTGTATCTATCTCCTCTAGAGGAATATAGGTTCCATGAGGATAAGAGGATTATGCCATTTAAAAAAAGAAAAAAGAAAGAAAAAGAAAAGCAAGCTTTGCTTCCCTAATGCTATTCCATATAGTAGAACCTTAATCAGTCTTTGCTGAATTGAATTGCAAAATTTCCAGAATTCACTGAGTCTACCCTGTCTAGACTTTAATGCAGGTAGGTGAAGTAGTGAGTGACTAGAATGCTGCTGGACAGAGTCAGGAAAGCCTGAGTTCAAATTCAGCTTCAGAAATGTAATTAATGCACAACCCTGAGCAAGTCCCTTAACCTTTTCATCTTCCTGAAGGAGTTGGACTTGATGGTGTCGAAGGTTCCTTCCAACTCTAAATCTAGGGGCTTTTAAATGAAGTTAATCTGTTGATTAGCTGTTTTTACTATTATTACTATTATTTACTATTATACTCCAGGTCTTTCAAGTCAGGTGATCCTGGAGGTTGGAGGGGGGTGGGTAGGGAGAAGGCTAGGATTGTTAGGGGAAGAAGGCTGGCTGCAGTTGGATTCAAATCTGCAGATTCCCTGCTATTCATTTCCTAACCTCGAGAGGAAGGCACTGGACATAAACAAAACTGCCTGTTTTCAAATGGGAAGGGAGCCATCTGTGACTTTTGTCAATCAAGGAATAAAAAATCAATAATTGCCATTCCTGTAAGTCGGGATAGCCCTGCTTCATTCCAAAGTACTTTCCATAATAGCCTCTTGGCCCAGCAGTGTGTAAGTGCAGGCTAGGAGCCAGGCCGCTGGCTTCCAGGTCTAGCTTGGGGGAGGGAAATCTTTCTGGGCCTCAGTTTCCTCCTGTCCAGGGCGGGAAGGAAGAAAGGAGGCCCACTGCACAGTCACCTTAAAGAGCCCTTTCAGGTGGAAATAACAGGCCTATAATATACTGTACGTGCCGACAAAACATCCACCTTTGTCACATTATCAACAATTGACAAGCACTGATTAATCGTCTATTGTGTTCCAGGCCCAGGGAGTAAGAATACTACACTAAATGAAATAATCCCTACTCGCTGGGAGAAAGCGGCATTCAGAGCACAAATTGTGGCCTGTGCTTTTTTTCCCCCTTGATTATGTAAGTAGGCAGATGTGTGATGAGGTTATGCTCGTAAAGTGTTTTGAATCCTCCCTGGAAACAGGAGGGAATACACAACCGTCTGACCATCCCCCTAAAACACATGCCTTGTGGGTGAGAAAAGCAACTGTATCTGCACAAGAGCGTGCATGATGGTGCTGGACGAGCCTCGCAGCCCTTTGCCCGGGAAGATGGCGCTGCTGGAGGAGGGGGAGCGGAGAGGCAATCCCCCCCCCGCTCCGACCCCGACCCCTCACCCAGACACTAGTGCAAGCCTCGTAGGCTCCCTTTCCTAGACTGCCCCTCGGGATCCCAAGGCTTGAAAAGCCACTTCCTCGGTGGAGGGGATAGAAACCACCAGCTAGCATAAGCCTCGTGGGAGGAGGAGGGAGGGCCGCCGAGGCGCCCCCCACTCCCCTATAACTGTCCCCTTTGATAAACCCCAAGCCCCAGAGGGCCAGTTAAAGCTGAGAAATGCCTCCTCCTTCCCTCCCCGCCCCTGACGGGAAGGCCTAACAGGAAGGAGGCCGCCTAGGAGTAGAGAGTGATCCCGACCAGCCTCTGCAGGCAGCCTCTGCAGGCACAGCACTGGGGCTCCCTGGGTCCCTCCCGAGCCTCTCGCCGCCGGGTGCTTGGGGGGGGGGGGTTAAGACTGCTCCAGCCACCCTCTTTCTCCGGGATGACCCAGGCCTTTTTGACAAGCAAGCTGATCCCGTGGTGGGGATTGGCTAGCCGGACCGTGACGCCCATAACAACAAAGGTGGAGTTGGAAGAAATTAGATTAAAGAGGAGAAAAAAAAATTAAAGGGGGATCTCGCTGGGGCGAAAAGGAGACAGACGAAAGGGAGAGAGAAGAGAGAAGGCAAACCCAACCTCTCCCAAGCCCTTTTCCCGGAGCCCCGCCTAGCTCCTAGCTCTCCCTTCACTCTTGAGTTTAGGTTTTTTCTTTTTTTTTTCCGCCTAAGGGTGGGAGGTAGGGGGAGTTTTCTCTCCCGTTGGTACCAAGCCTCCCTCTTCAGCATCATCGCCCACCCTAGGGGAGAACTTTTGGAGAAAATCACGCGTATTACGAATTCCACGGAGGGGCATAAGAACCAGAAGGCCCTAAAGGAACTGAGATGGAAACGGGGGGGGGGGGCTTTTTTGTTTTTCTGGAAATATAAGAAGAGAATTTTGACATACCATGCCCCCCCTTCTCTTTCTCCTCCTCCTCTTCTTTTGGCTTCAGTGTTGCAAAAGCAAAGAGCAATAAAAAAAAAAAAAAAACGCGCACAGACACACACAGAGAGACACACTCACAACACCCCAGTCGCGAGAAGGGAGAGTTGAAAAGAAGCAAGAGGGAGAGAAGCCAGGGAGAAGAGAGAAGAAAAGGGAGGGAGGGGTGGTGTGAGGGGAAAAGAGAAGCAGGTTCCCTAATAAATCCACCTCCGTCTCTCTCTCCCCCCCCACCCCCCCTCCCCTCTTCTCCAGTCCAGGGTAGGGAAGAGAGGAGCCGGAGAGAGCAGATGGAGGAGTGGAGTCCGCTGTAGGGCTGTGGAGCTTGGCTGGAGGATGGAGGAGCCGCCAAGCGCCCGGCTGATTGGAAGAAAAAAGCAGAGCGATGGAGGCGGGGGTAGGAGGACGATTTCTCTGCGGGGACTGGCGGCGGAGTCCACGCCCGGGTCGGGCGCTGCAGAGCTTGGCTAGCTTTCAACCAGCGCTCCCCGGCACCAGCCCCACTTGCCCCCCACCCCTGGCCCTCCTGGCGGCTCCGCAGGTGAGTGCGAGAAGGAAGGGGGAAAGCCAAAAAGAGGGGAAAAAAGTGGTGGGTTTTTTTCCTTTTTCCAGCCCCCCAGCGGGAGGGGAGGGGTCGGTGGGGGGAGATTGAGGGAGCTCGGCCGAAGAGGAGGGGGAAAGGAGAGGCCGGGGAAGGCCTGGCAGGCGGCGGCGGCGGGGCTGGGGCACTGACAGGGCGAGCGCTCGGAGCGCTGCTGCGCTGCGCCGGGGCGGGCGGACGGAGCGGGGCGGGCGGAGCGCCGCGCGTGTGGCTCGCCATTAGCCGTCCCTCCGCTTCGCCATCGCGGGCTTTGTCTGGCGACTCGCTCCCTTGGCGTCGGCTGCAGCGGGAGCTGCGGATCGGCTCCACGTCCCGCTCCCTCGCCCAGCCACCGCTCCCCGGATACCCCCCGGCCCGCGCACCCAGAGCTAGACACACAGAGCCGGGTAAGGAAGCCTCTGCGTCGCCGTATTTCAGGGTAATGGGGGAGCCGAGAGAGGAGCTGCGGGAGGCGGATCTCCATGCGCTCGGGGAAGGCCCGAGCGAGCCATGCCGACCTGAATTGAGCCTGCTCCTCGGAGGCGCCACCTCAGACCCGATTCCCGCGGCGTTTCCGGGGTGTAGAGAGAAATGGAAATTTTTGGGGGGGGGGGGGGGGGGTTTGCTGGGTTTTTTTTTTTTAAACAAGATTTTGGAACCGTATTTTTCTGGGAAGGAAAGCGAAGCCCGGCGAGAAAGGGGAGAAGCGGCAAACGCTGCTCTGCGGCCAGCTTGTCTCTCGGCTCCGCAGCGCCGATTTGGGGGTGAAGGTAGTGGTAGTGAGGAGCTAGCAAGGGGAAGAGGGCACGGATTATGCCCTGGGAGGTAGACGGAGAACCAAATTTTCTGTGCCGAGCTCCGCAGAAAGAAGATACAAAATTATGGGGGAGATTCCTTTGCTACTTCCCAGGGTCTGGGGGACCCATGGTGTGCCCTCTCCTGGGCCCGGGCCTTGCGCCCTCCAGCAGCCGAGGCTGCTAGTTCTCCTATGGGTCTGGGGAGGTCGCTCTCGCCGCCAGTTCACTCCTTCTCCCCGGCCCCGATCTCCGCCGCCATCCGGGCGGCTGCGTGTCTCTTTCCCTCAGCCCCCCCCAGCCGCCACCAGCCACCGCTGCTGCCGCCATCTCCCCCCCCTTCCTTCCCTCCGCCTCGGCCGCCCGGGTCCCCCCCAGCTCCCCGCCCCTCCTCCCAGCTGCCCCCCGTGGAGCCCGCCCGGGCTGGGCTGTGGGAGGGAGAGGAGCCTTCGGGGCGGGCGGGCGCTCGCTCCCCGGGGGTCGGTGTGCGCTCTACGGGGAAGGACGCGCTCGCTGCCCCGCTTCTCCCGCCCCCCCTCCCCGCTCCTCCTCCTCCCTTCTCCCTCCTCCTTCCCGCTCCGGCGGCGGAGGCTGCAGCGGCGACGGGGGGTGTGCTCGCAGAGCCCGGGACCGGCCGGCGGGCGGGCGGGCGGGCTGCCTGCAGGCGGAGGGCGCTGTGCTTTGTGCTTTTCGCCGCGAGGAGCAGCAGCAGCAGCAGCAGCAGCCGCCGCCGCAGCCACAGCCGCCGCCGCCCCAGCAGCAGCAGCAGCAGCCGCCTCAGCAGCCGCCGCCCCAGCCGCGCTCGGAGGAGGAGGAGCTGCCGCGGGAGGGAGCTGCGGCTGTGCCCGGCAGAGCGGGGGAGGAGGGAGCCGCGGGAGCGGGGCACCCGGACGCGGAGCTGCGCCCGGTAATCGCGGGACTAGGGCTAGGGAGGAAGAGCGAGAGGTTGCGCCGGGGGAAGGAGATCGAGCAACGTGGAGGGAGGGGACCGAGGGCCGAGCAAGGGGGGACGGCAACCCGGGAGCGCGGAAGGGGAGAAAGGGCCGGAGAACGTGGGCTGGGGCCGAGGGAGCTGGAGCAGGAGGACGAGGACGGAGCCGGAGGCTGCGCGAGGGGGCCCGAGCCCCCGGGAGAAATCCTGCCCCGGGGGAGCTGGAGGAGGAGGAGGCTGGGGGGAGAGAACGCGGAGCAGACGGAGGAGGACGCGCGGGGCAGCCGGGCGCGGGGAGGCCCAGGCCGAGCCTAGTCGCAGGGCGGGGGAGCCCGCGTTCCTCCCGGGGCGGGAGCCGCAGTTCTCCCGGATCGCCGGAGGGGGCGGCGGGGACGGCGAGTCCTGTACGCCCCCGCCTGCCTGCCTGGCTGCCTCCCTCCCTCTCGGTCTTGGCTCAACTCCCCGGGGGCCGGGGCGGGGGCGCCGCCTGGGCTGGGCCGCGGGGCTCGGGGGACGAGGAGGTGCTGACTCCGGCCGCTGGGGCCGCGGCTGCTGCGGCCGCGGCTGCTGCTGAGCCCGGCTCCGGAGCGGGGGGCGGGAGGGTCCCCCAGGGCTGAGGGTAGTGGGAAGCTCCAGCTGCTCGGCCCCGGGCTGGCTGGCCCGGGCTGGAGGCTCGGGGAAGGGGGGGGAGGGCGGTAGGAATCCGGATCCGGTTCCCCGGGGGCGGTGCGGCCGCGGCGCTCCGGGGCTGGCGGTGGCTGCGCAGCGTCCGGGTCCCCGCCGGGCTGCGGAGGCGGGGGGGAGCAGGGGAAGGGGGGGGGGGGGGGAGGAGGAGGAGACTGGCGCGCGCGCCCCTGTTCCCGCGGCGGCGCGCGCCCTTTACCCGCCCTTCTCCTCCCCCCCTCCCCTCGGGCCACCCCCCTCCCCCGCGTGTGGAGAGAGTTTTGTTTTTTCCTTGGGGTGGAGCTCGCTGCACCCTGGAGCCCTGAGCAACCACACACGTGGGGGCCTGGGAGTACTCCTGCAAGCCTGCCCACCTCCTCTAGGCTGAGCCCTGCTGCAGGGGGAGGGGAGGGGGGAGGGGGACAGCAAGGGGGGGGCACCTTTGGCAGTCCAGAGGGTGGGTGGGAAGTGTGGAGACTGCCTCCTTTCTTTTAGGGGGAGAAGCTGAAGGGGAACCTGCTGGTGCTCCCAGCCAGGCTGAATTGGGGAATGGGTGTGCTCTTTCTAGGGTGAAACGCCTTTCACTCCCGGGCTGGCTCACCAGGACAGAAGTAGAAGCTGGACAGCTGGACAATGAACGGAGAAGCTGACTGCCCCACCGACCTGGAGATGGCCGTACCCAAAGGCCAAGGTGGGAGAACTCTTACCTCCAACCCCCACCTAGTGCTTAGAAAGCCACTTCTTTGTGGGGGTATAGAACCGTCCCTTCCCTAGCCTCAGTTTCTCACCAACACCACCTCCTCCCCCATCTTAAGATGAGAGATCTTTAAGCTTGGGGATGGGATGTTCAGTTCACTCCCACCACCAAATTCTGGGTACTGCCATCAGCACTGCCTACTACTTAGACTTTGAGCAAAATCATCCCTTTTGGGGATAAAGCACGAAGAATAAGACTTTAGAAGCTCCTTGAGGGCAAGCAACCTGTTTTATTTATCTTTGTATCCCTCAGAATGCTCTGCACATAGTAGGTGCCCAATAAATGTTTGTTGAATGAAGACATTACAAATCTCCAGATACCTTTAAAGCACCTGCTACTACAAGACTGGATAGATCTAAGTTATTTGTCCTCCATTTCAGAAAATATCCTCTGCTCTCCCACCCCCATACATAGAATATTTTTTTCCATCCTGATGTTCAAGAATAAGAAGTTGCTTAATTATTCAGTCTTCAGAGAACAAAATTTCTCTTGGGCTCCAGCCAGCTGTGGGAGTGGTGGGGGTGTCACTTTGATGTAAGGCCATAGACAATTCACCTCTCACTTTGGGTTGGGGGGGGTAAGGTATGAAGAGCAAGTCTTTGGGGGGGGGGTGACAAAGGCTTCAATTTTATTAAATTGATAACGATTTTCTGGGATGGGGTGGGGTAGCTTCTTTATGGTTATTTTATACCTTAGCCTGTATTGAGCAACTGAGTTCAAATCTCTTTTCACTCTTGGAATAGTGAAGAAATCCAGCTTGGTCAGAGGGAGGGGAGGTTGGGGGAAGGGATAGGGATTGAAGCATCTGGCATTGCCCTGAGAGGATTATGGGTTCCTGTGACCTGTGCTAAGAAGGACCTTTGTCTGTTGCAGGTTACTTATTGGATAAAAATGAAAATGAATAAACCACTTTGATTTTGGTTTCTGGGACAGCTGCTTAACAACTCCCTCCTTTCTCCATCACTATCCATAAACCAATACACATACAGTGCGAAAAAGAAACCCAGATGCTTGCTTTGGGTCTGGACTTGGATTGTTTGGAACAGCTGTTTCAAATCCCCATCTTTGGTTTCTTAGGGAGTTGAGCCAAGAAGGCTAGGCATTCTTTCCCAAGGCACCCAACCCTCTTCTCTCTGCACTGTGCCTAACCCCCCCCCCCAACCCCCTAGGGAATACTGCCCCTCTACCTGGGACTGTGGCTTTTTCAGATTCCTACCTCTACCTCCCTGTCCAGCCAAGGGACAATTATTCTCTCCTCCCACCCCAATTTCAATTTCATTTTTCCTACCTCTGTAAAAATTCCCTACATATCCCTTTCTTGTGGGATTAGGGGCATTGAAGATGTCCCTTCTTTACTCCCTGGTTTCGAGATGTGATAAAGAAACATCTGTGTGACTTTCTCAGGGTCTCTCCCACATCCACAGCCAGGGTGTTAAGCCTCAGCTACAACTTGGCAGCTGTTACCATACATTGCCTCCCCCACTTCCTCTCTCAGAGAAACCAGCTGAACTCTGTGGGCTGCAAAGCAGTCCCTATATCCGGCCCCATTGGGAAGGGCATCCTCTGTGTCCCCGAAAGCTTTTGCTCCTCCCTTTCCTATTTGAATAATTTGATAGAAAATCATTTTTTCGCCACCCCTGCCCAACAAAGACCCCAAATTATAAGCTGTCTCCTTTTGTTGCTTCTTCTTGGCCTAAGCTAAAGTTCTGTTCCTTAATCTGATGAGATTCTTTTCCATATGATTTCAGCTTTTTTTTTGGATATTGAGTAGTATAGGGAAAGGTTCTAGGACTAATCCCCCATGAAGAGGCAGCAAGACTGAGTTCAAATTCCAGCTCTGCTACTTGTTACTTATTGTATGACCTTGGGCAGTTCACTTCATCCCTGGGTTTCTGTTTGTTTTTCCATAAAATAAGGTTGGAAGAGATGATATCTCAGGTCCCTGCCCAATCTGTAATCCTATGAAAACACTGCTCATATGCCAAAGGGAAATAGGAGTTCTTTTGGCTTGGGTCCTTGGTCACTTGGATGCTACATTCCATCTCTCAGGTGGTAGGAGACAGGAAAAAAAAGAGTTCCTAAGGACAGCACATTGGAGCCTCAGCCTATGTGGGATGATGAGCCTTCTGCCAGGGAGACAAATTGAGTCCTGAAGGAAGCTGAGCTTTGGAAGTCAATGTAATTCAGCAAAGAAATAGTTATGAAAACTTGTACTATGTACCAGATGTACCTAGCAAAACGAGAAGAATACAAAGACAAAAAAAAAAAATATGAAATGGCCCCTGCCCTCAGGGAGTTTATATTCTATGGGGTTGGAGCCCAGCCTTACTCTTTTATGATAGTGACATCAACTTGCCTCCTTCCCAACAGACCGCTGGTCCCAGGAAGATATGCTGACCTTGTTGGAATGCATGAAGAACAATCTGCCTTCTAATGACAGCTCCAAGTTCAAAACCACAGAATCACACATGGACTGGGAGAAAGTTGCCTTTAAGGACTTCTCTGGGGATATGTGCAAACTCAAATGGGTTGAGATCTCTAATGAGGTAACCATTTCTTCTAAACCTCCACCTACTCTAGTCTCCCAAGGCAGAATACCATAATTTGTTTCATGTGGGTGTCCTTATCTACCTATTGATGGCGGAGAAGTGGGGTTGTCTTTGCAAAAGGTGTGACTTGTCTCTCCCCTAGTAACTGGTTGGAGAAGGTGCTTCTGTACATCTATAGATGTGGCCATCTTTTACTAGTTCTCCATCTCCTCCACCCCCATCTCTCTGTGTCTCTTTTTTCTCTCTTTTGCTGCTACATAAGAGTGCGTGTTCCTAGCTTGGGGCTTTGCTTTTTACTCTGGCAACATGGTTATTACCTAAGAAAATGAGTGAGCAGTAATCCCAGCCACTGACATCCCCAATATCATTTTTTGTCCTCCCTAAGGTAAGGAAGTTCCGAACGTTGACAGAACTTATTCTGGATGCCCAGGAGCATGTCAAGAATCCTTACAAAGGCAAAAAACTCAAGGTGGGTCTCTGAGACCTGATGAGGTCAGAGGGAAAATGAATTTGGGGTAAGGTGAGAAGGCTGAACCTGGCTATCACTTTGGCCTTTCTCCTTCCAGAAACATCCGGACTTCCCCAAGAAGCCTCTGACCCCTTATTTCCGATTTTTTATGGAGAAGCGGGCTAAGTATGCAAAACTTCACCCAGAGATGAGCAACCTGGATCTGACGAAAATCTTGTCTAAGAAGTATAAGGAGCTTCCTGAGAAGAAGAAGGTGGGGGGAGGGGGACAAACAGAGGTGGGAGGAATGGTTCCACTTTGCCTGTATTATGATGGGCACACATACGCAGTGGATGCTCGGAGTTGGGACTGGACCACATCCATTTATTCACAGGCTCCATCACATATAAGTGAACTCAGGTGGGGATAGACTCACATTGTTATACAGTGCCATGTGTTCTCTCAAGTAGGCATGGTACAGGTATGTACGCACCTAGACATACATACATTCTGTCCCATAAACATTTATTTTTGTACATGTGTTCTCCCACATAGATGCATCCTCACACACTTGGAAGCCAGGCATACACTTTGTCCAAAACTCAAAACCATATTATAGTCATACATGCTTTTCTACAAACAGACATGCATGAAGGCATGCTCTCTTAAAGACATATTGATAGCATGCTGGAGGTGGGGGCACCCACTCATGGATTAAAATTTAAGTTTCCGGAAGACTGGTGGGCAGGAAGCTGGAGCTGGGACTGCCCAAACCACACAGAGATAGAAATGGGGGCAGTGATTGACAGCTTTTGTACAGAGACTTCCACATTGAATCAGTGATATATAGAAACAGATAGAAAAACCACAGCATAACCACAGGGTTAAGGATGGGTCCTAAGGAAGAGATTGGGGGAGGAGGACACAAGTGACTGGAATTTAGGATGGGCAGGACATAGATAAAGGAGACAGAGAAGCAGGAATCAAAGGGGGGAAGGGAAGAGAGAGAAGAACCTGGACAAAGAAAAATGGAGGTAGGAGGAGAGTAGGAGATGAGGACAAATTATACTTTGTACAATGAGGAAGGTAAATTTGTCATTCAAAAGTAGTTGTAAATGTATTTCAAAGTCAGATGGGAACCCCATCTCTTTAAGTCATTGCTTTCTGCCTTGGTTTGACCAGAAGAGCAAGAGGTAACTACATACCTGTGTGCTTGTATTCACATATGCATGTGTGTGTATATGTTACTGTATATACGTACACACAGAAAAGGATGGAGGGGCAGACAAACAACCTAGAAGGAGAGGAAGAAGCAGCATGGTCTCGGGAAGAACCAAAGACTTAGGAGTCAGGTCACTTGGATTTTTGCACATGCTCAGTGTGTGACCAATCTTCCCTAGGCTGCCTCAGTATTCTTTGCCTGTGAAATGAAGGCTTTACTGTAAGCTGTGTGACCTTCCCTTGTGGTCATTCTGTGTTCTCTAAGGGATAAGAATTAAAGTAGTCCCTGAAGAGAATAGAAACACTGAAAGTGGAGGGAAGTTAGGAAACGAGCTCAGACTGAAAGGGGAAAAAAAAGATGGTGGGAAGGATAAAATGGAGGGTTTGATGAAAGTGAAGGGAAGGGATAGAAACAATTATTCAATGAGGGGGAAAAGGGAATAAGAATTTTTAAAATAGAAATGGGAATATAAAGATACAATTCAGAAACAGAAGAAGATTGAGGGAACCAATGGGAGGTGGGGTGGAGGATGAGCAAATTCTGAATCTGCCTCTTGCTCTCTTTATGTCCTTGGACACATTTAAATCTTGTGCCCCAGCTCCTCACTCTGTAAGATGGGGTTTGTACTACATGATCTCATTGCCCCACCAGCCCTGAATTTTATGGTTTGAGTTAATTAAGAACGAGAAAACTAAAGGAAGAAAGATGATTATGAATAAGGGTTAGACAGGAAATGTCTATGGAGGGGGAAAGATTAGAGAGGAGGTAAGATGGAATTGGGAAGCAGAATATAGAGGTAACAAGATAAGAAAGGGAAAAGAAATTGGAGAGAAAGGCCATGAGAGAAGGGATAGGAGCACCTGAAGGTATGACCCTAGAGGAAACCTGATAGCGAAAAATCTAAATTTCAAAATAAGGCAGCTCAATTAGGGCATACTAGCATGACAGAAGCAAAGTAACTTGGGGGTTTGAGAAATAGCAAGTGACCCCTATGGATTTTTAACACCCTATTTTCAGCCATCTTTTCAGGAACAGGTCAGTCCTATGAAGTGAAGTAGGACTAGTTCTTGTTAACTGTTTTAGGGTTTACAAAATACATATCCTCTCATCTGAGGCTTTCTGTAGTCTTGTGGAAGTTGGTAATTGAGACTGCAGAAGAATGAGTCACTGGGCCAGTGTCACACTGCTAGGAGGTATTGGAGTAGGGCCTTGGAAGGTTCAGATTTAGTGTTATTTTCTCCCTGCCCTGATGCCTGAAACTTTCCCATCAGCCCCACTGGGAAATCTGACAATGAAGCAGGTAAAAAGTGGGCATAGAAAAAGCTGATAGGATCATTATCTGAAATGCTCATTGTTCAGATGAGGGAACGGGTTAATGGCTTCTCAAAAGTCACACGGAGTGTCAGAGGTGAGATTTGGAGCCAGTGCTCAGATTGAAAGGACAGAAGAGTTCATGTGATAAGGGAGACTGACTTGGCTGTTGTGACCTGGTGCCTCTTGAGCTTTCTGCCTCTGCCCTTGCTGTTAAAGGCAGGCTGACCTGACCATTTTCCCTCCCTAAGCTCAGTCTCCCATTGGGGTGAATTTCTGGGATTCTGTGTGATGTGGGGAAAGGCAGACCTTGCCTGCTGGGTAACCCCTCCTCCCCTCCCCCAGATGAAGTACATTCAAGACTTCCAGAGAGAGAAACAAGAGTTTGAACGAAACCTGGCTCGATTCAGGTAAGGAAGTGGGATTGGAGAAGGGGCTTACTGAACTGAGAAGGCAACCAGCCTAGGGCAGGGTTTTCACTTTGTGGAAGGATTTGATTCTTATGCAGACCCCTGGTGGAAAATGTAGCCTGATGGGGAGGCATGGGAGGCGATCACAGCTTACAGTCAAATTGGCCCTTAGAACCTTGGTGTGATAGGGATGGGGGTGGGGAATGGCATAGTCAGGTTGGGGTCCTTGCCTCAGCACCCACTTACTGGTATCCTCTGGCTAGGGAGGATCACCCTGACCTAATCCAGAATGCCAAGAAGTCGGATGTGCCTGAGAAACCCAAAACCCCCCAGCAGCTGTGGTACACTCACGAAAAGAAGGTGTATCTGAAAGTTCGCCCTGATGTGAGTGGGCTGAGGCTTGGGAGGGGCAGGGGTAGGGAGGGTTGGGAAATTGCGCCAGGTGGGGCCATGCACGGCGGTGGGGAGCAGGAAAGGAGAGCCCATGGGCAGGGGGGTGTATTGCATGGACAAGGCCGGGGGCTGGACAGTGTGCGTGTGTGAGAGTGTCTGCGCACGCTTGTTACCCTGAGAGAGGGAGAGAGGGGGGCCTTCCTCTGACCCTCCCCTCCGTCCCTTCCCTTCCAGCCCGTGGAGGACGCTGATGTGTCCTCCCGTGGCTTCCTGTCCCCCCTCCTCGGGGGAGGGGGTCTCTCTGCCCCCCTCCCCCTGCCCGGGCTGCCTGTGTGTGTCTGACGGCTTTTGGTTTCCAGGCCACTACGAAGGAGGTGAAGGACTCCCTGGGGAAGCAGTGGTCTCAGCTCTCGGACAAAAAGAGGCTGAAATGGATTCATAAGGCCCTGGAGCAGCGGAAGGAGTATGAGGTCAGGCTTCCGCTGCATTCCACCACTGGGCCCCCCAGCCCCTCACCCCAGCTCTTCATGACTTGGGGCGGGGCAGGGGACCCCCAGAGGGCCCCCTCACCCCTCTACCCTCACCCACTCTATTCCATGGCCACCTCGCTCTGTTTTTGGGAAGTTACTTCCAGGCTGAGCGAAGGGAGGTGTTTAATCCCTGGCCCCCAATAGAGGGAGGGGCCATTGTGGCCCCCTTTCCTCTCCCTCATCCCACCTTGACCCCTCTTAAAGGCTCAGGCTAGAGCAGGGCAGGGCAGGGCGCTTTTAAACCAACCCATCCCCACCCCCTTTTGCCAGGGGGTGAGGGTATGGCCAGAGAGCTGGCTGCTCCCATCCCCCAGCTTCTTTCTTCCTCCCCTTTCTGAAGCGGCTGGCCTCCCACAACCTATCCCTGCTAACCCCTTGCCCCCGTTCGCCCCTCCCTCCACCCTACCCCGACTCTGCAGGAGATCATGAGAGACTACATCCAGAAGCACCCCGAACTCAACATCAGCGAGGAAGGCATCACCAAGTCCACCCTTACAAAGGCAGAGCGTCAGCTCAAGGACAAATTTGATGGACGACCCACCAAGCCACCTCCGTAAGAGTCATTCCCAGAATGGGGAAAGGAGGGGAAGAACGGGGAGTTAGGGGGTGGCTCGTAATGTGCCCCCACAAACCCTAAGCAGTGGACACTTTTTGGTTAGTGACTCCCATGCATACGCCCTCCCCCAGAAATAGCTACTCCCTCTACTGTGCGGAGCTGATGGCCAACATGAAGGACGTACCAAGCACGGAAAGAATGGTGCTTTGTAGCCAGCAATGGAAGCTTCTTTCCCAGAAGGAGAAAGATGCCTACCACAAGAAGTGTGACCAGGTGAGTGTAGGTTTGGGAAGGGAAGAAGAAGACGTGGCCGGTGGGAGGGGAGAAGAGAGAGGACCAGCCGTCACACCCCTGATCACTGCTGACACCCATGGGTATCTGCCTCTCTCCATTTCTTTTCTTCAGGAGATAGATGGCTTAATTCAGGCGTTCTTAACTAGGTCTTCAGACTCTCCACAAGGGAGGGGTCCATGAATTTGGATAAGGAAAAAATTCCATCTTTTATTTTCTTATTAATCTCTAGCTAAAATTTATCGTTTACTTGAGGAGTCTGTTGGCTTCTTCAGATTACCAAAGTAGATCATGATACAAAAATTTTAATTATTAATTGTCAATCTGGTGCATTAGTTCTTAAACCTTTTGGTCTCAGGACTCCTTTTTTGTACCCTTTAAAATTATAGAGGAGTCCCTAAAGAACTTTTGTTTTTGTAGATTATGTCTACTGCTATTTATCGTACTAGAAATTAAAACAATGTTATTGTGAAAATAGCTTTGACTGTAAAATAGGTGGATACCCTGAAAGTGTCTAGGGAAGACTCAGGGGTCTCTGGACCACACTTTGAGAACTGCTAGCATGGTTAATGAGTTCCCTGCTCCCTCCTCATCCTCCTCTCTCCTCTCACCCACCCATACGTCCTCTCTAAAATAACTGTAGAACCCAGAGGTCTTGTCTACTCTCCCTACAAGAACCACTGTGCTCCAGAACATAGGCTCTTGAGGTTCCCTCCTGGTCAGGAACTTTGTTACACAAGGTTTGCTCTTCAGACGCTACCCTTTTCTACCATAGCTCCCATTGACCCCCCCCCCATTTTCCCCTATATTGTGTTTGTAGACCCTGAGGGAAAGCTTTAGAAGTTTAGAAAGGGTAAATCACTTCTATAAATCACTTCCCTGACTGAATGCTGGACTTGTCTAGCCACCTTCCCACCTCTCCCCCCCTCCCGCCCAAAGATTGAAAAACCAGGCTTCCATGACTAACTCTCCTCCCTGCTTCCCCAGAAAAAGAAAGATTATGAGATTGAACTCCTGCGCTTTCTGGAGGTGAGTGTTGGACATGGGCAGCCCCCTGGGAGAGGAGGGATGGAGATAGGGTCACAGTGCAGAATCTAGAGGATCCGGGGCCAGGTCTGGCTAGGGGAGGGTAGTGCAGCAAGACAGACTTCTCTAGTTTTTCTCCTAAATGTATGGGCGGCCAGTCAAACGGAGTTGTCATCACATTCATACAAACCAAAGTGAACCACCAGGTCAGGCCAGGAGGTTTGTTAGTAGGCAGAAGGAGTTCATCAGTGAGGTGGCACCGTAGATAGAGTGCCAGGTCTAGAGTCAGGGAGCCCTGAAGTCAGATCCATCCTCCGACACCTCCTAGCTGTGTGACCCTGGGCAGATCACTTAACCTTGTCTGCCTCAGTTTTCTCATTTGTAAAATAGGGATAATAATAGCACCCTCCTCCCAGTCTTGTTGTGCAAATGAGATGAAAATTATAAAGCACTTAGCACTGTGCCTGGCATGTAATAAGTTAAATAATTAATTAAATAATAAGATAAACATTAACCATTATCGTCATCATCATTATTAATTATAGCATTTAGCACTGTGCCTAGCACATAGTTATCACTATATAAATGTTAACTGTTTGTTGTTGTTGTTGTTGTTGTTGTTATCATTATTATTATTATACTTAGTACTGTGCCTGGCATGTAATAAGTGCTATATAAATGTTAATTGTAGCTATTTTATTCTCCCTTCCTAGAGCTTTTGCTCTCAAGTCAGAGGACCTACCTGGGTTCTAACCCCACCTCTGGCACTTAAGACCCCGTGTGACCTTGGAGGAACTACTTCCAATCCCTGAGCCTCAGTTTCCTCATCTGTTAAAAGATGAGGTTGGCGTCTGAGGCACAGCTATGGATCTGTGATCCCTGTGGTCCCTGGGCAGAGCTTAGGTGGAAGCTTAGAGATTCCTGACTGCCTCTAGGGGCTCAGTCAAGGAGATGAAGGTAGACAAGGAAGAAAAGAACAGCCTCAACACCCTATGTCCCCTCCCATCCCCTCAGAGCCTGCCTGAGGAAGAACAGCAGCGTGTCTTGGGAGAGGAGAAGATGTTAGGCATCAACAGGAAGCGAGCCACCAGCCCTGCCTCTAAGAAACCTTCTCCTGATGGTAGCAAGGTAAGGATGGACCGAGGGGAGTGGTGCCCCGGGCTCAGAGACGAGACACCTGCCTCCCGCTTCCTCAGACATAAGCTCCCTGCCACTGGAAATCCGTACAAGTCCCTCGATGGCCTCTAAGGTCCCTACCAGGTCCCTGCTAAGGTCCCTGTCTTTGCCAGGGCGGTTCCGAGAAACCCAAGCGGCCTGTCTCCGCCATGTTCATCTTCTCGGAGGAAAAGCGACGCCAGCTACAGGAGGAGCGGCCAGAGCTGTCAGAGAGCGAGCTGACCCGGCTCCTGGCCCGCATGTGGAATGACCTGTCCGAGAAGAAGAAGGTTGGGGGGATCATAGAGTACTTCCCCCCACTTTTCTAGCTCCTGCCAGGAAAGATAGAGACCTTAGAAGCCATCGCATCTAACCTCTCATTTTACAAATGGGGAAACTGAGGCCCAGAAAAATTAGTAGTATCATCAACTTAGAGCTGCCCTTGGAAGAGAAAGCTGCTTGGAGGCAGCCCATAAAAGGGTGTCTGGCTCCTTGAAGATCTAAAGAGGAATACAGCTGCTTTTCTGCCTCACCCCCATACCTGTGTCTATTAAACAGCACCCACCTAAACCCAGCAACCCTTCTTCCTAAGCCAACTCTTTGAGCTAAGTTGTTAGAGGCGATCTGGTAGTGGTGCAGCAGATAGAGTACCAGGCCTGGAATCAGGAAGACCTAACTTCAAATCCAAGCCTCAGACATTTACTAGCTGTGTGACCCTGGACAAGTAACTTCACCTCTGTTTGTTTCGGTTTCTTCCTCTGTAAAATGGGATTAATAATAGAACCCACCTCGCAGTGTTGTGAGGATCAAATGAGATAATATTTTGTGAAGCGCTTATATATCTTAATGCTTAGCACCTGGCCTTTAGTATATTATTATTGCTAGTATAATTACATGACCAGGTTATATATGCCTCTTAGGCAGCTATAGAAGATTAGCTCAAAGGACCATAGATTTAGAATTAGAAAGGACCTTGTAGACCATAGAGGTCAACTCCCTCATTTTACAGAGGAAACAAGAATACAGAGGTCATAGAGCTAGTTTCTTGAGGCAGGATTTGAACTCAGATCTTTCCAAATCCCAATACACTCCTGCCGCAGCGCCATCTAGAGGCCTCACTGTGTTAGCACAAACAGGAGGTCCCCCAAGAAGAACCTTAGTGGGAGTTGCCCAGGGATAGACATCTTGAAACATCTCTCCCTCCGTACATCGTATCATAATTCCGAGGGTGGAAGGAGTGGGCTGGCAGGAGCCAGGTGCTGGCAGCAGCCAAGACCCTGACTGCTGCTTTCTGACCTTCCCCACTCTAGGCCAAGTACAAAGCGAGAGAGGCCGCCCTGAAAGCACAGTCCGAGAGGAAGCCCGGCACGGAGCGGGAGGAGAGGGGAAAGCTGCCCGAGTCGCCCAAGACCGCAGAGGAGATTTGGCAACAGAGTGTCATTGGGGACTACCTGGCTCGTTTCAAGGTTGGAAGGCGGGTTGAGGTGGGTGGGGCTGATTGAGGTGCTGAGGGGAGGTGGGGGAAGTCTTCCCCCTAGAGTCCGAGTGAGAAGCAGGCCTACATGTGGATTCAGGTGGAGACCCCCTCCCCACATCTGACCATCTTTTCCTTGGCCAGAATGACCGGGTGAAAGCCCTGAAAGCTATGGAAGTAACCTGGAACAATATGGAAAAGAAGGAGAAACTCATGTGGATTAAGAAGGCAGCTGAGGACCAGAAGAGATACGAGGTGTGGAATGGGGGGAGTGAAGCAGGGCATTGCCTGATCAGGTCCTTTCAGGCTTTTAACGCCATCCTTTCGTTAGAGGGCTGTCATACTCTGTTATTTACGTTCACCCCCATAATTTGCCTGGCTACTTGCTCTTGCTTTATTTCCTTCTAGGGATGGGATTGGGAAGGGGCAGGGATTAGCACTGTGCCTGGCACCTAATGGATAGAGTTGAATTGCATGGTATCCTGGCATGCCCTGAATAGGCCAGGTTAAGGAGCTATAGCAGGGGTGTGGAACCTGCGGCCAAAAGGCCACATGTGACCCTCTAGTTCCTCAAGTGCTGCCCTTTGCCTGAATCCAAACTTCATAGAACAAATCCTCCAGAGCCACAGCACGTCTTTGAGGGCCAGTTGGGTGGGTGGATGGGATCTATGTACTGATTTAAGCTTTTCCTCTCTTCCTGTAGAGAGAACTGAGTGAGATGCGGGCTCCCCCAGCAACTGCCAATTCCTCCAAGAAGATGAAGTTCCAGGGGGAGCCCAAAAAGCCTCCCATGTGAGTCATGACCTGAGTGTGGGGGTGGGGTAGCTCTGACATCCAGACATTGGGGCTAGGATATGGGGGATTCCTCCTGCCAAAAGGCTCCTGGGACTGTAGTCATGACCAGGACCTGTCACCTCTTCTCGCTTAGGAATGGTTACCAGAAGTTCTCCCAAGAGCTGCTGTCCAATGGAGAGCTGAACCATCTGCCCCTGAAAGAGAGGATGGTGGAGATTGGCAGCCGGTGGCAGCGGATTTCCCAGGGCCAGAAGGAGCATTACAAGAAGCTAGCAGAAGAGCAACAAAAGCAATACAAGGTGCACTTGGACCTTTGGGTCAAGGTGAGAGCTGGGGTACAAAGGAAAGAGAACTTGGGAGGAGGAAGGAAACCCACAAAATCAGTCACCTTTCCATAGCACTTGTGAGGTTTCCAAAGTGCTCTTCTCACAATAACCACACAGAGCGTAGGTAAGTGCAAGTATCATTCTCTCTGATTCACAGGCAAGGAAACTCAAGCTAAAAAAAATTCATAGGATTGTAGATTTAGAGCCAAAAGGGGCCATCATACAGATGAGGAAACTGAAGCACCGAAACATTAGTAGGATCATAGACTTAGAGTCCAACTCCCTCATTTACAGATGTAGAAACTGAGGCCCAGAGAAGTTAACTGACTTGCCCAGGATTTGCACGCCAGTCTTCTTGACTCCAAATCCAGGGCTCTGGATTACTCCACTTATTGGTGGAGCCTCACAGCTGGTAATTGTTAATACTGAGATTTGAGCCCAGGGTCCCTTATTATTAAATCTTAATGTTCTTTCCGCTACACCAGTGGGAGTTCTGGCCTGGCCCACCATATGAAGTCCCACTTGGGGTCTAGGCCTGGCCTGGTGGTGGATTTCCATTGTGTGGCCTTGGACCTCAGTTCTGTCGATTTACAGAGATGAGTAGTCTTGCTATTTGTCCACGTCCTTCCCTCTTGGAAGCCAGTTGTATAAGTTAGATGTCTTGGCTCCATTGTCAACAGAGAACACTTGCCTGGGTGGGTGCAAAGCAGCAGGAAAGGACTTGGACCTAGAAGTAGCTAGGTGGCGCCATAGTGGACAGAGCGCTAGGCCTGGAGACAGGAAGACCTGAGTTCAAATGAAACCTCATATACTTCCTAGCTGTGTGATTCTGGGCAAGTCATCTAACCTCAGTTTCCCCCTCTGTAAAATGGGGATAATAATAGCACCTATCTTCCAGGTTGCTATGAGGATCAAATGAAGTATTTGCAAAGCACTTTGCAGATCTTAAAGGCACCATATAAATGCTAGCCGCTATCATCATTATTGTTAATGTCATAGTCCAGTGGGGGAGGTAGAACATAGTAAATAGTGGAGTTTGAAGACATCCGGTATCCAGAAAATCCACAAGTATTGTGTGGGTTGCTCAGATTCAGCTGTGCAGTTAATCACATTCAGCTTCGATTCAAATTATTCAGTAATGACAGCCAATAGTTGAATAGAGCTTTAGGCTTTGCAAAGGGCCACCCTCCCAACAATCCAGTGGGGCAGACAGTACAGCTATTGACACGCTTATTTTACGGATGAGGAAAGCGAGACTCGTGAGAGGTTTGCGGAAACTTGGCCATGGCCATAGCACAGCTGGTCAGTGTCCAAGGCAGGATAACTTAGTCCTCCCGACTCTAAATCCAACAAGCATGTTAACCCTGTCTCTGTCACTGCTGCCTCTTCCCAACAAGGAAGGAGAGAGAGGGAGCAGGGGGAAAGATATGTGCACAAAGAGAAGCCAAGGTTCCCACAGAACCAGAGAAAGAGGCCTGCACTCCCTTAGAAACGGTGTGAGGTGTACATGGAACTCTGGACCAGGGCTTGTTACACCATAGTAGCAAGTGGAGGACAGGGGGTTAGACCCCTCCACTCTGTTAGTCTGCTCTGCTAGGTCACTTCTATAGGTTCTAGCCAAGTAGGTTAAAAAAATGAAAGCTTAAAAATTAAGTGTCAGGGTTAGGCCACCATGGGCTCATGGGCTCATAGTCTCATGTTGGAAGCTTGTGGTAGAGATAAAAGGAGGGAGGTGTATATGAATAGATAGCCGTGTTTCCAAAACTAACCTTGCCCCGCTTCTCCTCTAAATCCTTTGCAGAATTTTTTTGGGGGGAGGGGTTGTGGGATAGAGACTGGGGGGATCACCCGGATTTCCACAGGTAGAAAAGAAATTTTTCCCACCTTTGCTGCTGCATCTCATACTTCTCTCTGCCTTCTTGTCCTCCAGAGTCTGTCCCCACAGGACCGTGCTGCTTACAAAGAATACATCTCCAATGTGAGTCTGAGGGTGAGGATCTGGGGTTGGTGGTAGAGGCACGGCCTAGGCAGAGAGATTCATTTGAATTGAAAGGAAATTCAGTGAACTAACACGGCTTGAAATTCAAAGCTGTTACTTCTGTTTCTCTTCCCATCCCTCGCCTCCAGAAACGCAAGAGCATGACCAAGCTTCGGGGCCCAAACCCTAAATCTAAGCCCACCATGCAGTCCAAGTCGGTGAGTGGGAAGAGAAGGGAAAGGAAAGGGATTTTGAAGGGAGGGGGGCACAGAGGAGGAAACAAGATCCCTTTAAGTCCAGGGAGGAGCTCCCAGTAGACATCAATAGTTCCTCCCTCCTGTCCCCAGGAATCAGAGGAAGATGACGATGATGATGAGGAAGAGGAAGAAGATGAAGATGATGATGATGATGATGAAAATGGGGACTCCTCAGATGAGGGTGGTGATTCTTCTGAGTCTAGCAGTGAGGATGAGAGCGAGGATGGGGATGAGGTGAGAGCTCATATGTGGGGAGTGGGGGGTAGGCTGAGGCCATGGGTGGGCATTCAGGTGGGGGGGTGAAGGAAGCCCCTCTCAGGACATGTTTAAATGGTTGCTGGGGTCAAGGTTCTGTTCGTCCTCACGTAGGCAACAGCCAAGGAAATGGCTTGCCCTCCCCTAAAATCATGGTGCTGTCCTTTACCCCTTTCAGAATGACGATGATGAAGAGGATGATGACGAAGATGAGGATGAGGATGAAGACGAGGACAATGAGTCAGAGGGGAGCAGCTCCAGCTCGTCTTCCTCGGGAGACTCGTCTGACTCGGACTCCAACTGAGCCCTGGGGGCGGCCAGGCCTGCCTCTGCACCCCTAGGGGCCTAGCGAAGCCCTTGGGGGGCTGGGGAGGGGTTGAAGGGAGAGTCCCCTCTGTGACTCCTATTTTTTTTTTTGGCCCCTCTAGTTCTGCCCCCGCCCACCCCCATTTTTTTTTAAAGCAAAATGCATGGGGTGGGGTGAGGGTGGGGGGAGCCCAGGCTAGGACTCTGCAACCTTAGAGAGATATTAGCCCTGGGGGAGCCTCCAGGGAAATGACCATCAGACTGAGCCAGTGTCTACCCTTCCTTCCTCCTCTACCCCTCTCCCAGGATCTCGTCACAGTCCCCACCCCTTAGCTGCCCACCCTGGACCATGGATCTCACTGCACTTAACAGCTCCTAGCATGGACATTGGAATGGGGCTGGGGGGACGGAGGGATACATAGGGGTTGGAATGGGTTTTCAGGGGTGGGGAGGCCTTGAAGGGTGGAGTGTGGCTTTTCTCACTCCCCACTTTCCCCATTCAGGGGAGGGAGTTCTGAAACTATGCGCCCTGCTTACCCCCCACCTCCCCCGTGTGACTGGTTGCCTTGACCACTTTGTTGGAACTGGGGGTATGGGGACATTTGCAGGGGGTCCTTTAAGAAAATGGGGGTGGTCCCAAGTCCTCCTGCCCTGGCTAACCCCCTTGCAGGAAGGCGTTCCCCCTGCCCCTCAGGGCAGCAGTCTTTTTTATATATGTGTATATAATTTTTTTTAAGCTCTGAGCTGTCAACGAGATGTTTCCTACCGATCTCCGCTACTGTCTGTCTGTTCTGTCGTTTGGGGGGTTAGGGGGTACTGGGGGGGTGTCATTTTTTAAAAATTGTCTTGAGTGTGGAAGTGTGACTGTGGCCTGTATATAGCATGTGTGCCTGTGCGTGTGTTTGTGTGTGGGTGTGTGTTTGTGTGAGAGAGATAGAAAGAAATGAGGCCTGACTCCTTGGGCCTTTAATTAAGGTAGAAAGAAGGGAAATGGGAAACAGATTGGAGGCTCCCCTGTCTTGTCTATCCTACCGTGCCCCCAAGGGAAAGAGGCAGGTCCCCAGTCTGACAAATTCCAAATTCTTGCCTGGTAGACGCTTTGTGGGGCAGGGGTGGGGGGGGGGGGGGGGGGGGGTATGGTGTGGAGGCAGAGACAGGAAAGCTGTATGGAGTGACTCCCTTATTCCCTTAGTTTTGTATGTGTGTGTGTGTGTGTATGTATGTGTGGGGTTTTGGTTTCTTTTTTTGGGGGGGGGTAATGATTCTCTGACCTAGGTGGCATGAGGTTGGGGGGTATCTTAGGCCCTAGGGAGTTTTGTTTCTAGGGAGGAGCTGCAGACTTGGTTCTGGTTAGCTAGGATGAGGAGTAGAGACCTCAGGATCTGAGAGTCTAGGGGTGGATTGAGAACTTCTCACATGCATATTTCAGCCTTCACTCATTCCTCAGGCTGGGCCCTTACGTCCACCGAGGCAGCCTAGTTTTCATTGAAATGTTTCATTTTGCTAAAGGCTGCTGGATGCAGCTGACCTCCCCCCAATTCCTTAGCCTACCTGACACCCCCAACCTACTTTGGATTTATTTCTGTGAATATCATTTTTTAGATGTTTAACTAAATTTGGATTTAAAAAAACAACAATCATGTCAGTGACTTATTTAGGCTTTCCATTTAATTTTATCTTCCATGATGGGAAAACTAAGGGGCAGAAGGAAACTGGAAATTGATGCTGGGTGGGAAGAGGAGAAACCTTGACGGACAGACCCAGTTGAGTGACTGGTAGGCTTTCCCCAAGGTAGCCAGACAATCTATGCCCTGACCTCAGGAAAACACAGATGCTTATGGGGTGAATTTGGGGGAGGGTGTTCTCTCCCATCCCTTTGTCCTACACCTGGAGATGGTGGAGGGGTTCATATGTTTGCTACTTGACTGTGTTTGCCTGTCTCTCTCCATCCCGACACCCAGCAAGAAATCAATCCCACTTCCTGCCCTTAGTTGACTGGCCCTACCACTGTTGTGTTTCAAGTGGACTATGTTTTAGTATAAAAAAACAAACAAACAAAAAAAACCAAACCTGGGACTTTTTTCCCCCATATTGAAAAATTCTTACAGTGCAGACAAGATCGAAGATGGGTGGGTGGGGGGTGTTGGTACTGTAAGAGGTCACACTAAGTGCATTTTGGCACTGGGACAAGTTGGTAGGGTGGGTTTTTGTTTTTTGTTTTTTTTCTTTTTGAGGGGAGAGCCTAAGGGAGGGTTATGGAGGCCCCCCCCCTTTTTTTTCTAATATTTAAAGAGTGTTTTGTAGGTTTCAACAACTATGGCCACAACTTGGATTTCTATCACTGGGAAGGGGGGGGGTGAGGGTGGGATGGCTAGAGATGTCTGGCTGCGGCAACTTTGGAAGTTTTGTTCCCCCCCTCCCCCCTTTTTTTGTATAATAAAGTGAAAAAAGGTTTGGCTGATGTCTCATCACTGGGAGTGGCTTAGGGACAGAGTGGTATTGGTGAAAGAAGAAATTCAGAATGCAATGACTTTGAGGTGATTTTGCCCTGGCCTGTAGTTACATATCCAATTCTCTCTTCCCCAGCAGAGTGTGCAAGTGTGGTTGGGATGAGATTCCCCTGAGTTTAGATCCCACCCTCAAGCAAAGTCCACAGCCTTCAGTTACTTGCAGGCAGTTTGGTCCTACCAAGCCCTCTTAGGCTGTCCACCTTCAATTAAGGTCTTAATTGTCTACCATCAGACACGCACTTGCTAGATGCTCCCATTGGGTTTCTCAGGAGTAAACTTGTGAAGAAGGGAAGAAAAAAAATACTGCATGGTACCAGGATGAGGGTGAAGACCTGGGGAAATTGGATGGTGGTGAAAAGAAAAGAGGAAGGTTGGGAATGGTAATTGGGAAAGGGTGGTTTCACTCTATAATCCATCTGATATGGGGAAGTACCTGTTTCTAGGTTTCCAACTAACTTCCCACCTACTAGTGGTTTCTTCCCAGGATCAGTGGTTTCTCTATACCTAGTAACAGCCCAACTCAAATCTGATGAAGGGAAATACAGCTTCTGAGCAGGTAAAGGCTTTTCCACACACACCCCTTCCATCTTAAAGATGGTTTTTCCTAATTACTTCTTATGTACAGTTGTTTGTCCTTCATTCTGGTAGAGGACCATGACATCAGGGAGGTGATGCCATGGCATGCAAGTGAATTGGATTTAAGTGAGGGAAGGTGGTGACTTTGCACTATGTAGAGTATTGTGCTAAATACTGAAAATACAAAGATTTTCCTCCAGTTCAAGGATTCCTTGGGCTAGTGAAACCCCTTCTTGGAATAATGATTTTAAATTTTAAGACAGGATTACAAAGGAAACCAGTTACACTAAAATAGTCATCAAAATAATCAAGAATGCACAGATCTCAGGTTATCCCATAACAATCCTGGAAGGTAGATGCTATTATCCCCATTTTATAGATGAGGAAACAGGGAGACAGGTTAAGCAACCCAGGACAGAATTCGAACTAAGGTCTTGGAGTTCTATTTTTTTAAATCGCTAAAATAAAACCTGTTTTGTGCTGTTTGAAATGATAAGACTCAGTTATCTGAAAAATTAACTAATGGAGAATATCCTACTCCCTGACCATATGGGATCATTGCTTTAGTGGGTATTTGAAACAGAATCAAAGTGGGAGTTCAAATGGAATTCCAGGATCCTTAATCCCTTAACCTGGGCTTTCTGTAACACTCAGCTCTTGAGGCTCTGGGTTCTTGATATTGAACAGCCAATGGCTAGATCCTCTGCAAGGGTATCCCAAGAGTCTTTGCACTCATGGCCAGCCATCCTTTAGTTCAGACCCACCAACCTCCCAGGCTGAACTAGGTAGAGCTGCCTGGGGTGGGGATGGGGGGGCGGAGGGCAGTGGAAACAGTTTGCCCCTCCATTAAATAATAACAACTCTATAAATGAGTAAACATTTGTAAAGCATTTTAAGTCATTCTCCTCTTTGACCCTCACTACCACCTTGTGAGGCAGGTATTCTAGGTGTCATCCCCATTTTGTGGATGAAGAAATAAGCTGCTGAAAGTTAAACCCATGGTCATATAGCTAACAGGGGTCCAAAGTGAGCCCTGAACCCAGGTGTCTGCTGACTGCTAAATGCAGTGTTCTCTCATAGGCTCTGCTGCATCCATAGCACTCAAGACTAATGGGGTGGGCTAGCAGCAGGCTCAAGAATCCCATTCACTTTTTGCGCAAGGGAAGATGGATGAGATTTAGAGCTGGAAGGGACCCCTAAAAGATGACCAAGTCCAAGCCCATAGGGGGGTACAGGAAGATGTGCTGAAAGTCAAGAGATGCAAGGCCTGAAAAAAGGTGGGGACCTTCGGCATTACATCATACCTCTCTAGCTTATTTGCCAATTTCTGAAAACTCCACTTAGTGGCTGGCACTGTAGCTGTGTGCCCCATCAGCTTGTCCCACACTGTTCTGGCCTGGCCCACAAAGAGGAGCAAGCCAGAGTGTCAACTGCGGTTGCCACCAGAGAGGTAGGGCTAGAAAGCTGGTGGAGGTTCCAGATCAGAGAATATAAATAAAGCACCGTGGGGAGCTAGTGGTAAGGAGGAGGAGGATAGCTCACATTTATATAATGCTTGTTTGCAAATTATCTCATTTGGTCCTCACCACAACCTTGAGAAGTAGGTGCTATTATTATCCCTATTTTACAGTTGAGGAAACTGAGGCAGAGATTAAGTGACTAGTCCAGGATCACAAAGCTACTAAGTGTCTGAAGCTGCATAGTAGCCTAGGTGTGCCTAGCTCCTATCAATTCAAATCATAGTAAAACATTCATTAAGCACCTATGCTGTGATAGGCCTAGAGTCAGGAAGACTTTTCCTGAGTTCAAATCCGGCCTCAGTAGCTGTGTGAGGCCTCGACAAATCACTTAACCTTGCATTCCTCAGTTTCCTCATCTGTAAAATGAGCCAGAGAAGGAAATGGCAAACCACTCCAGTCTCTTTGCCAAGAAAACCCCAAATGAGGTCATGAAGAGTAGGATATGACTGAACAAGTGTTCTAAGCACTAGGCACACAACGCCAAAGATAAAACATTCTTTAAGAAGCCTCCATTCTGCCCCAGAAAGAGGGGCAGAGACAGAGAAACAGACAGAAATGAAATGCTGTTGTAGCAACACCCACCACATTTGTTTTAGGAATATCCATTTGCCAGCTATGGATAATGGACAAATGGACAGATTAGGGAGGTGAGAGACTTGAATCAGGGAATTACTATTAGGAAGCTATTACAATAGTCCAGGCCTGAGGTGATGAGGGTCTGAACTAGGGTGCAAGCTATGTAAATGGAGAAAAAAGGATAAATGCAAGAGCTAGTATGGAAACAGAGTCAAGAAGATTTGGCAACTGATTAGGGACAGAGGCTGAAGGAGGGTTGAATTGAAGATGACACCAAGACTGCAGGCCTGGGTGACTAGAACAGTGATGGTGCCTTTATAAAAATGGGCAAACCTGAAGGAAGGATGGGTTTGGGGGAAAATATAATGACTTGTGTTTTAAACACGTTAAGTTTGATATGTTTACAAGGACATCTAGGTGGCGATGTCGACCAGGCAGTTGGTAATATGGTATTGAAATTCAAGAGAGAGATTAATACTGGATATAGGGATCTATGAATCTCTGAGGAGGAAGAGAGAGAGACAAAGAAAAACAGGGAGAGAGAGAGAGAGACACACACACAGAGACAGAAAGACTGACACAGAGGCTAAGGGGATGCTCACACCTCAGAGGATGATAATGATCTGGCAAAAGAGACCAAGAGAGTACCATCACAGAAGGTAAGGGAGGAGAGAAAATCCAAGAAGAAAGAGTGGTTGGCTGTCAAAAGCTGCAGAAAGAACGAGGAATGAGAAAATTTGGATTCAACAGCGAAGAGATCACTGTCCACCTTGGGGTTGGAAGCCAGTTTGCAGAGAGTTATCAGGTGGGAAGTGAGGTAGGCAACAATGTAAACAACCTTTCCCTGGATTATGGGATCATAGATTTAGAACTGAGAAGGAATTCAGACTCCATGGAGTCCCGCCCCCCTCATTTTACAGATGGGGAAACTGAGGCCCAAAGAGGCTAACAAGCATACCCAAGTTCACACAGGTAATAAGTGGCAAAACTAAGACTTATAACCACACCTTTTAACTCCTGGGCCAGTGCTCTTTCCATGGTATTCCACGCCGATTTTAACATGAAGGAACGATTGTATCAAAAGAAGGGAAACCTGGAAATATTTATAGGTGTAAAGGAAAGAATTAATGCATATGGAGAGATTGGAGATGGAGGGAGGGGGTGGGAAGGGAATCATTGAGGGGGCAAGCTTTGGGAAGAGATGGTATCAATAGCGGAAAGCGAAGAGAATAATCATTTATTAAACACCTACTATGTGCTAGGCACCATTTCACAAATATTATCTCATCTGATCCTCACAACAACTGTGAAGCAGATGCTATTCTTGTCATCCCCATTTCACAGATGAGGAAACAGAAGTAAACAGAGGTTAAGTGACTTGGCCAGGGTCAGTAAGCATTTGAGGCTGAATTTGAACTTAGGTCTTCCTGACTCCAGACCCCAGTGCTCGCTCTACCACTTCATCACCAGCTGCCACAGTACAGGTAGAGAAGTTGGTCTTGGTATGGAGAAGGCCCCTACCTTTTTGTCAAAGAATGAAGCAAAAGAGGAGACAATGAGAGAATAATAAGAGGGGATTTGAGGTACAGAATAATGGAGAAGACAGTGTGGATCAGAAGAAAGAATACTACATTTGGAGTCAAAGAACCTCGGTTAAGCTCTGAAACTTACTGCCTGAAGTCTTGCATATGTCATTTCCTCAAGAAGCCTCAGTTTCCTCTTTCTCTGTAAAATAAAATCAATTGGATTAAATGACTATGGCCCCTTCTGGGGCAGCTAGGTGGTACAGTGGTAGGCTCTAGCTTCACGAGATTATAATTGGTCACCGCATTGACCAGAGTTGTAAAGTCTTTCAAAGTTATTTTCCTTTACATAATTGTGGTCATTATATAAGTTGTTATTCTAGTTCTGATTTCTTTGCTTTAAATTGATTCATATAAGTTTTCCCAAGTTTCTCTGAATTCTTCATATTCAGAGATAATTTCATAAGGCACAATTTTATCTCATTCATATATAAACATTTTCAGTCATTCTCCCAGCCAATGGGCATTCCCTTTCCTTCCAAATGTTTGCTACTACAAGAAGTACTATCAGTATTTTTATATGTATAGGTCATATATCTAGAAATGAAAGGCTCCACCTTTCCCTCTCACTTTACTGAGGCCTAGGGAGGTTAAATAACATGTTCAAGATCATATAAGGGGTATCGGGGGAGGGATTTCAACCCATGTCCTTGGACTTCAGAGACAGGGTTCTTTCCACTATACCATTCTTATCTTGGGAGCAGCTAGATGGTGCAATGGATAGAGCACTGGGCCTGAGTTTAAATTTGACCTCAGATACTTAGTAGCTGACTAAAGACTCCTCTTCCTGAGTTCAAATCTGGCCCCAGACACTTATTAGCTGGGTGACCCTAGGCAAGTCACTTAACCCTGTTTGCCTCAGTTTCCTCATCTGCAAAATGAGCTGTCAAAGGAAATGGCAAACCACTCCAGTATCTTTGCCAAAAAAAACCCCAAATGGGGTCACAAAGATTGAACAACAATACGGACATCAAAATCGCTGGGCCATGCCCCATTGGCTTCCTGGCAACTAGGTGAGGGCCCCCCCTTCTACCTTGAGGCCCCAGCAGTTCCTGCTCCTCACTCTCTAAAGGAAGCCTTTTCCAATTTCTCTTAATTCTACTACCTTCCCTCTGTTGGTTATTTCCTATTTATCCCACATATAGCTTATTTTTGCACATTTGTTTGCTTATCTCTCCCATTAGACTGTGAGCTCCTAGACGGCAGGTCCTGCCTTTTGCCTTTCTTTGTATCCCCAACATTTTATTGGAGTGACTGACTTTAACCAGCCTGGGAAAGGGAGGTAAGTCCATTTGGCTAGTTAGTGCCTTTTGCATGCGTAGCAGATTTTTGTTCTGGCTCAGCAGTCAGTCAAAAAGCCTTCTCTTCACCACATAGTAATCAGACGGGAAGCAGTTATAGAAAACCTGGGCATGCTCTGAAATAGGGAGCAGGACACTCTATTATGCATGTGGATTATACTAGGCAAAGAAGACTGCACGTGTTCCCAAGCTGGGCTCTCATTGGTCAGTCCCCTGTCATATAAAAGATGGTTTTTTTGTAGGGAAAGGGGAGAAATGTATTGGGAAGTGAAAGTGATTTAAAAAAAGATATCTTCTCTAAGTCAAAAATAAAGAAAACTGCCTCTTCAGATTATTTATCTATTGGCAACTGACTCTTCTTATATATTTCAATCTTGTATATCAGATCCAATCTTATATATTTAAATCTTAGATGCCTTTATTATAGATATTTGTTGCAACGATATTTTTCCCAATGAACTGCTTCTCCTCTAATTCCAGCTACATTGATTTTATTCAAGTTGTCTGACTTTCCCAAAAAGACTTCTGTGACACATAAGCAGGAAGAGAGAAAGCAAATGGTGGTAGTAACCTAGGAGTTTGGCAAAGTATAGATGTTGAGGTTTAGGGGCTTAGAGGTGCTGGGACTCCAAAATCACAACACGTGGGTCCTGCCTGAAAGAATTCGACCCAAGCCTTCTTTCAGCCAAAGACAAGGTTTATTAGAGCATCCACCATATTGGGCAGTCTCTTAAAGAGTCTGAACATTAGCAAGCTGTTGGCTAGATTTTAAGAATCTGAGCACCTTAATGCAGACAAGATGGACCTTACATACAGACTGTGGGAGAGATCTAGGAGTGGCCAAGTAGTCTTGGGGAATGTGATTGGGACCTGGACCACATGCCCAAGGGAGAATGGAGCCTAGACAGGATTAAGGGTGGGAAGTGGCCACAGGGAGGTAAGACAACGGAGGGCTAGGAACAGAGAATTGGGAGATTGGGTGTAGGAAAATCCAGTTGATGGGATTATACCTTCTGAGGCTTCCTTTATCAAGTAAGAGAATTCAAGGACAGTTCAAGGGTTTTCTAGGGCCCACAGACAAATTCTTTTTGGGGTAAGGGGCAAAAATAGAGATCCAAATTCTTTTTGGGGTAAGGGGCAAAGGTCTCAGCTTGGGCCCATACCCTATCACAGCTACCAGGTGACAGGACAAGAGAGTAAGGGGTCTAAGGGTAGCTAAAAGTAAGTGGTTGAACTGGTCAAGGCCATGAAGACATGGAGAGGAGGACAGGGAAGAAAACAGGGAGGGATAGCAGGATTGGAAGCTACCATGGGGATAAGAGAAGGGCTAGGTAGTGGAGATAGGAATTCAGAGAATTGGATGCAGGACATGGAATAATTACATTACAGGTAATGATCTGATTATCTGAGCACTCCTAGGCAACTGAAGAGAAGAAAAGATGGAGGTCATGGAAGCTGAAGCACTCAAACTGTGTGAGCTCTAGGTGTTCCAGGAGACATTGTCATTTATCTTGAACTCCCCAAGTATGAAGATTGGGTTTGGGGCTGGAGAAGAAGAACCCGTCTTGAGTTCACTGATGAAAGACTAAGACTGGCAAAGCTGACATAAAAGGAAAATAACAAATGTTCAAGGGGTTGTGGGGAAACAAAACCAAACACATTATTGCTATGAATTGGTTCAATCATTCTAGAAAGTAGTTTTGGAACTTTGCTCCCACTTTGCATTTGCTACAACTAGGCCTACAGTATTATAGATCCTTTAATTTAGAAATACCTAGGCTATATCACAAAAAGATCAAAGAAAAAGGACCCACATGCAAATATATTTAGAGCACCTTTTTTTTTCTTTTGTGGCTGAGAAGAACTGGAATCTAAGGGAGTGACCTTCAGTTGAAGAATGGTTGAACAAATTATGGTGTATGAATGTAATGGAATTTTTATTGTTCTGAATAAAATGGTGAAAAGGAGGCTATCAGAAAAACTTGTGAGAAAACTTACATGAACTGATGCTGAGTGAAATGAGCAGAACCAGGAGAGCAATTTATACAATTAACAACAACATTGTAAAGACAAACTTGAGAGACTTAAGAACTCTGATCAATGAAATCACCAGCCACATCTCCAGAGGACCCAACATGAAACATGCTACCCATCTTCTGAGAGAGTGATGATGGATTCAGGATGCAGATTGAAACACATTTTTTTTTAACATGGACAGTATGAGAATGTTTTGCTTGACTATACATATTTGTTTGAAGGGCTTTATTTTTTTTTCTTTTCTTTTTTTTTGTGGAGGTGAAGTGGGAAGGAAAGAAAATAGATCTCTAATTTAAAAAAAATTAAACAAATTTAAAGACAAAGAACTTTCAAAGACTTAAGAACTCTGAACAACACAATGGCCAACCATGATTCCAGAGGACCCAAGCTGAAACATGCTACCTGTTGAGGTTTAGGAGTTAAGGGGTGCTAGGACCCCAAAATCACAATACGTGGGTCCTGCTTGAATGAATTTGACCCAAACCTTCTTTCAGCCAAAGACAAGGTTTATTAGAACATCCACCATATTGGGCAGTATCTTAAGGAGTTTGAACATTAGCAAGCTATTGGCTAGATTTTAAGAATCTGAGCATCTTAATGGAGACAAGATGGACCTTACATACAGAAAGACTGTGGGAGAGATCTAGGAGTAGCCAAGCAGTCTCGGGAATGTGATTGGGACCTGGACCACATGCCCAAGGGAGAATGGAGCCTAGCTAGGATTAAGGGTGGGAAATGGCCAGGAGGTAACAGAATTAGGAGATTGGGTGTAGCCACAATGAAAGACCAGTTGATGGGATTATAGCCTCAGGTGAAGCCAGCGATTTGGTCATGTGGGAAAGTCCAGGGTTTTTCCTTTTTGTGGTCCAGATCCCAACCCCATCATATCCACTTCCTAAGAGAGTGGTGATGGAATCAGGAGGCAGATTACAACATATAGTTTTTGGAAATGACCTGTAGGAGAATTTGTTTTGCTTGACTATGCATTTGTTATAAGGGCTTTTTCATTTCTTTTTTCCCAATGAGGGCAGGTGTGAGGTGGGGAGAAGATACATTTGTATGTGAAAATTTAATTATTAAAATAATAATTTAAATTTTTTAAATAAAAAGACTAAGAATGGCTTGGCCATCGCTAGAGAACTAGGACAAGGAGTTCGACTGGGTGCCACAAATAGATGGAGGGAAGATCAGAAGGAAGAGGTGGCATCCTTGGTACAGGGGCGGGGAGGCTAGAAGGCACTTTGTGGGCTGGAGGAGGATGGTTCAAGGGGCAGCTCCTGGCCTTTACAGCTGGGAGTCTACGGACCCTCCTCGCGGCACAGAGAAAGCCTCAGTCAGCAAAAGCCAGCGGCATTCACGAGGCCACATTCCCCAGAACACTCCGCCTGCAATGCGAGAGGCGGAGCTTCCCCGGGAAAAGGGCGGGGACTGCGGGTCCAGAGGCATCCCCAGGGCGGGGGGAGAGGGCGCCCGAGTTCAACGCCACTCGCTCCCCGCCCACTCAGCCAGCCGAGATTGCAACAAAGTATCCACCTCCCCCTGAGCCGCGCACTGCCGCTTTAAACACCGCTTCCGCCCCGTGGGGCTCTATTGGCCCGCCGGCAGGGATGCGTGCTTCCCATTGGCGATGAGAGGACAATCGAGGCCCCGCCCCCTCTCCACGCTCTCTGGGGAAGTGCTGCCGTCGGGACGTTCGGCCGCGGCGTGGCGCCCCTCCTTTCCGCTCGGCTCCCTCCGCCTCTCCCGCCCCATCCCCACCCCCAATAGCCAATGTTGCTGAGCGGCGGCCCGCGGGGCAGATGCACGCGCCGGGACCCCGCTAGCTACAGCAGCCGCTGCGCGCGCGGAAGGGAGAGCAGGCGGACAGGAAGTGAGGGAGGGGACAGCGGGAGAAGGGGAGGGGCCCGAGGGTCGAAGCCGCTGCGGGGAGGCCGAGCGCGGGGCGGGGTGGCGCGCGCGCCCGGCTTACCTCGCGCGCGCGCTCTGGTCTCCTCGCGCCGCGCCCCCCGCCCGGGAGAGGCGGGCTGGATCGTCCTGGGGCGGGGGGGGGGCGGGGGGGGGGGGGGGGGGGGGAGGGGGGGGGCGGGGCCGGCCGGCGGGGGGGGGGGGGGGGAGGGGGCAGCTCGACCCCCGGCTCCGGGAGGCGAGGCGAGGGCGGGCGGACGGACGGACGGACATGGGTCCCCGGAGGAGTAGCAGCAGCAGCAGCAGCAGCAGCCGCCGCCGTCGCCGCCGCCGGAGGACACGGCTCTGAGAGGCCCCGGGGCCCCGGCGCAGCCCCCCGGGCGGGGTGAGTGAGGGGGAGGGGAGGGGCCTGGGGTCCCGTGCCTCCGCCCCCTGACCCTTAACCCTCGCACCCTCTGACCTGCCGCAGCCGGGCCCGCGTTCTCTTCCCCGCCCCTCCCCCAAGTCCCGGAAGCAGTGGGTGTTTCTCGGTCCCGGGGTGTGGCGTGCCCTCGTTCCCCCCACACCCCCCTCCCGGGCGCTTGTCCTGGGGTGGGGGAGGACCCCGGGGCTAAGGAAGGGTCTGCTTGCTCTTTGTTTGGGAGGGAAGACCAGGTTGCCCTGAAGGGCCAGGACAATAGCTACCCGGAGCACCCCTCCTTGTGGACCCCTTCCTGTAGGGCAGGGCAGGGAGGCTGCTCTGGCCTGGGAAGTTGGGGGTCGTGGGGCAGCACCTTGTTTCTCCCCTGGACTGAGTAGTGATGGGGATCGGTGTGGCCTGGGCTCCTCCCCTCCCCCCCCCCCCCCCCCGCCGGTATGATGCAGCATCAATGCAGTATTCCTGGGGGGTGGCAGAGAAAAATTAAAGTCCCCCAACCTTAGTGCCATGTTCTCATACGTTCTTAAAAGAAAAAAAAAAAAACCAAAGCAAAAACCCAAATCCACCACCACCATTCACAAGCCCAGGGGTATTCTCAGCCCTAAAGGGAGGGGGCCCTCCTTGACACCTCTAGAGACTACATTTGGGAGGAGAGAACCAGTGAAATAGGTTATTGCTTTCTATCATGCTGTCCTCTTTGGGCATAGGATTGCTTGGGGGTGGGAGGGTGTCTTCCTTCCAGTTACCAGCTCCAAATCCTAGGAATCAGTGCTGAATTATAGATCTAGAATTGGAAAGAATTTAAGAACTCCTCAGTTCCACCCTTCACACTTTATTGATAAGGAAAGGGAGGCCCTAAGGTTAGTAGGTTAAGTAATTTGCCCAAGGTCACAGGTGTTAAGTGATGGAGCCAAGATTAAAACCCTGGTTCTGTGATTCAAAATCCATTGCTCTGGACTGTAATGCAAAAATCCGGCACTGTTCTACGTTCCTTTAACTTAGCCTTTTTATAAGGTTAGCTTCATTGCTTTGGTTTGGTTTTGGTTTTATTTCATGAGGAGAGACCCAGGGTCCTACCAGTTACTATGACTTTGGTTAAGTCATTTAACTATTCTGGGCCTCGATTTCTTAATTTGTAAAGTGAAATGGTTGGACTAGATAATCCTTAAGATACCTTATCTCTCTAAATTTCTGTGAGAATTCAGCAAAAGTCTAGGACAGGGAGTTACTAAAGTGGCATGGCTCCAGGCTTTCTGTGGCCATCATGGCAAAGCAGAAGTCACTCAGGGAATGAGATGTGTGTATGTTGGTGGAAAGGGTTACACTTGGGAATCTGTATAATTTTCTCCTCCCCACTCCATACCACCGCCTTTAGGAAGAGTTGAAATGGCTTAAGATTTTCAGCCTCTGGAGGAATATTCTTAAACAAGGTGGAAGACCCAGGGTTCAGTAAATTGTGGAAGGAGAAGGGAGCTGGGGGTGAGGGACAAGACCTAGTAGAGGTTCTCTGGATTTAAGCTACCCTCCCTCCCCCAACCCTCAATGTGTCCAGCTGTGTTGCCGCCTGCTGTGCTATGAGCAGTCAGAACGTCTTCTCCACGAGAGTTTGCAAATGAAAATGGAGGAAATGTCTTTGTCTGGCCTGGATAACAGCAAGCTGGAGGTGAGGACTCTCCCACCTGTTTCTCTATCATCTTTGTCCTCTTGGGCACCTAAATTCAATATCAGCAGCAAAGAGAAACCACTGGGCATGGTGATATGGTAGAAGGAGCACCGAAGGATTTGGGAGTTCGAAAAGGCTTGGGTTCAAATCCTGCATTTGCCATTTTCTACTTGTGTGACCTTGGGCAGGTCACATCAACTTTCAAACTAAGTTTTTCTCTCTGAAAAATGAGGAGGTTGAATTAAGTGTTCTAAGGGTAGACTAGATGATCTCTGAAGTCTCTTTCAGCTCTCAACCTTAGGCTCTAGGAATTTGGGATAACCTCCTCTTTGGGGGAAGGAATAACTGAAAGCCGTGAGAACTAGCAAAAAGAACAGGAATTCAAGATGGGGGATGGGCCTCTTGTGCCTGGATGTGAAGCAGTTGTAGGTAGCATTAGGGAATAAGGCACAAATAACAGGAGCCCCTGCAACCACTCTTGTTCTTTTGTGGGGCTCAGGCCATCGCTCATGAGATTTATACAGACCTGGTGGAAGATGCTTGTCTGGGACTCTGCTTTGAGGTGCACCGAGCTGTTAAGTGTGGCTACTTCTTCTTGGATGACACAGACCCTGACAGCATGAAGGACTTTGGTGAGATTCAGATGGTGGAACAATACTATTCTGTCCTAGTGGCTTACTTTCTGGCTCTATAAACTATGAACCTTGACCTTGGGGAAGAGTAGTTTTCCCTGCTTTGTGGCTTGGGGTTCTTAAGGTTAATTGTGGTATGGGGCTGGATCTTATGAACTAACTCTGCCTGGCCTAGGAAGTGAATGGGAATTGAAAAGACCTAATCCTTTAAAAAACAGCCTTGACTTTCCTGGCTTGGGGGGGGGGGGGGGGGGGGTGCAGGAGGCAGGTAAACAGATTAGAGATGTGCAGGTGGGAATGTATTTTTTGTCATGGTCCTGGCCCAGAATTGGTATCCCTTTCCTGCCTGTGCCATCTCTACCATGATTGCTAAGCCCTTTAGTGGTTAGTCGTGGCCTTCAGAGCCTTCCTTAGTAGGAACAGCAGACCTTTCCTTTCTCCCCCAGTCCTGTGTGTCTGTCCCTGTCCATGAGCCGTTGCATGTCATAGCTCAGGGGGGACTTGTGTGTGAAATTGGGACTGTTTACTGAAGGTGTCTAAAGGATTCTTCTTACCCTAATCTCTGTGACCCTCACCTCCCCAGAGATTGTAGACCAGCCTGGAGTGGATATCTTTGGGCAAGTGTACAATCAGTGGAAGAACAAGGAATGTGTTTGCCCCAACTGCAGCCGCAGCATCGCTGCCTCCCGATTTGCTCCCCACCTGGAGAAGTGTCTGGGCATGGGCCGGAATAGCAGTCGCATTGCCAACCGTCGGTAAGGGGCAGGCACCATGATGAGCAGAGGAAGAGGCCCCAGGGAAGCTCTCGGGTAGAGGGGGGTCATGAAGATGTCCCCGTAACCACCTCCCATCTCCTCTGGACAGGATCGCCAGTAGCAACAACATGAACAAGTCTGAGAGTGACCAGGAAGACAATGATGATATCAATGACAACGACTGGTTCTATGGCTCGGAGAAGAAAGGTAATGTGGATCTGCTGGGGAAATCTTGGGGCAGGGTGCAGGGGGGCAGTGCTTGGTTCATGCTTCTGTTGTGGGGATATGATACTTTTCCTTGTGGGGCATTAGATTTGGAAACTTCAGGTAATTGCAATCATCTTCCTTTTCTCCTCATAGCAAAGAAGAGAAAATCAGACAAGGTGAGAGATGGGTAGACAGAAAAATAGTGGAGTGGGGGGTGTACAGAGAAGATAACGCTTCCCTCTGGGCCTTCAGGGAGCCTTTGTGGGCTTCAGGTTAAGGCTGTCTTTGGTTGACCTGGAAGCAAGGTAGCTGAGTACTAGGGCAGAGAGAGAAGGGGGAGAGAGGAGGAGGGGAGTGGAGTGGGGACTTGAGATGTTCTTATGTCAGCCTCCTTTGCCTTTCCTTCTTCTTTGCTCCACTATACCCTAACCCTTTTCTCTCTTTCCAGAACCCCAACTCCCCTCGAAGGTCCAAGTCATTAAAACACAAAAATGGTAAGTGGGGCCAAGGAGGACTTCCGCCTGTGACTCTGGGGATAAGAGACTAAGGAAACCCATCCTGGGAGAGTCAGTGACCCTTCTGTCACCCCCACATCCTCTCTGTTTATTTGTAGGCCCATCTACCTGTACCTCTACATCCAATCCCCCTTCTGTTTTTTTTTTTCTTCTTCAGGGGAACTTAGCAGCAATTCAGATCCTTTTAAGGTGAGTAGGGCCAGTCCCATCTCTGATAGTTCCTCTACATTTTTTCATCCTTGGATGGAGTGAATTTTTCTCCATATGGGTTTGGTTGGCCCAAGATTGGGAGTGTGTTGCCTCTTTATTAGGGAAGATTCCATGATGTTTTAACAGCCAGAAGCAGTGAGTGGTTTTGGTACCTCTTTCTACCTGGTTTCTTCTCATGTGCAGCTTAAAAGATTCACTTGAAAAACTGCAATCATAAAACCTTGCAACTTCAGGGATGTTATGTGCCCAATAGTGCCTCATTAACTCTTCCCATCTCCTTTTTCCCATCTTCCCTGTCACTGACCTTCTCTAATCTTTTCACAGTATAACAACTCTTCTGGAATCAACTATGAAACCCTAGGTCCTGAGGAGCTTCGAACCCTGCTTACCACAGTGAGACCCTAGGAAGGGGAGGTATCTGGGTCTGGGAAGGTGTGAAGGGAGAGAAAAATTGTGGAGGAGATCAAGGTGGTGGCAGGACAGCCCTCTCAATGGTTCTGTCTGGCTAGTAGCTTCATCTGTTCTGATTTGGGGGTTGGAGGAAGAAGGGGTGGAGTTACGTCATTTTAAGATGTGGGATCTGGAATTTAGGGAGGATGGAATATTTAATAACACAGTGTAGATTTGTCTTTTTGTCCTCACCTCAGCTTTGTATTCCTCTTGTAGCAGTGTGGGGTGATCTCTGAACATACAAAGAAGATGTGCACTAGGTAAGCAAGGGCTGGGGTGGGGGGTGGAGCTCTTGCTCCTCTACCTTCCAAGGAGTGCCAAGCTAAATAGCATTATCTTCTCTCCTAACCCTTGAGATGGGCTGTGAGTTTCAGATGTCCCTGGGAATGAGTCCCTCTCCTCTGGTGTGGAGTCACAGATACACTAGATACACTCTGCCATTGTAGGGAAGGCTTCAGCCTTCATGCTTTGTTGTGCAGTGTGGGGATCAGAGCTTTCTATGCAAACCTTCCTCCTTTACCAAGGGAGGACATGTCCAGAGGGCCCAAAGAATGTAGGCATCTGAGTTTCCTGGCCACACTTGGGCTGTCATCAACATTTCCCTCACAGGTCCCTTCGCTGCCCCCAGCACACAGATGAGCAGAGACGGGCTGTGCGTGTTTATTTCCTGGGCCCCTCAGCGTAAGCAGTAACTTTAAAGGGACATTGGGATTAGGGTGGGGGTGGGGAGCGACCTCAGGTGATGACCAGTGTCCCCAATATCCTTCTCACCTCCAGCCCTTTGCCTGAGGCAGAGGGCTCTGTGGAGAACGACGGCTTTGATGTGGCTGAGAGCCAGGCCCTGATGAGCAGGCTACAGTGGGATGGCTCCTCTGATCTCTCACCCTCTGACTCTGCTTCTTCTAAGACGAGTGAGAACCGGGCTTGGGGGTGGGAGAAACTGGGTGGGGGTCAGTAAAGAATTCTTAGTTTCCCTGTGCCCAAAATAAAACTCTAAAGGGTTGAGTGTTGCTCTTCCAACCAAGGGAGTAGAAATGTAGACATGTCTGCCCTACAGATTAGAGAACAGGGCAATTTCAAGTAGTCTTCCCCAGGTTCATTCTCTGTGCCTTCCACCTCAGGCACTAATAACTCCGAATCAAGGAAGACCAAGAAAAAGAAACCCCACCTGAGTCTGGTGGGGGCAGCTCCAGGCCTCAGCTCCAACAAGAAGAAGAAGCCAAAGCCCCCTGCTCCCCCCACACCAAGCATCTATGATGACATCAACTGACCAGAGGCTGGAGGGTGTTCCCTTATCTGGGCCGGTCTCTTCCCCCTACCCCCCAATTCTGGTTGACAGGTGGCAGCCTTCATCAAAGGCCAGGGATTTGGGGTTGTGAAGTATGGAGAGAGTCATGCCAGCTTTGGCCCTGGTTTGAACCACAGCGTGATGGCAGGACCCTATTGACTGTGCACGACCCTCAGGCGTGCAGGACTCAGACCTGGACATACTCTGCCTTGAACAAGTTTTTTGGGGGAGAGTGTTTTTCTATTTATTCTGTGATTTCCTGGATGTCCAGCTGGGATTGAGAGGAGAGGGGGCCAGACTTGGATACCATGCTAGGGTGCATACACTGCCTGCCTTTCACCCCAGGGATTGAATGAAATCCCATGGAAGGCGCATTGTGGCTCTCCAGGGGGTTGTGCAGTGGGAACTGAGCCCCAAAGAGCCCTGTCTGCCTTTCGCAATGTGAATGGGTCTGGTGCTTGTGGCTGAGGGTTGCTCTGCTGCCTGTTTTCCGAGTCCTGTCCAGTGACCCCTCTTCCTGGAGTGGGTGGGTAGGCACAGAGTATTTCCTTCTTGGGGCAGTTCGGACTGGTTCCCCTCTCCACCTTTCTCCTCAGTATTTTAGGGCCACCCAGGCCATGGGAGCTGCCCCTCTGTGGAGAGCCAAGAGGGGCTGCAAGAAACCTCTGGCTTCAGGGAATGGGAAGGGAGAGGGGAAGAAGGGAAACTGCTTATCAGAACTTTCCTTTTCCCTCTTCCCTAAACCCCAGAACCCTGGGAGGACAGGGCCCCAAAGTGAGTGGGAACGGTGCTGCTTTATTTGAAATGTTTTCTTACCTCATCCCCTGCCCTGGGAAAGGGCCCAGCCTCGCCCTCAGGGGGCCCCACGTTCCCCTGCTTCCCCTTTTGTCCTCATAGGACTCCCCAGCTCCTTATCTGCTGCTTGCTGCCCTCTTTCACTCCTATGTGCTTTAGTTCATCTCTTGCCTTTCCTTCTTAGCTTTTTTTCCCCCCAAGTTATTTATTCTGGACTTGTAGTCTGACACTCTGAGGAGAGTCCTGATATTATATAGTGGGTGTGAAGAGTGCCCATAGGCTTGTACCACAGGAGAAAGAGATGTGGTGTTAGACCAGATATTGCTCATTACATCCTGCAAAGTTGGGATGAAAGTATTCCCTTCTCTTTCCATCCTACCATCTAGATCTGCCAGGGCTGGGGATTTGGAATGCTTATTGGTTTTGAAAGTTGGTGGGAAAACTAGACTTGAGATGGACAATGTCCTGAGTAACCTTACTGGGGGAGGGCATATATCTTTCCTTTCCTCCCAGGATGGGGGAATCCATCGCTGATCTGGCCTACTAGATACTAGCATTAGTACTCAGGACTGGATTAACAGATCTGGGTGGGTCCTGGATAGCTAGCAGAAGTAACAGATTGGGGATTCCACACCCTGCCCCCCAATTCCTACCTACCATCTCCAACTCCCTGGCTGGGCCTGGTTACTGATTGGTTTTTAACCCAAGAATTTTGTTTTTTAAAGGAAGAAATAAAGCCAAACCTTAGTGTGAGTTGAGCAGAGGCTGGGCCCAGGGCAATTCTTGTCCCTTATTTTCCATATCCCTCCCGCTTTATAGGAGGGAACCCAGTGCCCCTTAGCCCTTCCAAACCATGTCTTGGAAGCAGGTTGGTATTGGAGAGGAAAGGGCAAACTGTTGGGTTTGCTGGGGGGCGCACATGGAACCCTCACCTTCTGAGAGATAGTTGTAGCTCCCAGGGCCCAGTGATGCTCCTTTTACTATATGAGGCCCAGGTGGTTCCTACCTTCCCCTTACTGTCTGAAGAGAGCTAGAAGTAGTTTTGGGAGATTTCCCAATGTTAACTTGCCCAACTTCAATTCACCTCTCAGGGCACAGCCCCACTCCCTGCTGGGCTATATGAGATGAGCCTGGCCTAGCTGGGATCTTTAGGGAACAATTTCTTTCCCTTTGGGGAAAGAGGACTTATTGCCCTTTAACTGCTGGGTTAGGAGCTTTCCAGGCCTCTCCCTTCCCTTTCTCTAGTAACAGGCTATGTGGATTTTGCTTCCCATCCTTCCCCCAGTTCCCAGCTAGATGTATTGTCCATCTGTAGCCTATCATGTGTCTTAAGTATGTGTGTGGGGGTTCTATATCAATTTTTTTTCTTTTTGTGGCCGGTGGCTTTTCTCCTTCCATGCATCACTCCCCCCCCTGCATGCCCAGGGGCCACCTGCCTGGCATTAATGCATGCTGGGGCCATTGGGAGGGAGGGGGTGTTGCTGTCCTGTGGTTTTGAAATTTTATTTTTGCATATGTAATCCATCTTGTACAGGTAGCTAACTTTGTAAACGCTGTGTATTCCCCATCCCCCATGGCTGCTGGTGTAAATAAATTGCATTTTCCTATTGTTAACTACGCTTGTTCATCCTCCACAGTCACTCTAGGGGAAGGGCTGGAGATTGACCCATTTGTCAACAGAATGAAAGTTCACAGGCAACTTTGAGTGACCAAATCTGGCCACAAAAGCAAAACTTTATTCAATCACAGACAGTGGCCATCGAGTTAGGAGCCACAGGGGCAGAAGTCTCCATGCCACAAGGGCAAAGTTATTTCAACCATAGAGGGCATGATAGTGCAGACATTTCTTCACGGTGTCCTGGCCTTGGATTTGAGGCAGTAGCAGTCCTATCCCTATTCCTGCACTTCTCGATCCTAGGGTCTCGCCTCAGACTCCCAGAGTTCTGCCTCAACTGTAAAGGGCTTTGTTAAAAAAAAAAGTACACAAGCAAAGTGCTCTAGAAAAGGGGAAAACCTTGAAAATTCCAGAACATGAGAACCATCCTTTCACTACTCGGGGGGGCCAAGGGCTGAAGAGAAGAGCTGGTCCAAGGAGGTACCTTGGCCCTGCTCACCCCTTCTTGAAACAGACTAGATTTGGTCATTTTATAAAGAAACTATTGACTTGACCACAGAAACAAGAGGAGGCAGTTTGGCTGATGACTAGGTACAGGGGCTCTGTTGCCCCTGGCAGAAGCACGCTGTGGATACTGCTATGCTCCCCTAGCTGGCTGCCCAATATGAGAGTGGCCATGCAGGAAGAAGGCAGGCCAGGGGCTCCAGTGTGTGCAAAGCTGGTGGCACACAAAAGAGATGGTGGCAGCTGGCAAGGGGCCCCCTCTATATTCTAGGGTCACTTAAGCCTGCACCTCTATCAAGTGGGACCATCAGCACAGAGCCCACCCAAAGGGAGGGCAATCACTCACACTGGCATCAGGGGTATGCGTGTCTCTGTGGGGGGGGGTGCGGGGGGAATCCTCATTTCTACCTGAGAGTTGTTAATGGGCAGGGGAAGGGGCATGATCACCCTGCTCGGGGTAGAGTTGAGGGCATGGAAGAGGCCACATGCCTACCTCCCATGGAGGGCCCACACCCCTTTCACCGACCACCACTGGCCCTGGGGTCCTTGGCACCCAACTCTGGGCAGGGAAATAGGGAGGAGAAAGAAGACCGTGGCTCTTCTTCCCGCCCCCATGGCGTCTATCGTCCATACATCCCAAAAACCAGGAAGCTGAAGAAGACAGTGACCCCTACCAAAGAAACAGTGGCAGGTGCTGTGAAGAACTGTCGATAGTTGATACGAAAGTACCAGACCACACCCAGCAGCACCACAAACACGGGCACCATGAGGCTGCCCACACTGACGCTGAGACCTGGAGGCTCTGTGGTGGGAGAGGTGGGCAGGGCGGAGGGGCCAGAGGCTGTCGGCCCCGGCGGTGATCGGTGACAGTGGATCACACAGTTGTCAGTGATGTTTAGGGAGCGAAGGGTTCGAGCTGGATCCTGCAGTAGGCGGCCTTGGTAAATCAGCTTCATCTGACTCTCCTGCCCAGGAAAGTATTTGCTATGAAAACAGGAGACGAAAGTCAGAATGATGAACAGAGCTGGGGGACAAAAAAAGGCAAATTTATAAAGGGAGAACAGCTTAATTGCACGTTCCCAGAAACCTCTCAGGGGTGCTAGTCTTGTGCCAGCCTTGCTACCTAAGGGTCAGGAACCCACCTTCCTTTGCTTACCTCTTGAGGGTGCCCACGGTGTCCTCAGGCCTGGCCACCGCCAGCTCCTCTGTGTCATTGAGGAATTTGAGCCGAACGTTGATGAGGCCAGGGTTAGGCAGAAGGTGGGTGCTACCCTCAGACCTCAGGGAAGCTTCCGGACTGCTGCCCTCACCACTAGCTGCCCGATTAGGCAGCCCCTGTATGTCAAGCAGGTGGTCCAGGCCTGGCTCAACCCCGCCCCCAGCACCAGGCTCACCTGCTGAGTCCCCCCCACCTTCCTCCTCAGATTTCTCCTCAGTACCCTCTTCAAGATGGGCAGGCTCAGCTGGCTCCGAGGTGCCTGGCCCCCCGACCAGGTGTTCCACGTGACCAAGACGGAGCACAGAGGTGTCACCAGCTGCCACAATGGTGCCCAGGAGCTGGCTACTGCCAGCATCTGCCACGTAGGTGGAAAGCCAGGCCAGTATGAGGGCCAACACCAGCACCACCACACCTACCACCACTGTCACCTCATTGCCCACGCCTTCAATGAGGGTGGTATCAGGTGGTTCCATGGCTGGAATTCTCACTGGGTCTGAGCTGCAGGGGCACAAGGAGGAGAGTATTAGCTGGGGCGTGGAGAGGGCAACTGTGATCTCCTGCTTTTGTCATAACCGTCCCAACTCAAGGGAAAATGGACTCTGGTACTTATGGAGGGGAGAATCCTCTACAACCAAGAATAAAACCTAACCTCAAACTTCCAAATACCAGGAAACACAAACCCTTCTTGGGTCTGTTTTCTAATTCCAAACCTCTCAGTATTAAATGCTATTAAGATGGAGGTGGGAAGAACATTCTTTGGGTCCTGGATCATGCCACTCTTCATAGATCAGTGTTTTGAAATTTGTTTTGAGGGTGTAGGCAGATCTGTCCTTGTGCAGGGGGAGGTGGCCTCCAGGAAAGGTAAAGGAACTAAGTTAAGTCGCCTCTGATGAACAAGGGTGTCCTTTAAGGACGCAATGCTGACACCTAAAGGTTCCCAAACTTGACCTTTCATTTCCCCTTTGTCCCCAAAGTGCTGGGGACACACAGTTTTAAGGTCTCATAAGACACTGCAGACTTAGGAAAGTTGTCACTGTCTCCACGAGAAGTGTGAGGGCAGACCACTCCTAGGCTGGAGGAGGGAACCGTTCCCTGAGTATCAGAGACGCCCCATAGCACCCCGCCTACCCGGGGGTTAGTCTCCTTATCTGTCCGTCATTAGAAAGCTGAGCCGAACGGGACCCCGGAGTTCTTCCCTCCGGCCTCACTACAGGCTCAGGACAGAAGACAACATCCTTCTCCCCCAAGGACACACGCAGACCGCCCCCTCCGCCATCCAGCAGGACTGGGGGAAGCTCCCCGAGGGCAGGCATCCCCAACAGGGGCCCAGTACGGCACCTGGCACGAAGGAGGGGCTCGATGAACTGCTGTTTGGATGGGGAGGGCTCCTCGGAGAAGGTTCCCTCGCCCACCCGTCCCGTTCCCCCTCAAAGGGGCAGTTCGGGGACAGCCCCTCCTGGCTCCACCGAGAATTGGGCTGGGCAGGGCAGGGGCCCACGCTCAGGCCGCAGGCCTCACCCAACTTTTGCCTCTGAGACCCGAGGATGCTCCCGGGGCGGGGTCAGAGGTCACGCCCCGCAACCCCACCCCCGCAAGCTCGGGGCGGGGCCAGGGCTCGGAGGGAGGGGCCGAGGGGCGGCCGCGGGGGGTCCTGGGAAATGGAGGGTACCGGCTGGAGAAGGGAGCGGAACGCCCAGCACCGGGGCAAGGGGGCCGACCCGACGGCAGTTCCCCAAGGGCCCTCACCTAACCTGTCCAGGCGTCCTGGATGTGCCGGGACACTCCCGGATCTCACCTGCCCGTCCGGGGGAGGTGGGGCGGGGGGGCATCGGCAGCCCCTGATTCCTTTCAGGACCGGGTCTTCCGGCTCGCGACGGAAGCTACTTGGGCACGAGACGGGAAGTCCCGCCTCCGCCCTCTCCCCGCTGCCGTTGCCGCGGATGGCAGCCGCTGTAGCAGAGTCCATTTGAAAAGCCGACTTCCGGGGAAGCTGCGGGCAGAGGCCCGTAGGGAAGGGGGCGGGAGCCTCCGAGGGGCACGGCCAGCAGCAATAGGCAGTGCCGCGAGGCGGGGCAGAGGGCATCCTTGATTTGTTTGGGTGCGAGCCGCGGGGAGCCGGACCTGGGCTCCTCAGCCCCGTCAGGCCTGCTGGAAAGGCCTTAAAGACTGCTCTTGTCAAACCCCCATTTTACAGATGAGGAAACTGAGGCCGCTTGAGGGGAACTTATTTACCCAGAGTCGCACAGCTGTAATTAGGATTAGAGAATTAAGAGCTGAAGGGGCCGGAGTAAAGAACATATAGTCGGGCACCCCGACCCCTTTATTTTACCGATAGGCAAACGGAGGCCCTTTTAAAACTCAACAAACATTCACCCTGATATTTGAAGTAATTTTCCCGAGGGCCCAGTTAACAGGTAAGAGCCAGGATTTGAATCTAGGGCCAGGGACTGCCTAGTTTCCTGCCACGTGCCTGCTGTCTGTTCACCTTTTCCTCTTTGCCCAGCTCCCACCGTCTCCCCACTGAGACCAGGCACAGGCCTTCTGGGAGCTGCTGCTTTGAATGGCAGGAAGTTTGAGGAAGCTAGCAGGCAGTTTGGAGGTCTGGCCGGGAGGGGGAAATGGGCAATCATGCCATCTCTCTTCATCCACTCCCTTTGAGGCAGTCTCTTCTCTCCAAAGAACTTAAACGAGTAGAATTTCAAGTCCCAGGCTAAACCATCTCCTGTATTTGTCCAGAAACTGAGGCATCTGCTACAAGCCATGTTCCCTGATTGGGACCCAAGGGAAAAGGAAGATGGAGGAACCGTAAGAGGCTAAGGGAGCAGCAAGACTGAAGAGTAAATGACACTGGTCACTCATTTGTCAACTGCTGCTATCCATGAGGTGACAGAGGGCAGGAAATACTTTGGGTTCTAGCTTCTATATAGTGGTACCCCAAAGCAATGCCCTTTTCATTTAAGAGACAGAAGAATGAAGCCCCGAGATTCCCATCCCCTGCTTCTCCTCCAGAACTGGGTGCCCACCAGTACTGGTTCTGTCTTGACAAATAGTCATTGTTGAGGATCCTCCAGGCAATCTGTGCCCCTGTTCTTGTGACATTTGTTATGACAACATGCATACTTAGGTTTGTCATATATGTTATTTGCTCGTTTAATAAAAACTCCTGTTGAGGTCCTTCCCATTAATTGTAGCCTTTTTTTTTTTTTTAAAGTGGGGGTAGGGGGAGGTTTTCCATGATGTCCTTTGCTCTATTTGAGTGGTCCCATGGGCTTAAAAGGCTAAAAACCACTGCTCTCCAAGAACTCCTTCTCAGTGAGAAGGGTGGGTAGTACAGCCACAAACAGGCCCTGGGCATCCAGCACCTACCCCAACTCAAGCTCACTGAATGGTCCCCTCAATTCGAAGGAGCATGTAGTCCTTCAGGGCAGGGGGCAGTGGAAGCTGCGATACAACAAGGCGACAGCGATTCCTGAGGCAGCTCCGGAGGGCATGTCTTGCCAGGTGCTGCAGCCTCCGCGGCTGGTTTGCCATTTGGAAGGCTGAGTTGTAGAAGGCTTCATGCTCCTAAGCCAGGAGAGAAAGTTACTTCACTCAGTATCCTTGCCTCACAGCTGTCCTATTAGGGAACAGTCTAGGTTAGAAGGATAGATGGGTTCTCAGGGGCCCTGGATGATTTATGAAATGTACCTGGGCAACAGGTACAAAAGAAAGCACTGATTTAGGGAATTGGTGGAGGATAGGGACAGGAGAGGAAGAAAGGTCTGTTTAGGCTCTTAGGATGAGAGTCTGGATGCTTCTAATGGAGACAGTTCTTCATACTTTATCCTTTCTGAGCAGGCCCTCCTCCTCCTTTTCCAACACACCTCCCCAACTCCCTCCTCCAAGTAGGCCTTACATGGCTAAAACCACTTGCTAGCTCTTCTCCCTGCCTCTACACTGTCAAGACATACCTGCCACAGCTCTGGAGGCACAGCCTCAGCCCAGTTTTCACTAGGTGGGACACAAGGGTAGGCATTGAGCATGACTTCCAGGCCTTGTGGAGATGAAGCACACAGCTTCAACATCTGTGGGAAGAGGGAAAGGAAGAGGACAGAACCCTAGAAGGAAGCACTACTCATCTTCCCCTTCCCCAGACCCAGGTGAGATCACATCTCCTTAAGTCTAGTCCCACCTTATTTTGAGGGGCTAAGTGGGGAGAATGTAGGATATGATTAGGACTTTCCCCTTCCCTTTCCCATGCATCAGTTTATTTTTCCACTAAGGCATGTTTCCCAACCTTCTAGCTTCCACTTGCTTTCCCTATTCCTTACCCCCTGGACCCCAAACAATTCAATTCCTACCCCCTTATTTCCATCCCAAATTAGGCACATAACAAGTACTAGGAGTTAGGAAAGGCCTAGGAGGAGCTAAGACAAGCCATCACCAGGACCAAGGTAATAAAACCTCTAGGACATTCCTCTTTTGTCCTCTCCTTGACTTTTTTTTTTTGACTGACTTTCTTCTTGACAACATCATCTGGCCCCAAAGGTCAAAATCCAGCCACACCCTTATACTCCATGTCCCCCAGCCCTGGCCTTCCCTTCTTTGCCTCCTGCCACCCCCACACTGTCCTGTTCCTTTGTCTTCCATCACCTCTGGGCGGATCGGCTGAGCCCCATAATCCAGCAGGGCAGAGATGAGGACCTCAGGCTTCCTGTCGGGGGCATCCTCAGCTGCCTGTAGAGCACAGTCCATGGGTGTGTGTCCAGCCCCATTGGGAGCATCAGCCTTTGCCCCATGATGCAACAGCAGTTCCACCAGACGCTCACAACCATTGACACAGGCATTGTGGAGTGGGGTGTGGCGCTTTCGGCCTGCTGCCCGGGGATCTGCCCCTGCCTCCAGGAGCCGCTGGACTACCCCTTCGTGCTGTCGTCCTGGCCCTTCAGCCCCAGCACAGGCTGAGTTGAGGGCAGTCTCGCCTTGGCCTGTACGCAGGGCCACATCAGCCCCATACTGCAGGTACAAGGCTACGTGTTCTTCCAAGCCCCGACCAGCAGCCACATGCAAGGGTGTGACCTTACTTTCCCTTGAGGCCAGGTTCACGGATGCTCCCATTTCCAGCAGTAATTTGGCACATCTGGGGGGTGGGGGTGGGGGTTGATGGGAAAACCAGAGTCAATTCCGAGGTCCTAAGCCCCTTGGACCTGTTCCTCATGATCTCTCAGGATAAAGGATAAAGTAAGGATCCAACTAGTTTGAAAGTCTTTAGAGTTACAAAGTATGGTGGACGTAGAAGCTATCAGCATCTTTCTGTACAAGGACTCCCTTGGCCAGCTTCTTCCCCTAGTTTTGCTCTGGACTTCCCTAATTCCCCTTAGCCAACATTCCCTTCCCATCCTATGATTATCTGGGGCTCTGCTGAGCAAGAGAACTTGCCTTCTTTTCTGCAAGGCACTGAGATATATATACAAAAATAAAGATACAGTCCTTGCCCAGAGTGCGTTTTTCAGTCTAGTAGGGAAATCAAATAAAAAAAAAAACCAACATAAAACTGAACAACTATCCAACTTTTCTATGCCAAGTGACATCTCAGCCTCAAAGGAACCTACCGTAAAGACTCAGGGGTAGTACAGAGGTGGAGGGGAGCCATGCCTTCCTCTGACAGTGCATTAGCATTGGCTCCAAAGTCAAGCAGCAACCTCACACAGTCTGGCTGGGCCTGGGCACAGGCCTCATGCAAGGCCGTCTGCCCCCCGATTCGGGCATCCGGATCAGCACCATGCAGGATCAGGTAGCGGACACAGTTGGTGTAACCTCGGGCTGCCAGAATTTGTAATGGGGTCGTCTGCTTGGTCCTTGGGGTCAGTACCCAGAGGCCTGGGGGAGAAGGAGCAAGAGATACATACCATTGAATAGGGTCATGAGCAGAATAAGACAAAACTGGGAGGAGCAGGAAAAGGATGGACACAACTATTTCCCCCAAAGGGCATGAGAACATAAGGGACTATCGAGTGGACAGGATGAAGCATCTTCTACCAAAATGGCTAGGAAAATCCTCAAGATACCAGATGAAACACTGGGCATTGGCCAGGGTGTCACAGGTCATTGTTGTTCCTCTACCAAAAAAAGAGGTAGGGAGGAGTAAGATGAACAGTATTTCCTAAGAACCTGGGGAACATTCTCCATTGGGAGAAAGAAGGAGGCCCCATCTTGGTATCAATACCATCAGTGGGTAGGGAATAGTGTCTAAAATTCTTACCCAATGACATTCTTTTCATTCTCCTCTTTCTACCCACTTAGGCACATTCTTGATGCCCCTTACCCAGTTCAGCCGACCATGCCAGCTGGTCACTGACAGTCTCCACAATCATGTTGGCTGTTGCTTCATCCTGGAACAGGGCCTGGATCCGTTGCAGATCACCCACAAACAGGGCATTATGGACAGCTGGATCCCGGCAATAGCAGGGAGTCCGGGTAAGTGGGGTCCGGGTGCTTGGGGGGCACCTCCGGTTGTAGCGCTGCCAGGCAGCTGCCCGGCGCCGATCTTCCCATTCTAGCCATTCTTGCTGCAGACGAAGTGAGCGCAAAGTGGAAGAAGTGAAGGGGAAAGTCTCTCTTGCCATGCTGTAATGGACCCAATTTATGATAGCGGGTGCCCAGGCAATACCAGGCTCACACTACATTACCATCTCTGCTCTGAGGAGCCCCTCTTTACCAAAGCTGTTTGTTCAGGAGCAGCTGAGGCTATAAATAGGCCTCCCTGGCAATCTGATCAACAGGTTTTGTGCAGTGTCATGGTCCCAGTAGAGAAAAACTTAGGCCTGAGCCCCCTCCAGAGGCCATGCTGTCTTATTAACATGTTTACTTCCACACTGAGATGTACAGAAGGTCCCAGCTGAGGCTACCCTCTGGATCCCAGTGGCAAGGTCCAGGGTAAGTAAACCAAGTCTGGGGGGAAGGAAATGAAATCAAGTGGCCTGGGTCTTCCTAGTCAGAGGAGGCTCCATTCATCAGTTGTTTGGATGAATGACAGATAAAGGAAGTAAAGGGAGATGGAATCAGTCACCAAAGTTAGCAAGAGGAGACATGCCTCCAGCCTCCACACAGGACAAGAGTACAAAACCTAGTGAGGTTTCCTTCATCAGAGGGACTTAAAAGGAGAAGGCCAGTAATTAGCCACTGTCCACACTCTTTATCTCCTTCTCTTCCATTCTACCTCTAGCCCAGGCAATAAGCTAGGGGACAAATAATAGCCTGAAAAGGGCCAAAGAACAGTCCATTCTCCTCTCCCTCAGCCAAGCTCCTAGCCCCCACAAACTGGCAAGTTTGATCTCCTCCCCTGGGAGCCCCCAGGTGCCTGGGAAGTTATAGGAAGGTAGACAACTGTCCAAAAGTAGAACAGAAGGTCTTCAGGCAGACAGTGGATAACCACTTATTGGGGGGATAGTTAAGAGTGCATTACTGCTTGGGTTGGACTTGGTGTCTTTCCAACATTCAAGGAAGTGGTAGAGCAAACATCTCTCCCCATGAGGATGGCAGCTTTACTTACACATCCCTAGAGGGAGGAATGACACCAAGAAACAGCATCACTGTCAGTAGGGAGATCAGCGATCCAGCCTCTGCCAGTTCTCCTAAGGTGAGGGAGGCATCTTTCACAGTCATCCTAGACATAGCAGGAGCCTGATAAAACCCAAAGGCAATTGAACTTGTTGCATGGCCTCAGGTCTTTGAGCACCTCCCTTCTGATACACCATACTGTGCTCTTGTCCGGGGATTAAAGGCCTCTATTTGTTTCAAACTTATGCAGAGCTCTCTGCCTGCAGTGTTTCTTCCCTGCTAAAGCTGTGTTTAATATTACAGCTGTCCATCCCCACCATGCCCAAGCCCCACTTAATAAGGATACTCGGATTCTACTTTGGTTTAAACACCTGAGCACTTGAAGTTGTTTTGCTTCTATCATCTTACTGTTTTCTTCAATCAGTCCACTTATCTCACCCTACCTCTGGTTCCACCTGTCCCATGCAGGTAGGGGTAGATAGTTAAGGAAGTGAGTGGATGGGTAAAGGATCCTACCCTTCTCCTCTATCTGAGATATTTTGGGCAAGAATGAGATCATGACCAGAAAGTGCTTGGAGATCATCAGAGAAAGGCACCTCTATAGACCCAGCTGTGATTAACCCTATTGGAACTCATTATTGTATAATTAAACTGCCAACCGCCTAGTTGCAGCAGTTAGCAAAGCGGGGTGGGGCTGAGGGAGCCAAGGTGGGTAGTGTGTACTCCTTTCCTCTCTTGAAGGGGCACAAAATACTCAAGGTGGATTGTGTATGGGGAGTGGGGTCAGGAATCTTGTTGGAGAAGGGAACAGGAACAGTGCCTTGGCCTTCCAGATCTACTCTTGGCACCTTCCCCATCCTTGACCAATAGAGAGCACTTAGGGCTGAAGGGCACCCTCACCATGGCGCCCACAGGGTATCTTTGTCCGTCTCCCATGCTCTCCGAGGAGCTAAGTAACTTGAGTGGAACAGGATTTTCTTTTCTATCCCCCATTTCACTATGAACCTACAGGGGCTGCTTCATTCAACATTTACTGAGCACAGATTCTGTCCCAAGGTGCCATGCCAGATACAAAGGACACAATCACTGTTTTCCACAAGTTTACACTGTAAATGAAAGGCCTAGACACATAATTCTAGTAACTACAGTGCAATGTGCTAAGTGCCTTATGAGAAGTACTATGGTACAGAAAAAACAGCAATGGATTTGAATCCTGAATCTGTTTATTGGCATGACCTGGATAAATCCCTTCAAATCCACGGGCCTCAGTTTCTTCCTCTGTACAATAAGAACATTTCTAAAGTCCTTTCCAGCTCTAAACTCTACAGTTATTTTTTTTTCCATCTTTGTGTCTTTTAACATGTATTAAATAGAGTTCAGAAGAGAAAGGCCTGTGGGCTAGAAGAACCTGAGGGAGTTTCACAGAGACAAGACTGATCCAGGCCTTGAAAGCTAGATGGAGGCCTGATAGGCAGAGATGGGATTGGGGCAGGAAGAAAAGGGACATTCCAGACAGGAGATCTGGCAGAGATAAAAGTGGTTAGCTGTATATGCAGCTGAGGGAAGGAAAGGGATCCAGCTTATAGTAAAATATTCATGTAAGAAAGGTAGATCAAGGTCAGTCCAAGGTGCCAACTATGACACAAGGGTCAGTCCCTCCGGCTATCACCCCATTGTAGCTTTGCATTGGCTGCTCTTCATGCCTAAAATGTCTGTCCTCCTCACTTCTTGACTCCAAGAATCTTCCACTTCCTTGAACCCCCCAGTTCAAACAGCAACTTCTACATGAAGCCTTCCTTAATATCTCTAACTGCCAGTGTCTTCCCTCCCAAGCAACATTACATTTAGTTACTTGTATTAATTAACTTTCTATTTATTCTGAATAGACACACACACACACACACACACACACGTACACTTTGTAATATTCCACTTTAGAATGTAAGATCCCTATGACAGGAGTTATTTCATTCTTTACTGTGTAGTACAGCGTCCAAGACTTGGAACATAAGAAATGCTTATCAAATGACTGATTGCCTCCCCATCCCCTATAGCCTTTCCTTTTCTCTTTTTAGCCTCACAATGGAGATACATTTTAGAAGTGGGGAAGTTACATTTTAGAGAGAGGCCCCAAGCCTAAATAACGTGGTCCTTGAGAGCGAGTTGGCAATTCAAACCTAACCCCAGATGGCCCTAACTCTTTGGGTCCTCTCCTTTTCTGGAAATGAGCAGCAGATGTTAAACCAACTCTATTTTCCTCACGTGCAGTAATTAACTCTGAGACATTTTAGGGATGGGACAAATATAAAGAATTGCGTCCCATCCTCCTCCTTGACCAGTGCCTGACATGGGAGTACTGAAATCACTACATTAGAGGACTAACAGTTAATGTCATGGTGTCCCCTTCTCTGAAGGCTGTCTGGGTTTAGAGTGCTCAGCCCTCCCTAATGACATTATGGCTTCCAGCATCAAGATGGGTAGGACACACAAAGAAGCCAAGGAGGCTGAAGTCACAAGAGAATTTGGCAGGAGAACAGCACAGCCTAAAGTCCGAAGTGGCACCATACTTTGTTTCAGAATATGGCATAATACCCTAATTCTTTGACCCTAAACCTGAAAGCCTCCTGCACAAGTTAAACTGTGTAACTTTAGCACAGACCTTGTTTTAGAGGAAAATAAATAATCCAGGCTTAAGTGACGTAGTTTTTCAGGGGAAGGATGATATTAGCAGAATATACATGGTTCTGAGGGAAAATGAACTGATAATTTAACCCCAGGTGGGGTGGTGATGGAAGCATACGTAAGTTCTAAGCCCAGATTCTAGGGGAACATGTCCCTATTTGTTCCTGTCTGTCCAACTATCCAAAGAATGGAGACCAAAGCGATAAGAGGACCAGGAAACAAGTCTACAATTGAAACTGATGCTTTCTGGGGCCAGGTTGGATTCCAGATCAAACCCCCACTGTCTCCAAGGACAGAAACTGTTAAGAGGGAGATGCTCTGACCTGGAAGATAAGGAGAGCTCTCTTGGAAACTGGCAGTGGAAGGGCAGCTGACATGTTCACTAGGTTATTTGCTAAGGCAAGAACACAGCACTGCCTTCATCCACTCTTTCACAAGGTTAGACATGTCCATGTCAGACTTGCAATAAACAAGACAATGCCAGCTCCTTGTGGTCCTACTTCACCAGCCACTGTCCTCAGAGAAGAAGTCCTCAGGCAGCTCACCGAGAAGCCCATCCAGATCATCTGCATAGCACAAAAGGGAAGGGTGAGAGTAATTAGCTCAGTTACAGATGCAAACAGACAGTGGAGGCACAGCAATCCCTGGGGATTACTTGTCCTCACTCTCTGATACCCTAGTGGGGAACCTATATAATGGTCCTTTTGTGGAATTGGATAAAGATGCCCCCAGGCATTGCAGTTGACTGGCCTTTAGATGTACCCAGCTTCTTCTGTGGAAGTATCCCACCCCTAGTCCTGGGGTATTCCTATCCCTCCATGTAAAGTTACCCTTTTTTTGTGGGCTTCAATAAAATAACGTATGCCAAGTATGCTGCAAACTTTAGAGCACCCACATACACATATCAAACACCATCACACATTCCAATAGTCCTTTAAGTTTTACAAAGCACTCTCCCAATAACAACCATGGGGTAGGTAATGCCGGCATTATTACTGCCATTATATAGCTGGGAAAAGTGAGGACTTGAAAGGTTAAATAACATGCCTATGGTTACACTGATAAGAGTTCCATTCACTACTGCCAGTAATCAAAGCTAGAGGTAGAATCACTGCTTTAAACACCCCAATAATCACTTAGAATTCCCCAAGTCCTACCCCCCATCACAGAGTGCTATCCTCTTCATAGTCAGGTGGCCTGCAACACCAGACTCACCAGGTGGGATTTTGGAAGATCCAAAGCTCCAAAGACAGAAGGACAAAACTGGCAACAGTCAAGAGCCTGGCTGGGTCGTTCTTTATGAAAGAGCAGCAGTAAGAGTGTCTCTTCTGCTGGACAGAGGCTCACTTTCTTACCTGCTTCAGGAAGCTCTTCTCTGGAGGCAGCCTCCACTCGGGCTGTCCTATGTTCCTCTCCTGGTTTCCCATCACAATGAAGAGCACTAAAGGAGCTCTCAGGGGCAGAAGGCTGAGACAGAGATTCTGACTGGAGATGTCTGGAAATCTGAAAACGCCCGAAGAACTGAAGACAGGATCTGGAGTCTTCCAGCCTTCGTTGGGGGGGGGGGGGTGTCAGGGGGCACACTTGCCCAAACAAGCTTTTAAGCTCAAGCAAATACAGCCAAGTTTTGGTCATATTGCTAATGGAAATAAGCTATAGCAGAAATTACCCAAAATACCCAATAATCCAAAAAGCCATTTGTTTCATGTTGAAACGTCTGTGAGTTTTGGGTATCAAACTGACCTTCCCAATTCTGTCTGAATGGGTTGATATTAAAGGGCATTTGAATTCCCTGACCACACACTGGCTGATGGCACACTTCTGGAGAAACTGGCCTAGGATTAATAAGCAGCCATGGAAATCACACTATCAGACTGGGTTACTTTCCTTTTTAGGGAATGCATTTTGTAAGATGGAGTAAGGGGACCGTGGAAAACATATCAATTTAAAAAAAAACAAAAACAAATTTCCTAAAACATTAGTGGTAGATAATGTAAGAAGTGACTTATCTATACACAACAAATCAAGAGTACATGGTTTGGTTCTTTGAGAAAGGGAAAAAAAATCAGAAAAACTGAGATATAATCACAGATAGAATATCAGGGCTGTCAGAGCCCTGAGAGAGGTGGCACAGTGGATAAAACATTGCTAGGCCTGAAGTCAGAGGAGACTAAGGTTCAAATCCTGCCTCAGACACTTACCAGCTGTGTGACTCTAAGTGAGTCACTTCACCTCTGTCTACTTTAGTTTCCTCATTTGTAAAATGGGAATAATAGCACCTACCTCCCAGGGTTATTGTGAGGATCAATTAGGATAATAATTGTTAAGTGCTTAGCACAGTGCCTGGTACATAGTAAATGCCATATGTTAGATATCATCATCATTATTGTTGTTGTTACTAAATCTATGGTCATCTATGGGCTCCCAAGATCTCCCTTACGTAATACAGGGAGAAATTTCAGCTGGCAAGGCCTGTCTGAGACCACATAACTAATTAGTGGTAAAGTTAGAACTAGAACTCAGGTTTTCTGACCCTCAGCCCACTACACTAAGGCAAGTCCAAAGACAATAGGGCACTGCCAAAGCAATATATTGTTGAACCCAACACAAACCTAGGATAAGAAGCAGGGAGGTTTAAGTACAGTATACAGGGGGTAGGGAAAGAAAGGGTCATGCCTAATGCCCCAGAGCATCCAAAGGACCACGTTCTCAGCACAGCTGCAATAACACAATGTCCTGGGCCGAAGTTTCTCCATTTTCAACCCCAAAGTCCTCAAAGTCCCATATCCTCCCCCTTCTCCAAGACTGCAGTGGCAAAAAAGAGTGAGTTTATTATAACACATTGGGTTAGCTGGCCTACTGCCTGGCTCTGCAAGCTCTGTGGCTCTCCCCAACCTTTTCCACCCTGAGGACCCCAATCCTTAGTTAAATTTACAGTGATTCTCAGCACCTCAAACTCTGGAGTCTTCAATAAGATACCTGAAGATCACTGGGAACCTAGCCTGTTCACGTAGACACTCACTATGCTCACCTTACTACCCTGTCAGCAGTGGGGACCTGGGGAAAAAGGAGTCCCTTTACTGTAAGAACACTGCTCCCCAGTGTTAGCCTCTCTGGGAAGCAGAGATACTAAGGAAGAAAACAGGTTAGAAGACAAAATGAAAGGAAGTGGGAGGAAAGAAGAGGAAAAAAGAAAGATCCTTGTCTTCTCCCAACTGCCCAGTCTTTGAAGACCCTCTTACCTTGGCAAGGGGCTGAGAGCTTCTGGGGACTCTCCCGTCTTCCGAATCTGGGCTGTAAATCTGAACCAGGTTGTTGGGTGTCACATTGAGGTAGTGATTGCGGAGTGAGGGGGAGAATACTCCAATCTGAGGAACAGGAGAAGATGGTCACAGTTCCATAGGTACTCAAAGCTAGACTCTCTGAGTGGCACCCATCTGGACATAAGATTCTGACTGCTCTACACCAAGGTCACACAGAAATCTTTACACCTTGACCCAAGTCCCTCTCCCTGCCTCACCCCAGCACTATGGAGAAAGAACCAACACCAACAGAACAGGAGCTAGCTCCGTAGAAACAGGATACCATATGAGATAATGGAGAGGCAGCACTCTGCAAACTTTAAAGCACTCTCTCAAGGTCAGCTCTTCACTAAGTGGCCCAAAGCTGCAGGATAAGTGCTCAAAGTCTGGCCACAGGACGGTCCTATCCCTGCTTGGGTTCTGGGAGAAAATGCAGCCAGCTAAGCCATGATATGGGAGTCACAGCCCTGGGACAGAACAACATGGGTGAAGCATTTTTCAAGCTTTAAAGCACTAATCAATGTACTCCTGTGATCTGGGAGGATCTCTAAAGCCAGCTCTCTGACTCCTTTACCTGTTTCAGCAGCAAGACAGAGCCAGTCTTCAGCTCATTCTGTCTTTCCTCCAACAGCAGCCGGTGCACTGTACCTTGCATCTCTCCTGCAACAGGCCAGAAAGGCAGATAAGACAGGTAACCCAGACTCAGACCCAGACCCAGTCATAGCCACAGATGGAGTGGCAGCTGCAGCCTAGCCTCCTCCTTTTGCTAACCTCCTAGGATCAATGGGACAATGAATACAGTAGTAACACTTTTAAAGTCGTATATTCAGTTTTAGGTGCCAAATTTTAAGAGAGACATGGAGAAGCTAGAGTTTATCCAGATGAGGTTGACCAAGGCAATAAGAAATCTTAAAACACCAGAAATAATAATTTGATAGAAGTGGGGATATTTATGGTAGGAATTGTTATGTTAAAGCAGGCATATGCACCTCTTTCAGGGGCCCACACCCTGTAGAGAGGGAGACCATGAGGTGAGACCAAAGAGAATCTCCTACTCACCACATGAGTAGACTCAACAGGTTCCTCCCATCCACTGACACTGTGCCTGGACTCACATCTCCTATGATGCCAACTGGCACCCTCTCTCATTCTCCTTTCCCAGTGAAATGGAATTTCAGACTACCCAAGAAAAGCTCCTCTCTCCAACCTTACATCAGATTTCCTATGTGCTTCCCCAATTTGCTCTACCCACCACTCTACTAATTTGTTTAATCCTCTAACTTAGCTTTTTTATCATGTCATCCACCTTCTCCTTCCTTAGTTTACTTCTTCATGATCTACTTCCTGATCTTTCGTGTTTCTCCTTGTCTTTAATCCTGTTTCCCTTGCATCCCAGAAGTAGAATCTAGACTAGTAGTTGGGCCTAGAGATTGTATGACTTCAAATTTTCTCCAAATTCCCCCAAATTTTCCCTCTCCCAGTTCCACCTGCCTCACTAGTCCCAAGCCATCTACACTTTTTCCCTCTTGTTATTGGCTAAAAGCCCTTCTCTATATTCTCCTGCTTTCTCCATAACCTTCTCTCATGGAAACTACTCCAAGATGGGGGCAGGGGACAGCACAAGTTGGGGCAAAAACAGAGAGGATGCCATGGACTATAATGCTTCAGAGGCAGTCACCACAGAAGGGAAGCGAGATGCTTAAGAATGAAATTCTGAAACCATAAAAAGAAACAATCCCACGAGGGGAAAAAAATGGGATTTGTCTGAGGAAATTATGTGAATGTACAGGGAACTTACCAACCAACTTAAATTTAAGAAAAATGTACAGAATATGGAAGCAAGGCCAGATAACAGGATGCTATAGGAGCACAGCACAATGCTTTAAAAATAATGCCTGGAATGTCACATCTCAAAACAATTTGAGACTAGGGAGGGAAGCTGGGAACAAAAAAGGGCTCTTTAAAAGGTCAAACTGGGGAGAAAAAGAGAACCATGGAAGGGATAGGAGCTTTGCTTGGAGCAGATGGGATGATATGTGACAATGGAGAAATGGCAAAGCTCCTTCTTTCTTACCTTGTTTCTATCTTCTCTGCAAAAGAGAATGAACTGCACACACTGGAAATAACAGAACAAAGAAGGACTAACAAGGTGGTAATGCCTAAGGTAAGTAAGGCGATAGGAAGAAAACACTGAGCTGCCCTTGATGAATTCAAGTCACCTGGCCCAGATGAATGATTCAGGACCTGAAAGCACTAGCTGATGGGATTGCTAAGCCAGGACCAATGGCACCTGAAAGATCACAGAAAATAGGAACAGTACCACAAGGTTCAAGAAGGGCAAATGTTGATGTTCTTATTTTCAGAAGGGAAGAGAACAGAGCCTGAAAAATATAGGCCAGAGAGGCTGACTTTGATTTCAGGAAAATTCTAGCACAGACCATGAAAAATATAGTAGGCAAAAATCTAGAAGGGAAAATGGTGATTACAAAGAACTAGTTTAGCATCATTAAACACAGGTCATGTTTTACGTGATTACACAACCATACCCATATCAGATTGCTTACTGTCTCAGGGAGGAGGGAGGGGACAGACAGACGGATAGAATTTGGAACTCAAAACTGAAAAAAAAAAAAACTCAACAAATATCAAAAATTGTTTTTACATGTAATTGGGGTGAGGGAAATTAGATAGATAGATAGATAGATAGAAAAAGAACAGGTCATGTAAGACTAACCTTTTCATTTTTTAACAGGATTACAAATTAGCAGATGAGGGGAAATGCTATAGCTATAGTTTACTTAGATTTTAACAAAGCATTTGATGAGGTACAGTATCACATACTATTTTTGTGGAGAAGAATATAGATGGTAATGCAATCAGATTCAGAACTTGTCGGATGGCCTCAAAGAGTAGCAGCTAATGGTTCAATGTTGGTGTAGCAAGAGGTCTCCAGTGGAGTACTCCAGGGATCTGTGGTTGGCCCTATGCTATTTAACATTTTTATCAATGACTTAAGATAAAAGCAGATATGATATGCTCCTCAAATCTGAAATAACCCAAAGCTGGGAGATCACTGGATGACAGGATCCGACAGGATTTCCCCAGGCTGGGGCTTTGGTACTGAATCTAATAAGATGAAATTAAAAAAAGATTAATATAAAGTCTTGCACTTGGGTACAAAATAATCAACTTCACAAGTATAAGATGGGGGAAGTGTGGTTGAGTAGCAGTTGTTCTGAAAGGATCTAGGAGTTTTTGTGGACTGCAAGCTATGAGTCAGTAGTATGATATAGCAGCCAAAAAAGTGAATGTGATCTTGGGCTGTATTAAGAAGGGTAGAGCTCTTATTTATTTTCAAATTATATTTTATGTTTTTCAATCAGCAAAAATCAGTCTTCTCTCTTTCCCACCTCAGTTTCCCCTTATCCCACAATGAGAACAAAAGAAAAACAAAACTTCTGTTATAATCATGTATAGTTAAGTGAAACAAACTTCTACATTGGCCAAATCCAAAAATTATGTCTCATTCTGCACTGTGAGTCCTTCACCTCTCCATTAGGAGGTGGGTGGTGTATTTCATCATGAGTCATCTGGAATTGTGATTGGTTGTTACACTGATCAGAGTTCCTAATTCTTTCAAAGTTGTTAGCTTTTATCATGATGTTGTCATCATATAAATTGTTCTCCTGGTTCTGTTCACTTCAATTTGCATCAGTTCATACAGGTCTTCCCAGGTTTCTCTAAAACCATTCCCTTCATCATTTCTTACAGAGCAATTTATATACTATAATTCTATCACATTCATACACCATAACTTGTTCAGCCATTCTCCAATTGATGGAAAGCCCCTCAGTCTCCGATTCTTTGCCACCTCAAAAAGAGGTATAAATATTTTTGGACATCTTTAGTTTGTTTTGCTTAAGCCTAATCCCTCCCTTAATCTATACTCCAATTCTCCCTTCTCTCTTTTCCCTATTTCTCCATTGAATAAATTATTTTGCTGTACCCAACTCTATTTATTCTTCTCTCCTTTGATGAGTTCAAATGAGAGTAAAGTCCAAGTTTCAAGCCTCTCCACTCCAACTCCTCCTTCTTGTCTGTCTCTCTAATTATGTGAGATGATTTTCCCTAATGCTTCCTTCCTTCCCCCCTTTCTTCCATTCAGTTCTTAAGATAATCAAGACATAAATAGAACTATTCCCAGGCCTTATCTAATAAGACTCCCTCTATGACCCCTAATAACAATAGGGTTCAGAGGGGACATGTATTATCTTCCCATATTAGAATGCAAGTAATTTATTCTTGGTTAATCCTTTGTTCATTCATGTGTATCTTTTTATGTTTCTCTTAACTCCTGTGTTTGAAGTTCAAAATATCTATGAGCTCTGTTATTTTCATCAGGAATACATGGAAGTCTTCTGTATCATTAAAGATCCATTTTTCCCCCTGTAGGATTATACTCAGTTTTTCTGATTTCCCCGTCACTCTTGGATGTTGGCCTATATCCTTTGTGTTCTGGAATATCACATTCAAAACTCTATGCTCCTTTAATAGTGGTGACTACTAAATCATATGTAATTTAGACAGAGGCTCCTCAGCACTTGAATTTTTTCTTTCTGGCTATTTGCAGTAAATTTTCCTTAACCTGGAAATTCTGGATTTTGCTATGATGTTCCTAAGAGTTTTCAGTTTGAAATTTCTTTCAGGAGATAACCAGTGGCTTCTTTCTATTTCCACTATGCCCTCTGGTTCTAATAGATCTGGGTAATTTTCTTTTGAGATTTCTTGAAATATGATGTCTAGGCTCTTTTTTTTTTTTGTTATGGCATTTCTGGTAGCCAATGATACATTTTTTTCCCCGCAACCTGTTTTCCAGGTCAGCTATGACTTGTCATAATATGAAATGCCTCACATTTTTCTAACAATTAGAGCTGCTCCAAAGTGGAATGAGCTTCCTCGAAAGATGGTGGGTTCCCTGCCTTGGAGGTCTTCAAGCAGAGATCAGAGGACCATTGGTCAGGTATGTTATAGTGGGGATTCCTTTTATGCACTAAATAGACGATGAAGTCCCTTCTGCCGTGAGCCAGGACATTCTCCCTCCTTTTTAAAGAGTTCATCACCTCACAGTTTCCCTTTCACTCTCATTCTACAGGATTTAGGCATATATGTTGAAGCTCCCTGAAAAACTCCAACCTCCAGGTTCCTCAATCTACTCTGCTCCCATAACCTCCTTCTCTACTCCACCTCAGGGAAAACACAGAGAGGGTCATACCCTTGATCTTGCAATCACGTCTAAATTCTCTCCACTCATGTTCAAGAACACTGAATTTCTTTCATCTGATCACAATCTCCTATCATTCTATTTCTTCCCCTGCCTTTACTCCTCCAAACCTATACACCCCCTTAGTATTTTGCCAGGTCACCCTGCTCGGCCAACATACTCTTCCCAATCTTAGCTCCTTAGTGAAACAATTCAATTCTACAAAGTCCTCTACTCTCAAATCTTTTGTTAATTAGTTCAATTGCCAAATCCCAACCCTGGATTATTCCCACCAACCACCTTCTACATTCTTATTCACATACTGAACTGAAGAAAGTCTCAGAATCTTATCAACTGGGTCCACTACAAATTTCTATTCTCTGATCTCAGCTGGGCTTTCACTGCAGCAAGGCAGTCCTTTTACTCATCTCTAATCACTTCTCTAGCCTTCTTTCCACAGCAGCCATTTCAAACCTTCTCTTCTTAAGCCTTCAAAAGGATCCCCTCTCCTTACCCTCTAAGCTGAGGTCCTAGACATACTTTTACCAAAAATAAATTGAAGCTAATTGCTAAGAACTCTCTTTCTTTTCCTCATCTGAAAGAGAAAGGAAAGGAAGCTCTTTTTAATGTACCCTTGAGCCCATCCTTTCCATCTTTTCTAGCAGACTGCCCTCATTATCATCTCTCTCAATCTTCAGTCTTTCTCTAGTTGTTCTTTTCCTGCTGCCTACAAAAAAGCCCGACTCCTCAATCCTTAAAAACAAAACACCTCACTATCATCCTATATATTTCTTCCCTTTCTCAGCCAGACTCCTTGAGAAAGCTGTCTATAATTGCTATCCCCACTTCCTTTCCTCAACTCTTAATCCCCTACTCTCTTGCTTCTGACCTTACTCAACAAAAATTGCTTTTTTCCAAAATTACCAATAATCTCTCAATCACCAAATTTTAATGGTATCTTCTCAGTTCTCATCTTTTTTTTTTTTTAAGGCAATTGGGTTTAAGTGACTTGCCCAGGGTCACACAGCTAGTAAGTGTCAAATGTTTGGTCTGAGGCCACATTTGAACTCAGGTCCTCCTGATTTCAGGGCCGGTGCTCTATCCACTGCGCCACCTAGCTGCTCCTCTTATCTTCTTAAAAGCACTTCCTCCTGAAGTACTAGATACTGTTAGCCTCTTCATTTCCTCCTGGATACTCTCTCTTCTCTGGGTTTTTTGCGGTCTCCTAACTGTAAGACAAGACAGTCCTTGGTTAATCTGACATCTTCATTATGCCTGCTAACTGTGGATGTATCCCGAGGTTCTGCCCTTGGCCTTCTTCTCTTTTCTCACTACTTCATCTCATTCAGTGACTTTATTAGTCACCACGCATTCAATTAACGCCTTTATGCAGATGACTCATCAATCTATAAATCCAGCCCTGGTCTCTTATGAACACCAGGCCTACGCCACAAATGGCGTCTTGGACATGTCCAACTGGATATCCCATACACATCTCAAATTCAACATGTCCAAAGCAAGAACTTGGTGTCTTTCCTCTCAAACTTAACCCTCTACTGAACTTCCCTATCACTACTGAGGGTAGCACAGTCCCTCCATTCTTGTAGCTTCACACTCTCAGTGTCATCCTCCACTTCTTCTTCCACATATTAATCTTGTTTCAATCTCCACACCTCTTGCATATGTACTCTCCTTTCCAACTAACAGTCCTCACGCACTCTTCAGGCCCTCATTACTTCTCACCTGGACTATTCCAATAGCCTCATATTTGGTCTCCCTATGCCAGCCTATCCTCCACACAGCCACCACAGTCATTTCCCTAAAGCACAGTTCCAGCCATGGCACCAGTGCAATAAACTCCAGTTACTCTCCTAAGGCCTCTTCATTCAAACGTAAATTCCTGCTTTGACATTTAAATTGCTTCACCACCTAGCCACTTCCTACCTTTTCATTCTTAAGTATTATTTCCCTCCTCAAATGGACCTACTCCTCTTCTGCACTACACACTCTCTTCCTGTCTATCTCTCATGCCCAGAATGACTCAGCTCCTCACTTCTGCCTCTCTTCAAATCCTTGGTTAACTTAAGACTCAACCCAAATACTCCCTTCTCACAAAATTTTTTCTGACTCCCCTATTGCTAATTTACTCCCACCCAAAACTGCCTTATATCTGTTTTACGTGTATTATATATGTACCTGTCATCTCCCCCATTATAATGTAAGTCCCTTAAGGGCAGGTACTGTTTTTAACTTTGTCTCTGTATACCTAGGGCTTAATACAATGTCTGAAATAATAAAGTGAGTGCACAATAAATGCTTCTTGACTGACTGATTTGCAAAATCTTATGGAGCGAGAGAAATGATTATTTCTCTCTTGTATTAATAACCAATTATTGAATTAGGACCAAGGTTTTTCCTTTTTCTACTTCCTCATTCAGAAATCAGCCCCTTTAGGTTATTCAGGCAGCCCTTGAAGTGCAGGGTTGATAATGGGAAGAAAACTCAGATCTATTCAAAAGGTAAAGAAATTTTTGTTCAGGTGAACTGATGGATTTTGGCCCACTGTGTTTTACTCAAACAGATTTGGGAAAATATGGACTCTCCCTTTTTTCTAAATCACCCTCATGACATGGGTATAGATAAGTCTTTTTCACCAATACTGAGCGATCGGAGTCATATATCCCCCAAGCCCCTCATTATAATAAGGCTACCTCTCATTATAATATTCATCCTTCTCATTAATTGTTAACCAATCAGAGTTGACTGCCACCCTCGGGAACACCCACTCTTCTAAAGGTATATAAGCATGGAGTGGGTTTCATGATAGCTCTTTGGCATTCAAGAGTGTCACTGACCCCTTTTATTAATTATATACTAGTATGATTAATAAAATGATTAAGTACCCAGAGATTATGTCTCTCAAACTTTTTATATATCAAAAGATTATGAGCAGTACTGCTTCAAAAAACAATGAGAAGTACTGAAGGGGAAAATGTTCATGAGACTCCCAGCAACAACTTGAGCCTGCTCTCTGAGAACAAGCCTTCCTGAGTATGTAAAGACTGGTCATTCTTAGGCTAGCCACTGGTGATGAATTCTTTGGAATTTCTTTGTCTCATAGAAACAAAGAAAAATGCAAAATGGCCTTGTGTCCTAGAACCCTAGATAATCTCAACAGAAATACCAAAGCAGCCCCCTCCATTTCTGCAATGACAGTGGCAGTGCTGTGGAAAAGTGTGCTATGAATCAAAGTTTTTAAACCACCTATAAACTAACTTATCTGTTGGTCCTCTAAATGGGAGATCTTTGTCCAATGGCAACAAATGGATAAACTAATGGGGGAAGTAAATCTAGTTAACTTGACATTCTTATTATAATCAAAAGCAAAAGACAGAAGGAAGTTGCATCTAAATGGAAACATGGCTCACAGATTCTCCTTGTAGAGAAAAATGAAGAAGGTGGAGTTAAGTTTTATTGTGTGTTCAAAGGCAACAAGAAACACCCTTCTTTGGGACATTTGTTTATCTCATGCAGTGCTCATGATAACTGTTTGTACAAAGACTACTAGGAAAATAATTGCAATGTATGTACCAACATCTGTTTCAGAGAATGAAGAGGTAGGAAATCTTAAGAAAAACTTTCTGAAGACCTTCCAAATTAAGTCAACATATACTTTGATCCCAAGTGACTTTAATGTAAAACTGAGAATAAGTGAAGATGGCAAAACAAAACACACAAATAAAGACAGAGAGGACAAAAACACGAAGACTACACAAAAACTGACACCTGCAGAGCATGAAAATTCTGAAAAAATAATTAGATGACACTGGACATGCAGAGCACCAAATAATATCATAAAAATTAAACTAGTTACTTTCCAACAACAGAAAACAACTTATCCCTGATTTAGAAGTCACTTGTGAATCAGTTGTCTTCTTACAATCAGACCACTGATTTGGTAGAGCAGAGATCAAAATTAGTACAAAGCTAGAAAAATAAAAATGATACAAAAGATATGGCATACCACTAAAAACTCCAAATTAGCCTATTAAAAGTTATTGATAATGAAAATATAGACCAGAGGTCAATGAACTTTTGACAACTGTATTTCATGTGGCTCCTGGGTTTATCTTGGCAGGTATACTCCCAGGTAGTTTTTGGGGGAGGAGCGACTGGAGTAGAATGATTTGCCCAGAGTCACCTAGCTAATAACTGTCTGAGGCCAAATTTGAACTCAGGTCCTCCTGACTCCAGGGCTGGTGCTCTATCCACTGTGCCACCTAGCTGCCCCTTGATGATGTGTTTCAATATAACTGGCTTCCCTTATAATCATATTTGATTTTATGCATTTAAAAACATTATTCTGAGAAGAGGTCTACAGGCTTTACCAGAATGCCAAAATGGGGGTGCATGACACTAAAAAAGCTAAGAATCCCTGACACATACATATTCAACAAAAATCATTCATAAGTTTAGCAGATGCGTATCAACTGGCATCACATCCCAAGGAGGACAAAGACAGAAAGGTCCTATAAATGACAAAATATTAATGGCAGCATTTTTTGTAGCAGCAAAGAACTGGAAACAAAGTAGATGCTTACTGATTAGGGCATGGCTAAACACTTGCAGATGAACACAATAGAATATTACCGTGACATAAAAAAACAATATGAAGAGTTCAGAGAAGCACAGAACTTATATGAACTGATGCAAAGTGAAGTAAGCAGAACCAAGAAAACAAGATATACAATGATTACAACAATGTAAACTGTAAATGAAAAGAACAAAACCAATGAAACTGAGTAATTATACTGTTTAATCAAACTGACCAAGCTTGGTCCTAAGGAAGGGAAGAGAAAATGCACCTTGCTCCCTTTGATGACACGGAAAACTAAGAGTAGGGAGACACACTATCAGATTCCATTGATGTCTTAGATAGTTTTGCTAAACTGCTTTTTCTCCCATCTTTCTTTTTTATTCTTTATTATAAGGAAGTTCCTTGGGTAGAGGAAGGAGAATGGGCATATTCCAAAATGGTGACATAGAAACCATAGATATCAATAATTTTTTTCTAAAAAGTAAATCAATTGCCTTAACAAGTAAGCCAAAAGAACCTAAATCAGCAAAGACCTGGAGTTATTTGCCAAGCAGAAAGCTATTGAAGCTAAAGGAAATACCAGTTTAGAATAAAAACTTATTTGTAAACTCTTAACTGGAAGAATAGCACATCAAAAAGAAGCCGTTTAAAGAAAGTTTGGTGAGAGAATTAAGTTAGCAAGGTCATCCCAAGGGCATTGAACGAAGGATGACACTGGAAGAACAACAACAGAAGATAGAAAAGATCTAAAAAGATTTTTATAATAGAGACAAATCCAAGATGGCAGAGAAAAGGCAGCAACTCACCTGAACTCTCCCCCAAAACCCTCCAAACAACTTTAAATAATGCCATAAAACAATTCCTGAAGTGGCGCAACCCACAAAAGGATGGGGTGAAATAATTTTCCAGCCAAAGATAATTTAGAAGGTTGGCAGAAAAGGTCTGTCACACCTAGATGAGAGTGGAGCATAGTCCAGTGCAGGCCCAGTCAGCATAGACCAGGCTCCAGTGAATCAGGAGCAGGCCTTGGGAGCCACTGAATCAGCAGCGTGGCAGCTGCTTCTGAAGCGCTCAGCCCACAGACGGTACAGGAGTTGAACAGCTGACTGGAAGGAGATTACAGGGATCTCTTTGCTGGCACTGGGGCAGGATGCTGTTGCTTTGTTGCAGATTTGGGTGGCAGTCCTGGGTGGCAGTCACAGGGCGAGAAGGAGCACTAACATCGCAGAGCTTGAGGCTGCAGTGGAGCAGGGACCCTCCTCACAGTTCCAGGGCAGAAAAGAGTGATTGTGGTCACTCCAGAACAGAGCACAGGCCAGGAGAGTAGTTAACGCACCTCTCCTTAGATCATACCACCTTGGAAGAAGTGAAAACTTACAGGTCCCTAGAAGTATCTCTAAAAACAGCTGCACAAAACCCCTGAAGCTTAGGACAGTGTGCCCTCCACCCTGGAAGCAGAGCCCCACTTTAACAAACAGTTAAAAGTCAAGAAATAGGCTGGAAAAATGAGCAACAACAGGGAAAAAAAACAAAAAACAAAACTCTGACAATGGAAAGTTATTATGGTGACAAGGAAGATCAAAACATACACTCAGAAGATAACAAAATCAAAGTTTCAACATCCAAACCCTCCAAGAAAAATATGAATTGGTCTCATGGAAGAGCTCAAATAGGATTCTGAAAATCAAGTAAGAGAGGTGGAAGAAAAATTGGGAAGAGAAATGAGAGTGATGCAAAAAAAAAATCATTAAAAAAGATTTAACAGTCTGGTAAAGGAAACAAAAAAATACTGAGGAAAATAACATCTTAAAAAAAACAGACTAGGCCAAATGATAAAAATGGGCCAATGAAGAGAACAACAACATGAAAAGCAGAATTGGCCAAAAATAGAAAAAGAGGCACAAAAGTTCACTGAAGAAAAAAACTCCTTAAAAAGTAGAACTAGACAAATGGAAAAGGAGGTTAAAAAAAAGCTCACTGAAGAAAATAATTCCTTAAAAATTAGAAGTGAGCAAATGGAAGCTAATGACTTCATGAGAAATCAAGAAACAATAAAAACAAAACCAAAAGAATGAAAATATAGAAGACAATGTGAAATATCTCTTGGAAAAAGAACTGACCTGGAAAATAGAATCAGTAGAGATCATTTAAAAAGTATTGGACTATACTAGCTGTGTGACCCTGGGCAAGTCACTTAACCCCAACTGCCTTGCAAAAAAAAAAAAAAAAAAAAGAAATTATTGGACTACATGAAAGCCATGATCAAAAATGAGCCCAGACATCACCTTTCAAGAAATTATAAAGGAAAACTGCCCTGATATTCTAGAATCAGAGGGTAAAATAGAAATTGAAAGAATCCACTAATCACCTCCTGAAAGAGATCCCAAAATGAAAACTCCCAGGAATATGATAGCCAAATTGCAGAGCTCCCAGGCCAAGGAAAGAATATTGCAATCGACCAGAAAGAAACAATTCAAGTATTATAGAGCCACAGTCAGAATAACACAAGATTGAGCAGCTTCTACATTAAAGGACTGGAGGGCTTAGAATATGATGCTCAAGAGGGCAAAAGAAGAATCACCTACCCAGCAAAACTAAGTATAATCCTTCAGAGGGAAAAATGGACATTGAAGGACTTTCAAGCATTCTTGATGAGAAGACTAGAGCTAAATAGAAAATCTGACTTTCAAATACAAGACTCAAAAGAAACATAAAAAGGTAAATAGGAAAAGGAAGTCATAAGTGACTTAAGGTTAAACTGTTCACATGCTACATGGGAAGATGATACTTGTAACTCATAAAAACTTCCTCAATATTAGTGCAGTTATGAGTATATACAGACAGAGGGCACAGGTGTGAGTTGAATATGAAGGAATGATATCTAAAAAAATAAAATTAAAGGGTGAGAAAGAGGAATGTATTGGGAGAAAGGGAAAGAGAAAAGTAGAATGGGGTAGATTATCTCACATAAAAGAAGCAAGAAAAAGTTTTTATAGTGGGGGGAATGAATGAACTTTCATCAGAATTGGCTCAAAGAGGGAATAACAAACACCCTCAACTGGGTATAGAAATCTATCTTACCCCACAGGAAAGTAAGAGGGGAAAAAGATTGGGGAAGGGGGATGATAAAAGGGAGGGCAGATTGGGGCAGGCAGTAGTCAGAAGTAGAACACTTTTGAGGAGGGACAGTGTGAAAGAAAAGAAAAAATAGAATAAATGTGGTGGAGGTAGGCAAATAGGATGGAGGGAAATAACATTTAGCAATCATAACAGTAAAAAACAATTGAAGCAAGCTTCTCTGATAAAGGACTCATTTCTCAAAGACATAGAGAACTGAGTCAAATTTATAAAAATAGGAGCCATTCCCTAATTGATAAATGATCAAGATATATAAACAGTTTTCAGATAAAGCAACCAAAGCTATCTACAGCCATATGAAAAGGTGCTCTAAATCACTATTGATTGGAGGAATGCAAACTGAGCAGGTCTGAGGTACTACCTCATACCTATTAGATTGGCTAACAGTACAGAAAAGGAGAATGACAAACGTTGGAGGGGATGTGGGAAAAATGAAACATTAATGCATTGTTGGTGGAGTGGTAAACTGATTCATCCATTCTTCAGAGCAATCTGAAACTATGCCCAAAGAGCTACAAAACCTTTGACCTAACAGTGCTACTACTAGGTCTGTATCCAAAAGAGATAAAAAACAAAAGGGAAATGGACTCATATGTACAGAAATATTTACAGCAGCTCTCTTCTGGTGGTAGGGGGTTGGAAATTGGGAGGATGTCTATCAGTTGGGGAATGGATGAACAAACTGCGCTGTGTGATTGTGATGGAATACTATTGTGCTATAAGAAATGATGAGCAGAATGCTCTGAGAAAAACCTGTAAAGATTTACATGAGCTTATGCAAAGTGAAATGTACTATGTACAAAGTAACAATAATATTGTAAGATGATCATCTGTGAATGGCTCAGCTATTCTTAGCGATATAATGATCCAAAACAACTCTAAAGGACTTATGATGAAAAATGTTAGCCAATCCCAGACAAAGAACTGACGGTATCTGAATACAGACTGAAGTATACTTTTTTGCTTTATTTTTCTTGAGTTTTTTTTGTCTATGTTTTCTTTCACAACATGACTAATATGGAAATGTTTTGCATGACTACACACGTATAACCTATATTGAATTGCTTGCCTTCTCAATGAGGGGGGTTGGGAGGGAGGAAGGCAGAGAATTTGGAACTCAAAGTTTTAAAAACAAATGTTAAAAACTGTTTTTACATGTAACTAGAGAAAAATAAAATACTAAATAAATTTTTTAAAAAAGAATTTTATAATGAATTCTTTTCACTATGAAGAAAAGGTAATTGAGAAAATATCAGTAACTATTTATTCTCATCCTGCCAAGCAGCAACCACTGATCCACCTTCCACTTCTAACCTGGTTCCCAGGAGCCATTCCCTAATTGATAAATGATCAAGATATATAAACAGTTTTTCCAGATTTCCCACGTTAGCCCCAGACCATCACACTGAGCCCCAGCAGGCCAGCTTTCTATCACATTGCTGCACTCACACCCTCACAATGCCCACTTCTTACTCAGTGAGTAGTAATCAGATTCCTGGAAAGGGTATATCAACTGATGCCCTATGACTGGACTAAAACACTCCTCCTTGGCCCTCTATGTGTTTTCTTATACTGTAAGAATATAAACTCCTTAAAGATAGGGAATGTCCTGGGTTTGTTTTTTTTTTTAATTTGTATTGCCAGTGCTTAGCGTGCCTGACACTTAGTAAGCACTTAAATGCTTTTTCATTCATTCATGAATACCCACATGCCTATTTTCTCATCTCTACAAAATCTCTGTGAGAAGAATATATACATGTATCAAGGACATTCCTGAAGGAAATATAGGAAGAAAATTGACAAGCTTTTACAAACAGCATTCTATAACAGACCATATCTTTACATTCACAAAATTGACTTAAAGGAGCAAAGAACAGAAAATCCCATAGCACTGTTTGATGACTACAAAAGAAATCTGATTTGGTAGAACAAAATACTATCTTAAAGACTCTTCCAACAAGGTATGTCCCATGCTGTTTCAATTCACAGAACACTGAAGAACCTTCTAAATGAAATTAAAATCCATGCCAAGAGTTCAGCATAACCAACCACAGAGGAAAAATCAAGTGGATGAAGACTGCCTACTGTCTAGTTTACAATCTGCAGCTGGATGGATAGCTTGTCATCCATCAGTATACATACATCAGACAGACACTGCAGATGAACAACGAATGGGACCTAGAACTGAATAGGAGGTATAGAGAGAGGACCTAATTAGTGTTTTAAATGAGCCTAAGCTCTCCTCTAAAATAACCTATCTTAAAAAAAAACCAACCATATTCTTAACACAAACATTTTTATGGTGATGATAGCATCATCATATGTAGCTATGAATTGTAAAAATACCATTATCTCCAAGGAATAAATTGCAAGCCATCCAACAGGCAACAGAAGATTCATGGTAGGCATAAATAGGCTGCATCAACTCACCTAAGATGAAATGCATGCAGGCATGCATGCAAAAAAAAAAAGAAAAAAGAAAAGCAAATGAAAAGATATCATTATAGACTGTACAAGAAATCAAATTGGAGATGAAAGGTACCTCCCATTATGTTAACAACAAGTAGTCAAACGAAAATATGGTCAACGAAAAATAAATCTGCAAACCTGGGAATTATAACATTATGAAAGAAAAAGGAATCAAGTTGCTCAAATAATATAAGCAAGGGACAATAGACATCCCTCATGCCACACTGGTGCCTATGTAATGTTAAGATACTTCGAAGACTCTTGCAAGGCACACTGTATAAATCTCCTAAGGAAGATTTCTAGGAGGACATGGACAAAAGTTGCACAGGATAAGAAAGTATTATGGTTTGTGATTTGCACCTTTAGAAGGAGTACCTATACTGATGAGACCACAGTTCCCTTCGAGGAGTATCATCAATATAGGGCCAAGTGGGGAATTAGAGTCCATTTTGTCCAACACCCTCATTTTATGGATGAGGACATGAGGTACAAGAGGGTAAATGATCTGTTTAAGGTGAAGAAGGTAGTGTCAGGGGTGGGCAGTGAACCCAGGGCCTGTCTCCAGAGCCAGGGCTCTTTCTACTGTACCACGGAATGTTTCACTTGGAGAAAAGGAGCATTTGGTGCTGGAGGTAGAAGGGAGAACATAAAAACAACCTTCAGATATGTATCTAGAGGAAAGACTGGATTCTGTGTAGCAGAGAATATGAACGAGTGAGTGGAAGCTACAGACAGGCAGGCAGCCTGGTTCAACATGGAGGAATAATGTTCTGGAAATTAGGAATTAATGGGCAATGTAACCTTGTGATGCAGTAAGTTCCTTGTTGCAACAAGTGTTCCAAGTAAAGCATAAACTGGCCGGATATGCTATCCAGATCACTGGCTTCCACAGTCCCTTCCAACTCCTGGCTTCCAAGATTCTAGTACATCTCTAAAGGACTAAGGATCACATGTTGCTGTGGACTCTGAGGTCATGGAAGTGCCTACCCTGCCTTGCCCCAGACCACCTAGGCTCCAAGGCCCTGCTCCTCACCTGTAGGGTCTTTGAACACCACACTGGCATCTACTGTACTTCGGCTCAGGGACTTGATCATCACCGCCATGGTGGGTACTTTGTTCCTGGGAAGCTGTTTCAGGGCAGCCTATTTAAAAGTAGCAGAAGAGATCATGGGAGGCTTCTGGTGAGGTGGGATATATGGGGAGCAGAAATCTACTGGTTAGAGGTGCCATTTATGCCAACCCAAGTGAAATCACTTTCTGTCCTAAGGATAACCTAGAAGGAGCACTCAATTCTGCCTCTCCACACTGCCTGGAGGCTGTGGAGGCTTCTGCTTGTTTTCTATCTTCTTTCAATATTTACATATTTATTCTATTAGAAGGCACCTTAACACCGCAATACATGATGACACATATAAGTGGACTACCAAACGTACCCTATACAAAGCAAGGTACTTTGCTAGCACCACCCCTGAAAAGCAACCTGCTCCTAATGTCCCACTGAACCCACTCTGGGGCCTACAGATATCCCAGAGATGGGCAACAACTAGGCCCTTCCTGGTCAAGGATATATATGGGGGGACGGAGCCATTGGTTCAGGGATGGGTTTGGGGAAAGCAGAGAGATGCCTTTCCCACCATGGGGGAAGAAGGGGTGAGATGAAACAGCCGTCCTCTTACCTTCCGCAATACCATGACGATACTGTATGTGTGGAGGAAGCAGGAAGGGTCTTGGTCATCTAGTCCCAGTTCAGCTTTCATAGTCAGCCAGGGGCCATGCTCAAAATCTTCCTCTGGGGACTGGGAACTGGGTACCTCCTGGAGCAAGGGTAGGAAGTGGAACCTGGGTGAATGAGTTTCCATCCCACTAAAGTTTCTTTGGCTTAGAAATGGGTGGCAGAAATGGGAGATCTCTTTCCTGGACAAAACACGATCTCCATCTCTTCCTATTCATGCAAAAGTTTAGAGATGAAGTACTTTCACTAACAGTTCAAGAAAATGCTGTGAGATCCTCTTAGAGGGTCTTGATTTTAGAAAAGCAAAGTTTTTAAATCTTTGGTGTAGATCTGCCCAGAAGAAGCTTTGGGTACAACAGGGATTCAGCTCCCAAAGACATTTATCAGCTGAAAACTGAAATGACACATGCTCCTTTTCTTACCTAGCTCTACTCTCAGCGTCCATCCCTCTAGCTTTAGCTCTATAAGGCTGAGTAAGGTCCCAAACCATCTCATGAATGCGTTGAGCTTAGATTATTATTTACTATGACAGATGAAAAATAGAGAGCTCATGCCATTGAATGATGATACACAGTTCTGATTTGGGTAAAGGGATAATAGTCACTGAGCAAGTTACCTCTTTCTGGAACTTAGCTAGTGCACCATGAGTTGGAATCTGTGGAGTTGAAATCATGATCTCCTCCAGATTTTTTCCACTGTGCTAAAAGGAAGGAGAATGCAGTTTGAATGAGAACAAACTTAGCAGCTGTTATTTACTAGTACAGCTTTGCGTCTGGGTTACATAATGTGTTCAGGGAAACTATAAGGACAATTAACACATTACATTTTTCCACGTCTCAGGAGCCTCACTAACAGGCTTAAAAAAATATGCCTCTGGGGGTCTTTGGAGGAACATGAAGAAGTTCCAACTGGCCCAGAGGGTTAAAGAGGCTACTCGTTAGGGCCAGCTAACCTATAGACCCTCCCCCACCAGAACAGAATAGTACTACAGCTTCCCATTCTTCAGGCCAGCTGGTTATCCTTAAAATTAAAGATGTTCCCCTAGTGTGGTCCAGGACAAAAAAGAAGCCACTAGCTCCCAATTAAACATTTCAGTGGACTATAGCCTTAAATTCCTTTTCGAATCCACTCCCACTCTCACCCCCATCAGCAAGTGAGGTCTACTCAGACATTCCTCACAATGCAAGGTAACTGAAGAGTTGGTCAATGTTGTTTGGGAATCAAATTCTCCTAGCAGGGGTCTCTGCTGCCCCTAGGTCAGCCCACAGCATATTCACTGACCCAGGATCCTAAACCTGGTGTGACTGTCAAGTCCTTACAGATATAACTCCCTTCTTCCTTACTGCTAACTTGTATCTTGTACTGTAACTTGTAACTCTTCTGCTAGGAAGATCAAGAGAATGGCAGCATTTTTCTACCTCCTTTTGTCCCTTTGCATTGGAAGCACCATTTTTGTCCCTTTCTTTTTCTCCAGTGGGAGGGATGCTACTTCTTGACCAATCAGATCAAATGTTGCCAAGACATGTTGTTGCAGAACCTCTCTATCCTCTTAAACTTCTTGAAAATTCCAGTCTGTTTCCTGAATATCACTTACCTGTTGAGGCAAAATGCCAGCTGGTCCAGGAAAGCGGCGGGTTTTAGCCCGAGTGGGCATATGGGCAGGCATCCCAGGTGTACGACTGGTAGCAGTAACCAGCTGTACAAGGTGATTTGTGACTATAGGGGTCTGAAGAATCCCTGAGGCCGCCAGGGAAGAAGAGGGGGTGGGTGGGGTAAAGACAAGAGGCTCAGCAGAAGAGAGCCGAGCTCGGGACTCTAAGGGTCTCTGGACAGAGCTAGCCACTGGGAAAATGGAAGAGTTTGGGTTGGGAACTTGCCCCAGAACTCTAGGTTTCCCACTTTCCCAGGAATGTGGAGATCGGAATGGCTGAGGCATTACAGGACTATTTTGAGAACTGTACTGAGCATGACATTTAGCAGTTTGGAGAGGCTGAGGCACATGGAGATGACTGCCCCTAGGACCAGCTTGCCAGGGGGTGAGTTGACTGGGAGTTTGTAAGCCAGATGGGAAAGTAAGGCTGCTGGAAGCTCCAGGTTTCATAATGAGCTGTGGGGTCCCATGGTGGGTGATAGAGCCTAAGAGTAGGGGCTCAGCCAGTCTGGTGACTACTGACCCTTGGCAACAAGATTCTCCCAGCTCTGTCATTCGGGGCCTTTTGACTTGCACAGGGTCTTCCTTCTGCCTAGGAAACAGGCTTTTCACAGGCCCACTTGAATCTCCCTGCCTCAGCTCCACATATGATAGCCTACTGAACTCATCCTTTTTACTTATCACAGTGGTACCAGCCAGTGGGTATTGGTTCACAAGAGAGAAAGGTATATGAGGTTCTGTGGTTACTCCTTCTGGAGTCACTCTGCCTGGAGCTCTACCTCCCCCAGCTAAGCTGGGAGAAGGGGACAGCCTTAGGAATGTTGATGCCTTAGAAAGAGAATCTCCTCCTACCCTGGGCATGCTAGGGGAAGGGAGTCTGAGACCCTGGGCTGACAAGCTTGAAGCCCCTGAAGGAAGAGTGCAGCTGGAAGTCATCTGCCCAGATGTCAATGCCTGTTTGGCAGCTTTGGGCTCGGAACACATAGGTTGCAGGCATCCTGGATTTACAGAGAACGAACTGGAGAACTTGTTTTCAGTGTCCACTACAGCTGACAAGAAATCCTGCCAATAAGACCAGAGGAATCAGGTTTTAGCATCTAGGACAATTGGCAAAATTAAAAAGATAAGTCTTCTTTCACGAATTCTTCTAGATACATGTACTAATAGAGACAGAAAAGAAGATATAAGAAAGTAAGTGTTCTTACCTCCTCTCACTTTGACCTTTGAGGCCTAATCCTATACCATCCTGGACTGAATTTTATGCTCTTTTCAATGCATGATGTTAATATGGAAAGAGTAACAACTGATTTGGATGGAAATCTCAATGAAATTTAACAATCACTGAACTGAGTCAACGTAGCCTGAAACAAGGGGCCACATGGTTTCATAGCAATCTAGTCCTTATCCAAGAATCTCAAAGTACCTTAGAAATGTCATCTTATTATCGTTGTTATTGGGAAGCAACTAGGGGACTAAAAGAACAAGGGCCCAGAAGTGAATGTCCAAGGCCATAGAGCATTCCCATCGACAAAGCTGGGAACAGATCTCTGGTTCCCAGTTCCCTCCTCATGGTCTATCCTCCTACTGACAATGTGGACCTCACCAGCTTCACACAAGTACATACAGTCCTGGGCAACTTTGGAAAAGTCCTATATCCACCAAAATGTAGAAAAGTTAGCTACTTTTTCTAGCAGGTTAAATCAAGTGAAGCTCCTAGCTGGTAAACAAGGCAAAGCTGGCACTTTCAAGCTCAAAAGATCTGTTCCCTAGAATCAATCAGAACCGCTGACTTTAATCAGCAGGAATCTGGCTAGGAGGTCCAGAAGAGGATGTTCTTCTGCCTTGCCTGTCATCACAACAGTCGGTAAACCCCAGAAGGGATTAGGTTAGGGGTTAGAACTAACAATCATAAAAGAACAACTATTATCATGCCCAATGTTTATGGATCCCCTGCCTTCCAAGGCATGAGGTCATTTACGGGGGTTGGGGGAAAGACTATCTTCCCATTTTCATGGATGCAGAAACATGAATCCTCAAACATAGACTCCACTTCCCCCCAATCCAATCTTGAGGCCATAGGGCCGTTCCCAATTTGCAACTGGAAGATTCTGCTGTCACCTGGCAAGACTAAAAAGGGGTTATTTCAACAGTCTTTTTTTTTTAGCCTGTGATCACACTTCTCCAAAGCTGAGAGACAAGTCAAGAGCAAACCTTCTGTTCAAGAAAACCTGACAATTCTGAATTTCATAGTTGAGAAAACAAGAGACTTGGAGTTCCCATACCATGAAGCAACCCAAAGACATCAGTTTTGAAGGAGCTGACCTAAGTACCCAATAAATGCTTACTGACTGACCGAATGAAATAAGCCCCTACTGTCTCTGTGACTCCATTTCCACCTCCTCAAAGAGGAGAATCATATAAACTTTTAGCGTAGCCTAGTGAGTAGGGTGTGATTTTACATAGTTTTCCTCATACAAAAGCTATCATGGTGCCATGCGAAATTATGCACAAAACCATTTTGATGATGATGAAGGGGGGAGGGAAGCATATATTACATTTAGGACTATGAGGACAACAGTTGATGCATGAGACCATTGTCCATTCCTTGAAGAAAGAGAATATTTATATTAGCAGAATATGGGTCATGACTGAAGCAGCCTAGTATATCAGACAGAGGCCTGGTTTTGGAGTTAGAAGAGTCCAGTCTGATATATCCTGGCTGTGTGTATATACTAGCACAGTGCCTGGCACCTAGTAAATGCTCAATAAATGCCTGTTACTCTGTTGTATGACCTTGGACAAGTCACTTAACCTCTGAGTGCCTCATGAAGCTCTAATTTATAGCTGAATTGTTGGCCTGGATTGGATATAAGTTTTCACACAAGTTCTCTACAGGGATGAATTCACAGTTCAGTACCAAGAAAATGAAGATGAAAATGGTTAAATGTCTTGGCCTCAGAATCAAAAGATTTGGATCCCAGTCCTACGCTCTACCTAAATCATTACATGAGTTTAAGAAGGAAGTTAATTTCTCCTGTTTTCACAAGCTCCACTTTTAGAATTTGAAAGCTGGAAGAGTTAGAAATCATATAGTCCATTTACAGATAAAAAAACAGGTCCAGAGAGGTTTAGGTAGTTTGCCCATGATAGGACAGTTATTTAATAGCACAGCCAGGACTAGAAACCAGGTCTTTTGACTTTTTTCTCTCCCCCCCTCCTTTCCTTCTCCTTCTCTCTCTGTTTTCCTCCTCTTTCCCTCCATCTCCCCTTCCTTCCCTCCCTCCCTTTCCGGCCTCTCAAAAAAGACTGGATCTCCCTATCTTGCCCAGGCTGGAAGTACAAAGGCCAGATTCCACTATTGATTAACAAAGGACCTATTCTGTTTCCAACCTGAACAGGTTTGCTCCTTTATTGGCAGCCTGATACCCTCTAATCCCACCCCAATCCCTCCTGGGGGGTTCCTAATATTGATACCAAATTTAGTACAGACATTGGCTTGGCCCACTGCACTTTGGAACTCCAGAGCTCATGAGATTTGTGGTAGAAATCATATCATGCTGCCTTTCAAAATGCTTATATCCCCTTAAATCCCCTATCTCAAGTATATCATAAGGATATTCTTAAATGAAATGTCATTCTTAAATTTAAAGTAGTAAACCACCTTCTGAGGGGCTTTTTTTCCAAGACACATAACTATGTGTTTAGCTTTTTCTCCATTTTCCAGTCTCTCAAAGCCTGAGAAAAATCTACCAAAAAAGTCAACCGAAGGGACTGGAGTCAGGTGGATATGTTCTAGGCCAAGATGTTTACAGCCTAAGTGAGAACATCTCTCATCTCAGATCACAAATGCTTCCTCACCTCATCTTCAAATTCATCTTCCACAGCAAATAGGTTCTGCAAACTACAAGCCTGAAAGGAAAATAAAGTGATTGGGGGAAGTGGGGCAGGGTAGAGGGAGAGAAGAAGTTTGTGAGTGAGAAAGTTACTATTTACAAGTACATTCTGTCCTCATCCTTTCTGTTCCCACTTCTAATGACCTAACAAAACTGTCAGGACTATGGTATTTAAAAAAAAAATTTTGTTGTTTTGTTTTTTGCTGGAACTTTAGGAGGAAGGGGAACATCAGAGAAGGGCAGGAGGCAGGATTTTTTCCAAGACTCAGAAGCCTTCCTCCCCATGATATAGTTTACCCTGCATCATTTTGCCAGAGGTTGCAAAGGGGAGGTTATTGAACCGGGTTCGGGTCACCCCAAAGTCAAAGCTGTGAACAAGAGTCATTTTTACTGCAGTATTCCTCAGGCCAGGCCTCAGAGTCAGCATAAAAAGGGATGGGGGGTGAGGGGAGTGGGGAATCAGTACAGGAATTGAGTCTCAGCCTTGGGGCTCAGGAAATACCCACTTTCCAAGGCTCTAGCAACCACAGCCCTCTCTGGGGCCAGAGGAGATTGAAATGTAAGGCTTTCCCCCTAGGCCTTTAATTCATGTTTATCGGATGGAACTGAAATAGATTTACATAATCTGGGGTACTGAAGAGAGTATCTTTCTCTCTACGCAAGGTCAAAGTGCCTGAGTCTGGAGAAAGGAAGTGTCCTAGCCCCGAGGTGGACTGGGGTGGGGGGGAACTCCCCACAGGAAACATCAAAGGGCGTGGCTCAGGTGTGCGAGCGGGGGCAGGGGGGGAGGGAGGGAGGAGGAGGCTCCCCCCCCGCCCCCCCCCCCCCCGGCAGCACCAGCTCCTCTGGGAGCGGGACCAAGGAGGGGAGCGCCTCGAACGCGCCAGGAGGGCTGGGGGAGGGGCGGGAAGGCCGCGCGCCAGTTAATTTACCACGTGGGATGGGGGAGGGAGGAGGAAAGATGAAAGACCCGGCGGCCATTAGGGATTACCGTGGCGACGGCTGGTGGGCTCCCTTTCATCCTCCGCCATGGACTCGAGCTCGGGCCTAGGCCCGGGCCCGTCGCGGCGGGTGACGGGAACAGGTAGGCCCGGGCTCCGGGCAAAACAGTCTGGCTAAAGCCGGAGCTCCTACGGCTGCAGTGAAGGGCTCCCGGACCGGGAATCTGAAGCTAGCGGGCAGCTGGAGAAGCGCAATTCCTGAGGCCTGGATTCGAAACGGCCGCCACTCGCCTATGTCACCGACGTCTTAAAGGAGAGGCTGGGAAGCGGAGGGAGGAGGGAGAGTTCTGATTTCTCACTGGAGGACGCAAACCCTTCCCCCTCCTTCACTACCTTAAAGGCAAAGCCGAGCGCTCTCCGCTGCCCCCTAGCGGCTCCTTCTAGAGAGACTGCGTGCTCCTGGGTCCTAGATTTAGGGGGAAGGGGAATTTAGAGATGAGCAAGTCGTACTCCCATTTTAACAGAGGAGGACACTAAGGTCGAGAGAGGGGGAAGGAACTTGTTCAAGTTCACTTAAGTGGTAAGTTAGCAAAATCGGGTTCCAAGGCACCAGAGAGGTTCCTGACCCTGAGTCCACCCCAGTCCCAGCCCGGACTTTGTCTCTGAGGCTGGGCATGGATCTTTCTTCTGCACGTGGGCGCTACTTAGATCCTCTTCGCCCTTGCCAGGGCTCCTAAAGCGCTTCGGAGTCCAAACTGGCTCCACGGGTGGCTGAAGAGCCCGAACATCCCCCCCACAAAATGGGTAGCTGAAGAATGGGCACTAGAGGGCGGCCATAACCCAGCCCAGGAGAGAGAACAGGTCAATAGAAAAAAGTGTTCAGGGATAGGAACAGCTCCCCAGTATCTGCAGGAGTCTCCTCATCAAAAACCCAGTGGAGAAATCAGGACCAAAGTATCCTTTGCTACATAAAAAGCAATAACAGATGGAAAGTTTCTACTTTCCCCGCCCTTTGTTACTTCATTTTATCATCAGAGATCAAGCAGAGAGGCAGCAAAATCTATATACCATGAAAGCTCTTTGGGGAAAAAAATAGTTGAAGATTGCTTAGAAATCTGTGCTGTTCTCCTGTATTTTATAATGGGGATGTCCTGGATCCATTATACAAGAAGTCTGTAGGTTATGGTAGTACCATCTCTGTGGTCCTTCCCAACCAGTTCTGATCACTCCTGACAGAGGACTATATTCTCCTTATCAATCTGGGTGGAATAGTAATAATAATAATAATAATAATAATAGTACTTACATAGTGCTGTTTCATTCCTGTCCCATTCTTTGTGACCCCATTTGGGGTTTTCTTGGCAGAGATACTTGAGTGGTTTGCCGTTTCCTCCTCTAGCTCATTTTACAGATGAGGAAACTAAGGCAAACAGGATGAAATGACTTGCCCAAGGTCACACAGCTAATAAGTGTCTGAATTTGAACTCGGGAAGATGAGTTTTCCTGATTCCAAGCCTGCCGCCCTATCCAATGCACCACCTAGCTGTCCATATACTGTGGTAAGGCTTTACAAACATCTCATTTGATCCTCACAATCCTGGGAGGTGGGTATTTTTATTATTCCCGTTTTACTCAGAGGAAACTGAGGCAAACAGGTGAAGTAACTTGTCCAGGGTGGCACAGTTAGGATGTGTCTGAGGTTGTATTTGAACTCAGGCTTTCCTGACTCCAGGTGTAGCATTCTATCCACTGGGTGGAAGCGAAATTCAGTGGGGAAGGAATTCATAGAAAGGTGCTAGGAATAGAAATCAGTAATCTTGTTACTCTTTGCCCTGCCCCTCCCTCTTTAGTAATTCTAATAGGAATGACTAAATGAAAAGAATTATTAAGTGTTTACTCAGTGCTAAGCTCTAAGCTAAGAGCTCATTTCCCAACCTGGGGGGACAAAAACATTTTTGGGTTTTAGTTCTCTTCTCTCCTCTGGATTTGACTTGGCAATGCTACCTAGTACTAGTCTAGCCACAGAGAGACCTAATTGCCATGAATGTCCTCAGAAGTTGTATTCAGCCGAAGCACCTAGTGGTCAAAGTAGGGCTTACCATTTAACAGCCAGATCAAGATTCCTTTTAAGCTGCAGTTTATATCTCTAGCAATAACACCTCTCCAATCCTTCTCCCTTCCCTCCATTCACATGACCCCTACCAGAGCCAAAACCAGGGCAGAGTGACCAGGACTTTGACCAGGGTGCTTCCATTTCAATTCAGGTTAACACACATTTATTAAGCACCGACTATATGCCAGGCATTGTGTTTAGGTGCTGGAGAAACAAAGAAAAAAACTGAAATAATCTCTACCCAAGAGGCTTACATTCTACATGGAAAAATATGTCCATAAAAGTTAAATATATATACAAAGTCTTTTTTTAGGAGGCAAGGTACTAGCAACTGAGGTGTGGGGGTGAGAATAGGAGAGGCTTCCCATAGGAGATAGCAATTGAACTATGCTTTAAAGGAAACTAAGGATTCTAAGGGGTGGGGTTGAGAAGAGAGTGTATTCTTGGAATGTGCAGAGGCACAATGGGAGATAAAATGGAAGTATGGGAAATAACAAGCAGCATGGACATCTTAGTTGGAACGTTGAGTTCATAAAGGAGAATAATATGTAATAAGCCTGGGAGGTGCCAGATTGATAAGAGCTTTTAAAGTCAAATGGAAGAGTTTGTATTTGATCCTATGGAAAGAGGGAGCTACCAGGGTTTCTTAAACAGGGGAGACATGGCCAGACCTGTGTGCTTTGGGAATAACAGCCTAGCAGTCTCATGGAGAGGATATTGTGGAGGGGAGAGACAAGATGATCAATTAGGTTATTGCAGCCCCCTCACCAATATCCTGACTGCCAAATCCAGTACCAGAGACCATACCCTGGAGGAACTTCTGCCCTGTTTCCCCCTTCCCCAGCTTGGAGGAGCCCTCTTGCTTTCTATTCTCTTTAGTTTAGAATGATCAACCGTGATCAAATAAACTCTGCCCTTGTTCCTAGATAGGGTATATCAATCTACTCTCCAGTGGCCATACTTACCATCCCAGTTACTTTCAGATGCATGAACCAATGTGTCTTCCCCCAGGCTATTGTTCTCCTATTCCCCCTCCCCATTAAAATATAATTTCTTTAAGGTCAGAGACTATATTTTCTTTTTTGTTATTTGTATTCTCAGTGATTAGAGGCAGCTAGATGGCACAGTGGGTAGAGTGCTAGGCCTGGAGTTAAGAAGACTCATTTTCCTGAGCTCAAATCTGTCTCAGACACTAGCTATGTGATCCTGAGCAAGTCACTTCACCCTGTTTGCCTCAGTTCCTCATCTGTAAAATGAACTGGAGAAGGAAATGGCAAACCACTCTATTCTTTGCCAAGAAAACCCAAATGAGGTCACAAAGAGTCGGAAATGATTGAAACAACTGAAGAACAACAACATCCTCAGTGCCTGGCAACTAGAAGTGCTTTGCTGTCATCCTCGTTGTTGTTGCTGAGTCATTTCAGTCATGTCTGACTGTGACCCCATTTTGGTAGCTTCTTAATAAATGTATGCTGAAGACTGATTGATGGGCTTCCAGGAAATCAGGTAAGGTCATTGGATTGGATGGAGATACCTTGAAAATTAGTCTGAAACACAAATGTTAGTACAGCTGTGAATAGATCCAATCATGCAGAAAAATAATTTAGAATTATACTAGAAATATTACTATGAGGCATAAAGCACCAATGAGGTCCAAGGTAGAAGAAAAGTTCCCATACATACAAAAATATTTGTAGTAGTACTTTTTGTGGTAGCAAAGAACAAACTTCAGAGGAAATTGGGTTTCTGTCAGTTGGGTGAATGCCTAAACAAATTGTAGTATAGTAATGTGACAGAATAGTATGGAGATAGTTCAGTCCCTCATCATCACTTAACTGGACTATGAATTAATCAATGAAAAAGCATTTATTTAACACTTATTAAAGCACTTCTGGGGCAGCTAGGTGGCGCCATAGTGCACAGAGTGCCAGGCCTAGAGTCAGGAAGGCTCATCTTTCTCAGTTCAAATCTGGCCTCAGACACTTCCTAGCTGTGTGACCCTGGACAGGTTACTTAACCTATTTGCCTCACTTTCCTCATCTATAAAATGAAGGAAATGGTAAATCACTCCAGTATCTTTGCAAGAAACCCCAAGTGGGGTCAAGAAGAGTTGGACATGACTAAAGCAACTGAACAACAACAAGAAGTTAAATACAGTATAATTTATATAGGGAAGGATTTAGTAATTGGGAGAATCAGCAAAAACTTCATTTAGAAAGTAGTCTCTGAGATCTTTTGAAAGAAGAGACGGATTCTAAGATACAGAATTGGGGAAGGGGTGCATTCCAGGCATGGTGGACAAGCAGAGCAAATGGAGATAGGCAATAGAGTGCTTTGTATATGAGGAACTGGGGTGTATGGAATGGTCAAGGAGCACTAGCACCTCTGGTGTGAGGGCTTGCCAAGCCCCTTTCAGGGCTGCTCATCCACCTTTGGTGTCCACTTGGCACTCTTATCTTACCTGTGGCTCCAAGAAACTAGCATTTGCAGTGGCTACACCCTGGTAAAATTGTCTCAGCAGACCAGCTAAACCAGGTTGATGGTAACTGACAGGCCTCAAATCCATCCATGAGTTAGGGGGATGTCTACCCCCTAAGATTTCCTCAGGTAGAATGGGTGGATAAGAACAATTTGTTCCAACAGCCATGAACGCCTCTGAAGCAAGCATTGTAGAGCACATCAAAGACTACAAGGTCATACATTGCATCCCGGGCCATCTCAGTCGTCTTGACTTTTGTTTTGCCACTGGACTTTGGTGACTCAGGAAGAGAGAGCGAGGAAGGACAAACAACAACAATGTAAGGAACAAAGAGAAGTCAGTTTGGTTGAATCACAAAGTGTAGGAGGGGGAGTAAGATACGCTGAGCTTGGAAAAACAGGTGGGAGGCCAGATTATAAAGGACTTTAAAAGCTAAATAGAGAGGTTTATATTTGATACTAAAGACAACAGGCAACCATTGAAATTTACTGAATAGGAGAATGATATAATCAGGCCTAAGCTTATGGAAAATCACTTTGGCAGCCATGCAGTGTTGAGAGAGACTTGAAGCAGGGAGACCAATTAGAAGACCGTTGCAATAATCTAGGCAAGAGGTGATGAGAATCTGATCTAAGTTGGTGGCTAGGGAATAAGGAAAAAGTGGAAATTTTAGATTTGAAAAATTTTAGGAATATGGTAGAAGCATGTGAGAAGAGGCATCTGAGTTTTGGATTGGGGAGGGACCCTCTTGCAAAATGATCCTGTTCTTTCAGTTCAACAGTCTTCCTCTGACTGAGAAATTTTAAGCTCTCCAAAAGACAACAGGTGATCAAAATTTTGAGGGTGTCAGGAGACGAACCATAATGAAAAGGAGGTGGGTATCCAAGGAAAAGGTGAAAGGTTAGGCAAAACTATCTGAGAGACACTTAACCAGAAGCAGTAGACAGCAGAGAATTCTAAAACACAACCTAGGTTGAGACAGGAAGCACACAAGTGCTTGGCTCTTTGCTGCCTAACATTTTGGTACAGAGGATAGAGCATCTGGTCTGGAGTCAAGAAGACCTGAGTTTAAATCCAACCTCAGCCATTTACTAGCTGTGTGATTCTGGTCAAGTCACTTGAGCTTTGTCCATTTTGGTTTCTTCATCTTTAAAATGGGAATCATAATAGTACTTCCCTCCCAGGATTGTTGTGAGGGTCAATTGAGGTAATATTTGTAAAAGGCTTTGCCAACCTTAAAGTGCTATGCAAATACTAATGATGATTATGATAAAACTTCAGATGGCACAAAGCTAGGAGGGATAGCTATCATGCTGAATAACAGTCATAATTTCAAAAGACCTTTACAGACTAAAATATTTATCAAAATCTAATAAAATAAAATTTGGTGGGATATGACACTCTGACCTTCTTAGCTTGGGCCTTTGGATTGGGAGCCTTGAATACAGCCCTCTTTAAGCCTACAGAGAGATAGTATGTCACTGTATTAATTATCCAGCAAGGGAATGCTGTATCTGAGTTGTCCAACAAGTGATGCTTTTCTTGAGCCATTAGGCCAGTTGCTTTGTCAATTTCTCTCTGGTGCATAAAAAGGAGAGAGCTTTTCTAAGAGGCTGCGGAATCCCCGTTAGCCACCAGATAGTCCTCAGCCTGCAAATGCCTAGTTTTTTCTCCCCCTGCCAAGCCCTTGCTTCCTAGCAATGCTAAACAGTCTGGATTAACCCTCAATTGCTAGGTCCAAAATTAACAATATAATATTGCTCAATAAGCTATAACTTATGCATATGTATCTAACTCATAAGCCCCTATCCCATCTGAACTCTCTTCTTCACAGGCCTCTGCATCCCCCAGATTCAAAAACTAAGCAAACTTAGAATGTTGTAATAATATAACTTACTGTATATAAAACAAAATTAAAAGGAAATAGATCAAGCAGTCCTTTAGAGAGGCTTCTGCCTTTCTTTCCTCTTCTCCGTCCCTCCTCTCCCCTCTCTTTCTCTTTTTTCTCTCTTCTTTGTCTGTCTTCTGTCTCTGTTTCTCTTCTCTCTTATTCCTGATCCCAGGGAAAAACAATAATTCAAAAACAAAAGAGAGTAAGCAAGAGCACAAGTTACAGGGATCAATCAATCAGCAAACATTTGTTCGGCACTTTCTGTGTGCCAGGCACTGTGCTAGGTGCTGTGGAAACAAAAAGAATGAAACAATTCTTACTCTCAAGGAGCTTACGTTCTATTGGGGGAGACAGTGGGTACTATAAGTATGCAGTTTGGCTGGATTATAGAGTTCAGGAAGGAAAGTAAAGTGCTGTGGTAAAGAGATTAAGTTTGTTCTGTTTGGTCCCAGAGGGAAAACTAGGAACAAAAGGTAGAAGTTGAAAAGAGGTGCATTTAATTTGTCCTTAAAAACAATTAGAGTGGAATGAGATTCTTCAGGAAGTAAAGGTCTCTCCCTCAAAGATCTTCAAGCAAAGACTGGATGACCATTCATCATGTATGTCATACGAGAGATTCCTGTTCAGGACTAGATGACCTCTGAGATGCTGGGAAATGGGTGGGAGAGGGAGAGGAGTGAATATTTACCTTGTATCTACTTTATATGTGTGATGTTTACCTCTGTTTGTTTTGTATATACCTAAATACACATATTGTTTGCCCTGTTAGCATGTAAACTCCTTGAGGGCAAAAATTGTTTCACTTTTTTTTTTTTTGTATCTTTTTGTATGTTTAGGGTCTAGCACAATACTTGATGCATCCTTTGGCACTTGCTTGCTTGATTAATATTTGCTATACAAATATAGCCTGTCACAGTTGAACAGAACTTTAGAGATTTTTTACTCCGGTCCCCTCATATTAAAGATGAAGAAAATGAAGCCTAGAGGAATCAAACCATTTGCCCACAATCAAGTACCAGGTAAGTGACAGAGGACCAGAATCCAGTCATAAGGACCATACTTTAAGTAACTGAGCTGAGGTTATGTATTCTACCTAGTATGAGCTAGTTAGCATTGCTCTGACCCATCACCATAAATTTTGCCCCTCATAATGACCAGCTTGCTCAAAAACAAGGGTGCTGTACAGGCAGCATGGTATTGCAGAACAGGCACTAGACCTGACACCCAGAAACTTGTGTTCAAATCTGAGTTTTGGTACATACTAGCTGTGTGTGGCCATGACCATCACTGAGCCTCAGTTTCCTTCTCTCTAAAATAGAGATAATAATACGTGTATTACGGATGTCATAGGATTCATTCATTCACTCAGTCATTTCATAAGCATTTTTAAGTGTCTGCTTTATGCCAGCTACCATGCTAAGCACAGGGTTATTGTGAAGAAAGAGCTTTATAAACCCTAAAGGGCTTTGAAAACTTGAGTAATCATTATTATGGTTGCAAAGGCAACCCCTACTATTGGAAATACTACAATTTAGGATAGATAGATAGATAGATGGATGGATGGATGGTTGATGATGGATAGTTGAATAAAACATTTATTAAGGACTTGCTATATGCCAAGCACTATACTAAGTATCAAGCAAGCAAGACAGTTCCTACCCTCCAGAACTTACATTTTATGTTTTGGTTTTTTTTTTTGTAGGCAATTGGGGTTAAGTGACTTGCCTAGGGTTGCATAGCTAGTGAGTATTATGTGTCTGAGGCAGGATTTGAATTCAGGTCCTCCTGACTTCAGGGCCAATGCTCTATCCACTGCACCACCTAGCTGCCCCGAGGACTTATATTTTAAAGGGAGAAGATGACAAAGGTCTGCTAGAAAGAGGAGGGGTAGTACCCATATGGTAGCAGAGATGGCTGGCTAGGGTGGCCCAGTCTATAGGATAAGTCAAAGCTTCAAATACCTATGCCAGGGTATCCAGGATAAAAGTCCAATGTTGCAGTGGAAGGGAGCCGAGAATCATGGAACATACTTATATTGGGTCGGTAGTATCATCTTCATATAATAAAGTAATTTATACATTACATTACAGCATTTGTCTATGCATATACTAAGCCTGTGTTTGTATCCATACATGTGTTTGGTATATGCCATATGGTTACAGTGGTGGCAGTTTGCATCTATTTCAATATATTTTCACGTGCTTTTGTTGAGAGTAGAGCTTTTGACTATTTTTGTTATGTGAGTATGTGTGTGTGTGTGCTGGTGTATATGTGTGTACATACCTGTATTGGTGTGGTTCAGTGAGTCAGCCTATATCTATACGGAGAGTATGTTTAGATATGTGTTTGTGGTGTGTGGTTTGACTTACAGGTCCAGTGCTGTATTGTGACATTTCACATACGTTCATATGCTGTATATGGAGTTATACAGATGTTTGGTTGGGTATGTGGAGTGTGTGTGTGTGCAATAGATGGTTGTGTGCAGCAGTGTGGAGTAGTAGATAGAGAGCTGGCCTGGGAGTCAGGAAGACCTCTGAAACCCTGGCTGTGTGGCCCTGGGCAAGTCACCTGTACTTTGTGCTCTGGCAGCTCTGTAAGTTGCAGAGCCAGTGCTGATTTGCATTGATAAAATTTTCTTGCCAGTGAGAGCACCGATCCAGTCCAAGACACACAAACACACTTTATCCAAGCTGGAACTAGCTGAAGTTGTGAGGAGACAAATTAATTTGCTGGAGGGCTGGTAGAGAGAGAAGTTAGTGTCACCTTCAGTGTAGTTGCTCCAGAACAGATAGCCCACACCCCAGAGTCCAGATGGACACAAAGGAAGAAGCCCATGTGGAATGATAGCATCTCTCTTTTCCCCATGGGCAGTTCCCTGAGGCACTTACAGTCTGCTAGGTACACCCTGGTAGCACATGTACCTATCTGTGGAGTTGTGTATATGATTATGTTGTGTTTATCCTCACGCGCACAGTCAAATCCCATTGTAAAGCACCTGGCTCTACTGTGCGTGGATCTGCTTTGATCCAATCATGTCAAATCACGTCTGTGTATATAGTAACATGCGTTTCTCCATCTCTCATACACAGGAAGCCTACAGAACAGATGCTGCCCTCGTCCCTGACACTAGCTACGAACAGATTTTACTCAAGTTGTTGATGTGTAGTTGTGTGTGTGTGCCCACAGAGTGACTGCTCCCCAATCCCCGACAGAGGAATGAATCACCCTGATAAGCAGGTGAGTCATTCATGAACACTTCTGATTCCTGGGGCCAGGCCGGCAGTCAGAAATCCAACGTCAGCACCCGACACCGTCAGCTCAGCCTGCCAGCCCATGGAATCACTCTACCCCACGCATTGCAGATGTTGCTGAAGAAATTGACACAGGGAGAATAAAGGCACCAAACAATCCTCCCCCCCAGCACTACTTTCAGCTCCTCCCTCTGCCTTGCATCCCATTCATCTCTCTAGTCCCTCAATCCATGGAGGCATCAATGCATATGAGTCATCTCCCTCAGCCCACTGAAAGATGGAGACATCCAACTTGTCTCTCTCAGCTTTTTTTTCCCCCAGGAGCAGGGGGAGGGAGCTCTAACAAAGTCTCCATTGCAGCCAGGAAGTTGGGAGGAGGGAGGGGAATGGCAAGCATGGTTGACTGAGTCCTTGTAGACTCTATGCCCTGGTTAGGATTGGGAACTGAATTGTGGGGAGAGAGGGCGGTGGTTCAGCTTGGAGCTATTAAAGGGATAGGCGTGGGGGTAAAGGGGCGAGTTGGTGCAAGCTAGGCCTTCAGTAGGAGGGACTTAGGCTTGTAAAGCAGGTCAAGGGGACAAACACTGGGGGCTGCAGGGAGGAGTTGGGGTTGAATGGCTCTGCCAAGGAGGGAGTTTTAGGGCCCCCCTGGGTAATGTGGACAACCTGGGAGCTCCCTAAAACAACTTTCCTTTGTCTAGCCGTAAATAGCTCCCATTTGCATAGCACTTTATGGAAGCTCCTTGAGGACAGGACTAAGGCTCAGATGGCACAGTGGAGAGTCACAAAGGCCCTCATTCAAATCCTTTCCCAGACACTTACTAGCTGTGTGACCCTGGGTGACTCTTAAAACCAAACCAAAAAACCCAACCCTTTCCAAGCCTCAGTTTTCTTGTCTGTAAAGTGAGGGGATTCGAGTTTTTGGCCTTTTGGATTTTTTTCTACCTTTAGATTTGTGATCCTATGTTTTCGCCTTTCATTGTATCCCCAGTGCTTAGATCAGTATCTGCTACATAGTAAACACTTAATAAATGCTGACTGATTTACAAAAATACTGTACTTTCTTCACATTAACACAAGTAGATGTTGTTCAGTCATTTCTAACTTTTTGTTACCCCATTTGGGGTTTTCTTGGCAAAGATATTACAGTGATTTGCCTTTTCCTTCTCCATCTCATTTTATAGATGAGGAAACTGAGGCAAACAGGGTTAAGTGACTTGCCCAGGGTCACATAGCTAGGAAGAGTCTGAGGCTGTATTTGAACTCATGAAGAAGAGTCTTCCTGACTCCAGGTCTGGCACTCTATCTACTGCACCACTGAGCAGATAGAGCAAATATTATTATCATCCACATTTCACAGATAAGGAAACAGATTCAGAGATTGTGACTGTCTAAAGATCACATTGCTAGCAAGTGTTGGAGGTGGGATATGAACCCAGTTCTCCTAGTTCCAGGTCCAAAGCTCTTTCCACTATACTTCACTGCCTCAATCAGGTGCCCCACAGGTGCTTTCTCTCCTATCTTCTGACTGTAGATCAAGTGTCAGCATCTGCTTTTTCTCCTTGGAGAAAATGAGTCATCCTGAGGAAGAGACTAAATCAATGGGGGACTGATTTAAAGTCTTTGTCTCCACCATTTCTCTAGTCTATAATAACTTCCCCTTTCCCTTCTATATTTTCAAATCCTACCTTTCTTTAGGATCCAGTTCAAGTGTCACCTCAAAGACTGTGAAGCCTTTGCTTTAAATATTTCCCCCAGAAATCAAAAGGACCCCCTCATTTTTTTTTACTTTAAACAATTTTTTTACATTACTATCACTGCCCAATAATCCCCCTGACAATAGAATAAAAATATATAGTCAGGTTCAGATTAGTGTGAATAATGAATCCTCTGAAGTAGGATTTGAATTCACACTTATTTGAAATTATAATTATGTAAAGTATAGTAATTGGTTCCACCCCAATGGAAATGTACAATATGAATTTCAATAATGAGACCATTTTAGGCCCTGGAGTCAGGAGGACCTGAGTTTAAATCTGGCCTCAGACACATAACACTAGCCGTGTGACTTTGGCCAAGTCACTTAACCCCAATTGCCTTGCAAAAAAAAAAAAAAAGAAGTTATATGAGGGTACAGGCATGCCTGGGTGAGGATGGAGAATATGGACATTTTCAATTCTGCAATGCAGCTGGGACAGAGTTAAAATTGGGGTAGGGTGACCTGATATTTCCAGTCTTCAATCTCTGCTATATTTTGTCATTCCTCCATGGGACAGTTATATTTCTTGCTGTCTTTATGAGCTCCTTGAGGGCAAGGACTGTGTTTTTACCTTTCTTTGGATCCCTAGTATTTAGCACAGGGCCTGGAATATGGTAAGTGCTTTATAAATGATTGTTGACTGATTTTTATAAATGCTTGCTGACTAATTGACTTTTTTGTGTGTCTATATATTTTTCTCTTCTCCAGTGCTGTCTCTATCAGAATTCTAAAATACTTGAATCAGGATTCTCCAATATTGCCCCCTAAGGCCATTTAAGTGGTAGAAGATTTCCTTAAAGACTTATGGGACCTTGCCACCAAGGGGTGGAATGTTTTAGGAACACTATCTACTAAGATTGGAAACTCTCTGCCATATAGTCTAAGCTAATTTTTCTCTGTAAGGCAATAAAGCTGTCCTTGAAACTTAATTGTCTCAGGAGACTAAGCTTGAACTATTGAAATAGCTTTTATAGTGACCTAATACATAAAAAGCCCAGTAAAAGAGAAGTAAGGGGTCCTCAGGCTTGATGGATGCCTTCCTGCCATTCTAGTCAACACACCTGATGGGTTATGTATCAATATACAGTGGAGGGGAGATGTAACAACCTGAAGTAATAGTATATTTTTAAAGACTATCCTTTCCGTGCTCTGTCAAATAAAGTTCCTTTTGTAAATTGTTATTTGAGGGGCAGCTAGGTGTCACAGTGGATAGAGCCTTGGAGTCAGGAGGACCTGAGTTTAAATCTTGCCTCAGACACTTGACATTTACTTGCTTTGTGACCCTGGGCAAGTCACTTAACCCTGATTGCCTCACCAAAAAAAATAAAATAAAATTATTTGGTCTACAAGTATTTTATTTCATTCCAAACTTAAGCTGAACTACCAGGCTGGACTAAATCAGGCCTGTCCCAAACAGTAGGGAAACCACGGTGCTTAAAGTAGCAACAGGAGGAGAGAAGCAAGGAATGTTTCCAGTGATAACTTTGAGTGAAGTATTTAGGACCAGGGCCATAATAGGGGTGTTTTGTTTTCAGTATTTATAGACCTGAGAACTGGCCACCTCTGCCAACAGTAAATTCTTAGTCCTTTTGCGTAACTCTCCTGCCTATTTCCTTTGGTTTCTTCAGTTTGAGTTGGAATGTACTTAAGGAGATAGAATGGGGGACCCCAACAGGAATGTATTTTATGGTTGCTTTAGGAGATCCTAGGTCCCTATGGTCCATTATTCTTGGGTAGAAAAGGAATACAGAAAAGCTGGCGTGACCACACCTTAGAGCCTAAATATGGAAAGAAATAAGGAGGTCCTGCCCTGGCTTGGCATTGGCTTGGATGTAGGCCCATATAAGTGTCCTCATTTGGATATGGAGGATGGAGTCTCTGAACCTCCCCCCGACCTCCATCCTAGTAGCTGGGTGGCATTATAGTGCATAGAGTGCTGGGCCTAGAGTCAGGAAGGCTTGAGTTCAAATCCTGAGTCAGACACTGGCTTTTTGACTCTGGGCAAGTCACTTAACCGCTGCCTGCCTCAGTTACCTCAACTATAAAATGGGGATAATAAAAGCATCTACCTTACAGGGCTGTTGTGAGGATCAAATGAGAAAATATATGTAAAGTACTAAACACAGTTCCAGACAAATGCTTATTCTCTTTCCCTCTCTTCTTGAGTCATTGCTCCAACTGCTATCATGAACAAAATTGTCTCTTGAGGTAATATCAGAGTTTAAACACTTTGATAGTGTGGGGAAGGGGCCAGAATTCTGTTGAGGGGATTCACTAGATGACTACCTAAGGTCACTTCAGACTCTCAGATGCTATAATTCTATAAACTCCTTGACCTGGCCATGTTGGCATATTTGTGTAGTACCTGCTGCTAAGGAGGCTGAGGCTGGCAGATCACTTGAGAGATAGTAGTTCTGAACTGCTATAGATCTAAAGCCAATTGGGTATTTACATTGTCTGGCATCCATATGGGGAGTCCCTGGGATCAGGGGGCCACCAGGCTGCCTAGAAAATGGTGAACAGTTCCGGATCAGAATAAAATGGAGTAGGTTAAACCTTCTGTCCTGATCTGTATTGGGATCAGGTTCTGAATGGATGCTGCACTTCCAGCCTGGGTGAATAAGATAGAGACAAATAAATAAATAAATAAAGTTAAGCAAAAACGACAAACTGACAGAATATCCTCCATTTAGGGGTAAGAATTTTCTATTCTTTGCATTGGACTTAGAGTTAGGAGATCTGGGTTTGATCTTCTTACCACCTATTTCTACTTGATCAGAAGTTTATATTGAATTGAGGGAATGTCCATCAATTGAGGAATGGCTAAACAAGTTGTAGTATATGATTGTGAAGGACTACTACTGTGCTATAAGAAATGATAAGCTGGTTGATTTTAGAAAAACATGGAAAGATTTGCATGAAATAATGAAGACTGAAATGAGCAGAATGAAGAGAACATTGTACACAGTAACAGTAATATTGTTCTAAGAACAAATTTGAATGACTAAGTCATTTTGAATATTATAAATACTCAAATCAACTACAAAGGACCTGTGAAGGAAGACTATCCCCATTCAGAGAAATAACTGATAAATAGACATATGTACAGTATGGTTTTACATATATATGTATATGTATTTGTGTCTAATTATAGTTTTCTGTAGGGCAGAGTGGGGAGAGAGGGAGAAAAATAAATAAAGAGTACATAGCAGAGAACAAAAGAAAACTTAGAAAGAAGCGCAGAAAAGCAATGTAGCTTTGAAAATGATGTCTAGTATTTATTACATAGTTTTGCAAAAAAAAAGAGTAAGCGGTATGAAGTAGAAATGCATGGTTTTATATTGAATCCTCTTTTTATGTTGTGTTGTGTACGTAGAAATGTTCTCTCTTTTTTTGGTCTTTTTGTACTTAAGTTTAAAATGAATACACATTTTTTAAAAAGAAGTTTATATTAAGTCAGTAGGTAATGGGGAATCAATGAAGATTACTGAGTAGAGGAATCACATCACGAGAGAGACCTGAGTTAGGAAGTTTACTCAGGCAAGTCGTGTAAAAGATGGATTGGAGAAGAGGTAAGCTAGATGAGAGAAGACCAGTTAGGAGGCTATTACAATACTGTAGCTAAGGAGAAATTAATTCCTGAGTAGAGGGGCTGTGGTAGGAATTAAAAGGAGGATCTAGGACAGAGCTCTGTAGGTGCTCAATACTCACTGGTTGACTGAAGTAACTGAGACCCACCATGTATATAGTTACATGTGTATGAGTGTGTGTCTGTGTGAGTGTGGGTGTGACTATAATTGGGGAGAAGGAGATACTATAGAGGAAGGTTAAAAAAAAGAGAGTCTGAAGATTCTCCCATAGCCAGTCAGTTGCCAAGTCTTACCAATTCCATCTTTTCTTTTTTTTCCTCCTTTTTAGGCAATTGGGGTTAAGTGACTTGTCCAGGGTCACACAACTAATAAGTGTCAAGTGTTTGGCCTGAGGTCAGATTGGAACTCAGGTCCTCCTGACTTCAGGGCCAATGCTTTATCCACTGCACCACCTAGCTGCCCTTCCATCTTTTTAACATCTCACATCTAGCCCTTTCTCTCTACAAGGCAACCACCCTCCTGCATTAAATCTCACTTAGATCAGGGGTTCTTAATCTAGGATCTAGGGGTCTGTGGATAGATTCCATGAGGTCTATGAACTTGGATGGGAAAAAAAGAAAAATGTATCTTTATCTTCATTAATCTTTGATTTCTTTTGTAACAATATATTTCATCTTACTCATTTAAAGACATTCTGAAAAGAGGTCCACAGGCTTCACCAGACTGCCCAAGGGGTCTGTGGCACCAAAAAAGGTTAAAAACTTTTGTATTTGCACTACTGTAATAGTCTCATAGCTGGGTGGCACAGTGGATAGAATATTGGGCTTGGAGTAAGAAAGACTCATCTTTCTGAGTTCAAATCTGGCCTCAGACTCTTCCTAGCTATGTGACCCTAGGGAAGTCACTTAACTCTGTTTGCTTCAGTTTCCTCATCTGTAAAATGAGCTGGAGAAGGAAATGGCAAACTACTCTAGTATCTTTGCCAAGAAAATCCCAAAATGGGGTCACGAAGAGTTGGACATGACTGAAAAATAACTGAAATAGTTTTACGTATTTTAAAGAAATGTATCTTACACATATCATTTAACAAGGTAGCTACAAAATTGCTTTATGTCTTCCTTTTATACTTTTTTGTTTTCCTCTATGCCTTTTCAGGGGCAACTAGGTGGCACAGCAGATAGAAGCCTGGCCCTGGAGTCAGGAGGACCTGAGTTCAAATCCACCTTCAGATACTTACTAGCTATATGACCCTGGGCAAGTTGTTTAACCCTAATTACCTCCAAAAGTAAAATAAGGAAATGTTTCAGTGATGTTATCTTTTGGTTGCATGTTTATCACTGCCCACAAGGAAAAAATTAACTTGTAACAAATAGGTATCATCAAGAAAAAAACAAATCAACATACCAGCCATGTTTTTGAAATCTACACAATGTTTTCCAGACTGATGCCTGTTAATCTTTCTCGCTCATATTACCCATTGGAAGCATTCCATCTCCTGCCCCCGTACCTACGTAATCAGGGGATCTTATCTAGACCTGGATACTCTTCAAAAAACTTTCCTGATTTCCCCAGTTACTACTCCTGGTTCCCCTACTTCCATCACTTTGTATTTAATTTGTGTATGTAAGGAAGGCAGAGTAAGGAAGACAAATTAAGTTCAGAGGTATTTGGTGTCTTAGAACCTATTTATGAAAACTGATAGTTAAATTTTCAATGTGAGCATTTACCCCTTGGCAAAATGCTACTGATTTATTGTTTTGTTCATTATTTAGACTTAAGGAAGTGATGGAGAAAATGTTAATAGTACAAACTAAAAGTGTGTTGAGCCTTACATTTCCCCTCAGAGAGCCAGTTGTTAAACACTGACCAGCAGACACATAATTAAGTCTGTGATGAACTTGATGAAATCCCCCAGTCTGCTTGATAAGATTATACGGCATGAACTATGCCTAGGGACATCTGGGGAGCATCTTCCATGAAGGGAGGCATACACTCTGTCAAGATACTTAGAGGACATAGGAAACCCTTCCAATTCTTTACCAGTTCCTGGGGCTGCCTCCAAGATGATTGGTGACTTAGAATCAAGGGGATAGACTCTTGTTGAAAGAGTGGAAGTCTCTCTTCACAGTCTCTCTGTCTATATATAAAAAAACCAATGGTAGTTCTCCCTTTCATTTTTCTTTTTTTTGGGGGGTGGCAGGTAGGAGGCAATGGGGTTAAGCGACTTGCCCATGGTCACACAGCTAATAAGTGTCTTAGGCCAGATTTGAATTTGAACTCAGGTCCTCCTGACTCCAGGGCTGGCATTCTATCCACTGCATGACCTAGCTTTCTCTCTCTCTCTCTTTCTCTCCCTCCCTCCCTCCTCCTCTTCTCTCCTCTCTTCTCTCTTCCACACTCCTCTCCATTTCCCCTTGTGCCTCCTTCTGAGCTGAGTGAGGGATGGAGGGAATTTCCACATATATACTAGCAATTAATAGAGATCCACAGGAGAAATTTTACATATGGCAAATTGCATGTATTTCCTCTCTGGGCTCTGATCCTGACTCTCTGGTCTTCTTTTTTAACCTGTCACAATTGCCTTCTCACCCTAGAATGTCCTTCTTCCTAAAGCTCTTTACTCTTATTGGTCATTTCCTCCCTCAAACCTCCATTTTAAGGAAATACCTAGGCCAGCCATGCTCACTCTTTCATTCCTCTCTGGGATCCATTACTCATTTATTGGACTTCTTTCTTTACCCCTCCCTCCCTAGCTTTTTGGCTTCCTTTTATGGGTTGTCTTCCTCTATTAGAATGTAAACTCCTTGAGGGCAGGGACTATCTTTTTTTAGGTTTATATTTGTATTCCCAGTGCTTAGTATACTGCCTGGCACACAGTAAGCACTTAATATATTCTTGTTGATTTGACTTAGGTGACTCAACATGACAAATGTTATACTGGGAGAGGCAGCTTGGTCTAATGGATAGAGAATTGCCTTTAAACTCTGGAAGACTTGAGTTAAAATTCTAACTCTGTGTAAACCCAAGCTAGGCATTTACCCTCTCCTGCAAGACTATAAGCTATAGAGAAGGTGCTGATCTGCCTTGGGAGAGGAAGTTTCTCACTTTAAGTTCTTTGTACCAATGCAATCATAAGTACTTGTGGGAAAAAATGTACAAATCTGCTTTCTATGGAGTTAATAATTCATTTGCCTCATATACATGTGTATTATGAATGTTCAAATGCATGTGAATGCTTTTGAGGCTAACAAATTTGGTGAATTCATTTAAAACATTATCAAATTCATAGTAGCTTCTTGTCATTATGCATTTTCTCAGTTAATGGATATTGATATTATCCTGATTGCTATAAATCTTATTGATCTCCAGCTCTGCCAATCTATTCCCAATCTGAAATCATATGTATGGGATTTTATGATGGCTTAAAAAAATATGGGAATAACTGATTTAGTCCAATTCCCCATTTTTAAGAGGAGGAAGCTGAGGTCTGGAGAGAGGAGGTGATTTATAAGGTTATTCAGGTAATAATAATAATTATTATAATTTACATTAGGATCATAGATTTAAAGCTGGAAGGGACCTTCGAGGGCCTTTAATTCAGTGGTCTCCAAAGTGAGGGCCCTCAAACCAGTAGTGGACCATGACATAACGCCAAGAGTAATCAATCAGAGTACAGAAGGATGTGTCCCTTCCCACCCTCCCCATGCTAGCTAGTTGAAGGGCTTATCTTCAACACAACTCCATTTACCCTTTGGATACTATCTCCCCAAACTTTCACATTTCATTCTCTCCTGTCACTGATCTCTAATGAATGGCTGACCAAACTCTCTACCTCTCTCTTATAACCTAACCTTTACCTGTGGCAGCAGCTAAAAGACAAAATTCTCCAGGATCAACTTTCAATACCACCCTGTACCCCTCCTCATTACCTGCTGAAGGCATCAGGCAGCCCCCATCAGGCTTGAGCAGTGGCTGATGAGTAAGAGCCTTGAACCACCCCTACATCTTCCTTTCCATTCCATTTTTGGTGGGTCAGAAGGAGTGTATGGATGGGGCAGAATGAATAGACATGAATAGGTTTTCATGTGCTTTAGAGTTCTCACAGTATTGTCTTTTCCCCTTCAAACCCAGATTCTTTCAGAACTTCCCTGATTCTGTCTAGGGCATTGCTATCCTTCCATTCATCCAGGTTCCAAATCTCAGCATCATCCTCACTGTTGATTCTGTTTCCATACTTCTTTGTATCAACCTCCTTCCATCCACTCCTCTGGACTGTTGCAATAGTTTTCTAACTGCTTTCTCTGATTCAAGTTTCTACCCATTCCAATCCATCCTCTTCAAAGCTGACATATTGATACTTCTAAAGCACAGGGCTGACAATGTCAATCCTCTGCTCAATAAACTCCGATGACTCCCTACAGACTCTAGGATCAAATATTATTTCATCTTTTTTAATCCTTTTAAAATATCTATTTTGTGTACATTTTTATAATGTACATCATTTATATAATAGCCCTTGTATATAATTTATAATAAATAAATATGTTACATGTCCCAAAAAGTTTTAGTGGTGTTAAGCTTTAAAAGCTCAAGATAGGGCAGCTAGGTAGCACAGTGGATAGAGCACTAGCCCTGGAGTCAGGAGGATCTGAGTTCAAATTTGGCCTCAGACATTTAACATTTACTAGCTGTATGACCTTGGGCAAGTCACTTAACCCCATTGCCTAGCCAAAAACCAAAGGAAAAAAAACCTCAAGACCTTTGGATCGTCTAATTTACTTGAGGGGGATGTTCAATTTTTTTTTTTTAAACTGATAGGGGTATGTGATCAAAAACCACAGTCAAGATTAGAAACTAGAGCCATTGTCTTTTCCAAGGCATCACACTGCTATCTTCTCACTGGAGTGAAGACCTCCAACCTTGATCTTAACCCCTGCTGATATTACTAGTATAGGGAACAAGGGGTCAGTCACTGAGCTCTGGCTTGTTAGTTTCTAGGGAACTGGGGCTGAATTGCAACAGGAAGTCCACTTCTGTTCTTTCCCCTGTTACCTGCTTTCTTGTGGTTTGCTCTGCCTTCACTCAGTGCTTGGTAAGGGAAGCTCTTTGGAGACCTGGGATCTGGGGAACAGGGTTGCTCAGGTCATTCTTTGCTTTTTATATTTATACTGTATATATTTTTTATTTGTCCTTGTTATTTATCTCCTCCATTAGAATGCAGGGTGGGGATTGCTTGTAAGTGGGCATTACTTAATTCTTTGTAGTTATAACACTAACATTCAACACTGTGTCTGTCACAAAGTAGGTACTTAAAGGATACTTGTTGTTTATATATGAATTATGCATAATAGGTATGTATATATATATACATATATACATAGATATACATGTATACAGCTACATGCATATATGTGTGTGTGTATATATATATGTATATATGAATTTTTAAAACCATTCTGGGCTTCTAGGCTGAGAATGGATTTTCTTTTTAAACAAATTCACAAATCTTTCTGGAAGCCCAGTTGAAAAGCAGGCTCCTCTCCATCTCTGGGATATAGATGGACAGTAAGGTAGATAAGCTTGGACAAAGCCAATAGATTGGTAAGTAAAAGACCTGGGTGATTGCTGCTCCTGACCCACTCTCTTTTGTTTGTAATTTGTAATCCCAGATAGATAGAGGTGGAAGGGACCATCCACTCAGAGGGGTCTTAATCTGCAGTTCACGAACACCTAAACTTGGATGGTGGTGGTGGGGAATGACATCCTTGGTTTCCTTTGTAAGCCAATGTATTTTGTCTGATGCATTTAAAAACAGTCTTCTGAGAAGAGGTCCATAGACCTCGTTAGATTGTCAAAGGGGTCCATGACATACAAAAAAAAGTTTAAAACATCTGTTCCAGTCTAATTTCCTCGTTTTTCAGAGAAGGTAGTGAGGCCCAGGAAATGATAGGAACTTCCCAAGGTTATAAATTAGGACTAGAATTCAAATCCTCTGACACCTAACCTTGTCCAGGTCTCCCACTCCAGGCCAGTGCTGTTCCACTATACTATACTCTCTTTCCTTTTTGCTCTGAAGCTTCCTTATTCTTGGAGGTAGCTGAAGGGGGAAGTTTCCTACTGGTTGAAGAGAAGTAATGGCATCTGTGAGATGACAGAGCTGGTGTGTCTGCTTCTAACCCAAGGAAAGATGATCTTGGGTTGTGGTCCTGGGTGGGGACAGATATAAATCTTGGCTAACATTTCATCATTGAATGATCCACTCTGCTCCTTCTCCTCCATCTCAATATTGACCAGAAAAAAGTTTTCATTATGCCAGGCCTAGGCCACCTGATAGAATTTTCAAAGAATGTCAGCCACTGTTGTTTCCCTTCCTTACCTCTCCCATCCAGAGTCCAAATAGTTCAACATACCCAGCAGACCACAAGTTAAACACCAGATACTCCTGTGGCAACGTCTGATTCACCAAAAAGCCAAATTCACCCACTGATTCCCAAGGTCAGAAATTCTCCAGCCAAATACCAAGTTCAGTCTGCTGTTCTTGCCTTTAGATGCAGGGTTCTTAACTTGGGCGTCTCTAAACCTGTTTTTTGAATAGTTTGGTAACTGTTTTTCAGGATGATTGATTTCCTATGTATTTTATTTTATGTATTAAAAACATTATTCAGAGAGAGGCTTCATCAGACCGACAAAGAAGATTATGACACAAAATTTAAAAAACCTTTGCCTTAAAATTTTCAGAGGAAGAGATCCAAGATAATAGCCATATGAAAAAAAGGTGCTCTAAAGTACTAATAATTAGGGAAATGCAAATTAAAATAACTCTGAGGCACCACCTCATACCCATCAGATTGTCTATGATGACAAAAATGAAAAATAACAAATGCTGGAGGGACTGCAGCAAAACAGGTATACTAATGCACTGTTGATGGAGCTTTGAACTAATCCAACCATTCTGAAAAGCAACTGGCAACTATGCCCCAAAAGCTATTAAACTGTGCATAATACCCTCTGACCCAGCAATTCTGCTACTAGGTCTATACGCACCCCTCCAAAAACAAACAAACAGAGAAAGGAGCCATATGTACAAAAATATTTGTAGCAGATTTTTTTTTTTTGTAGTGGCAGAGGACTGGAAACAGAGGGGATGCCCATCAATTAGGGAATGGCTGAGCAAATTATGGTAAATGAATGTGATGGAATACTATCATCCTGTAAGAAATGATGAAAAACCTGGAAAGATTTGTATGAATTGATGCAAAGTGAAAGGATCAAAACCAGGAGAACAATCTACACAATAATAGTAACCCCGTAAGGACAATCTGCTTTGAAAGACTTAGTAACCTTGATCAATCAACACAATGACCAACCACAATTCCAAAGGACTCATGATGAAACACCTACAGATAGTTGATGGACTCAGATTACAGAATGAAGCATATTCTCTTTTCTTTCTTTTGTTTTTTTGGGGGTTTTTTGTGCTTAATGTGGGAATTTATCTTGTATGACTGTACATATTTGTAATGAATTTTGTTTTTCTTGATCTCTCGATGAGTGGGGGAGTGATATGATTTAGCAGGAGGTATATAATTCAGAACTGAAATTAAAACAAAATTGAATTAAAAAAAAAGACCCCCTCCCCCGACTTAGAATGTGGAGATTGAAGCTTTTATTGGAGATGTAGACTATTGTAGTAGAAAGTCAGAGGAGGTGAGGCTTTGTGACTTTGGACAAGTTACTTAGCTACTATGGGCCTCAGTTTCTTATCTGTAAAACTAGATCTCTAAGATTGCCCTCCTTCTATAAGTCTATGGTTCTATGATATTCTGACACAGAATAGGCTTATATTCTACTAGAGGTTGTAGGGAGTGGGACTGGCATGATATGTGTAGAGATAACCATAAGATAGTACAAGGGCTAATAATAACAATGGCTAGCATTTATATGGTATTTTAAGGTTTGCAAACACTCATTTGATCCTCTCAGCAACAATGGGTGGAAGGCACTGTTATTTTACAGTGAGGAAACTGAGGTAGACTGAGGTTAAGTGACTCACCCAGGGTCACAGCACTCACTAGTAAGTATCTTACAGAGCACTACAAGGTTAATCATCAAATCATTAGTATAGACAATATACTAACCATTATAACTGAAGGACCAACCATTATAACTGGAGTGACCTATGAAGGCTTCATGGAGAAGGTGGAACACCTTACATTAATTTGTTCATCTGTAAAATGGAATAATAGCACCTCCCTTACAGGGTTGCTAATGAGATAACATGTGAAACTTAGAAGTACTATATAAATGTTAGCTATTATTATTATTATAATATGAACTTTGTGTCCCATTTCCCAGGAAATATTTTCCTGAGCTATTTTTCTTTGCATCTTAACTCTCTTTCCTCTTTTTTCTGTGATCTGTGAAAAGGGAGAAAGTTTAAGGTGTCAGAGATTCAAAGCCGTCCTTTTTTTAGTATTGGGCTTCCTATAGTGAGAGAGAGAGAGAGACAGAGACAGATACTGTCAGAGACAGAGAGACTGAGAAAGACTTTGGGCTGGCAAGTCTGGCTAACCTGAAAGCCTCGTTTCCCTGGGAGGGTCAGGAATGTGAGGGATTTCGGACTTTGCTGACTCTTCCAGGGAAGCAGGGCTTTCAGACTGCCGATAAATCTCAGGCTAGGACGAGGGACTGGGTCGGATGCATAAAGGATTCAAAACTGGGTGGCAATCTCCCCCCTTCTCCAGTGTCACACAGGATGGCAAAAATTAAGGGATGGAAATGACCCTAGAGGCCATTCCACAGCTGAGGCTTCTCAGGATCTCCAAGCACGTTCATGCTGTAGCCTTCGACTATTTCCTTCACGAATGGGTGATTGCACGCTTTGCAGAGAGGGTTAAATAGGAAATGTGACTGGACTTCGGAGTCAGTAAAATTTGGATTCAGATCTGGGTTCTGAGCAGCTCCAACATTTTGTTATTTAAAGAGGGAGTCGGGGGGAGGTGCAGGGAAGAGAGGACTAACGGCTAAAGCCGGGCAATGATCTAGTCCTGCGCTCTCATTTTACAGTGGAGGAAACTGAGGCCCAGAGAACTTCAGTGGCTTGTCAGGTCACGCACTTCAGAAGAAGCAAAGGTGGGATTCAAACCCACGCTCCCTTTAAAGTCCGATTGTACCCCAAAGGCAGGACCCTGAGCCCCGCCCTCGACCTCTGGGCCTAGTCCTTTAAGAGCCCACTCCTTCCCCCCTCCTCCCCCTGGTGCCTACGCAGGACGCGGGCTCCTGGACCTTTAAGAAGCTGTCCTGGTGGCGCCCCAGGCCCCGCCCGACGGCGTAGGGGAAGGGGGGGGCCTGGAGGGTGGAAAGGAGAGCGGGTCTATTTTTAGCACCGGGGCCAGGTCACGTGACGGGAGTGACGTATCCGAATGTTGTTGTTGGTGGCGGCGGCGGCGAGCAGAGCCGGAGGGGCCGCCGCAAAGATGGAGGAGCCGTCGAGGAGGAGTCGCCGCCGTCGCTGCTGCTGCCGCTGCTGCCGCCGCCGCTGCTGCCGCCGCTGCTGCCACCGCCCGAGGAGCCGGAGCTCCTGCCCCTGGGGGTGAGCGCGCCCCCTCCCCTGCCTTTCTCCCCACCTTACCACCCCGGGGAGCGAGGCAATTTCCACCCCCTAACCAGCGCTCTCCTCCCCCCCCCCAGCTTCCCGGGCGCGAGACGCGCTCAGCCCTCGCTCCCTGCCCTGCCCGGCCCCCCTTCCCTTCCCGTCCCTTCCCTTGCTCTCCTCCCCTGGCGTTCGGCCCCTCCCAATCCCTCAGGCCGGCGCGAGGCCGCCAGTCCGCGAGCCCCAAGCGCGAGCCCGACCCTTGGGGGAGGGAAGGAGGGAGGGGAGGGGAAGACGAGGAGGGGAAGAGGGGCTCCTCTTGGGCGCGCGCCCAGCCCCGCCCTTCCGCAGCCACCGCCCCTGCAGGTAAGGGAGGGGGCGCCCCCTCTCCACGGCACCCCACGTAACCAAGGGGAGGCTGCCAGACCGGCTGGCTGACTTGCTGAGCCCCCTCCACGCCCCCCTCCCGCTTTGTAGTCAGCAGTAGCAAGTGCTTTACAGCATCCTTTCCTTCTGGCTTGCATTATCTCCCTCTTCTCAAGCAGGACAAACCTTTCTTGATAGCCTGGGGAGGGGGGAGAAGAAGGGATATTGCGCCCCCCCCCCCCCCCCCCCCCCCCCCCCCCCCGCCCCCGGGGGGGGCGGCGCGGCGGGGCCCCCCCCCCCCCCCCCCCCCCCGAGAGCCTAACCTCAACAACTAAAAACATAATCTCAGTTCTTTGCTCACTACGCTTGTGCATGGGGAGCCTTGCCTAATTTCTGCCACTATCCTTTAGACTCTGTGAGCTCCTTGAGAGTAGGAACTGTCTTTTGCCTTTATTTCTTTTGGAATACCCAGTTCTTTGCTCAGGGCCTAGTACATAATAGGTGCTTATTGCATGTTTATTAACTAACTGCTACCTCATTAGACTGAGCTTCCTGAGAGCAGGGACAGTCTTTTGCCTTTCTTTAAATCCCAAGTACTTTGCCCAGTGCCTGGCACGTAATAGGTGCTTAATAAATGTTTATTGACTGACTGATTGCCTCCCCTTCCCCTTCCCCCCTCCTTTCTCCAACTTGGGGAAAGGTATAGGCTGCATTCTCACTTCCCATCCTGCCACTTCAGGGAGCTAGGATGAAATGTACGACTTCCCCCCTCCCCCAAGTCCGGATTGGGTAGTTTCAATCCTTACATTCCCCTTGGTACTTTACTCTGTCCCCTATCATGAACCCAGAGAGTACCTGTTGACCCCATGGGTTGTATGTTCCAGCATTGTCTAGAGTTGAGGGGACACAGGACAGCTTTCCTCCCAAAAGTCACAACTAGCTCAACCAGTAGAAAATAGCTAGTATAGTCCTTGGGGTGGGGAGTGAGAGGAGGTGGGGTAGGGGAGCTTTGTTGGGAGGAAGAGGCAACTGTGACTTAAGTGATTCCACTTTCTGAAGGGAGGTAGTTAATGGTATCACTTAAGGGAAAGGGTATCTGGCTCAGGGGCTCCTTTAGGGGTATTACTGTTGTCCCATGCCCACCTTCTGGGAATCCAAAATTTGCTGTGGAGCATTCTGGGAGGTTATAGGGGTGAATAGGTATGGTGGAGGTGTTGAGAAGGCAGAATGGGATGGTAGCTGTGAGGATCATTGTGAGAAAGAAGGCCATTGCCTTCCTTATGTGCAAGTGGGGGATAAGAGGCCTTTGTAGAATGTGAGAGATAAGAGAATGGTGTTTTTGGGGGACCCTGTCAGCCTGGGCTTGAACTTGAACTCAGACTAGCAGAAAAAAAGTTGTTGAAGAAGGTGGGGGGGCATATTGGTGTGGTTTCCTTCAATGGCTCCCCACTCCGCTGTTAGAAATGGTTCAGGTAGTTTGAATCTGCTCAACATCCATTCCCACCTCTACCTTTCTGTTTCCCCAGATGCATATAGTTTTGGGGGGAGGTTCAGCTCCTCTTTTCATTGACCTAGCTCTTGGATTCACTTTTCCCATGGAACTGGTTTGGTTTGTGTGCTTCAGCTGCTGAACCGGCTTGGGGAGATGGGAAGGTACCTTTGAATGGGTGGGTGGGTGGGGGGCTCACCTCTTCACTCTGTCACCTGAGTTTCATCATCACAGAGAACAAGGAAGCCCAAGTCTGGTGGGTCACCTTCCCTTAGGGAAAATGGATATGCTCAAGTGGGAGTGGGAAGAAGCTCTAACTAGATCTCTCCTTAGGTCCTTGCCACCTAGTGTGCTGCAGCCTCTGGTTCACCTTTTTGGTGGTCTTGGTAGGGGAGGAGGGGAAAAAGGGAAGGTACATTGAGCTGTGTTGCTGCTGAGACAAAGGTTGGTTTTCCTACCCAACGGGTTTGTTGGTTGTGAATTTAGAAGATGGGAAGGGGGGGTTGGGGTGAGGGTAATTCATATGTGGTGGGGGAGGGGGTTGAAGAAGGATAGGGTGAGGAAGCTCAGTGCTGAAGTACCAGCTGCTCTTTAATAATTAATTCTTCCTACTCACATCCTTTTGAGGCGGGATGTCTGGAACACTGCAATGGGAGCAACCAGCTTGGTAGAGGATACACTCCTTGCTGAGGCCTGGGGGGAGGGATAGTGGGGGTAGAGATAGTCCTTGGTGGAGGGAAGAGACAGAAACAGAGATGGCAAGGGTTGGGGGTGGGTGATTTCTGGCAGTTTTGGAGCCATGTTGCTTTCTCACAAGTCATTCACTAAAGCCTAGTATGGGTGCCTGTTGTAGCTGACTTTGACTAATTAAACTTTTGTTGCTTTTTTTCAATTTCTCCCCTCACAAATTTGGTCTTTATTGTTATTTTATTGTGCATCTCTAGTGGCACTAGGAAGAAAATGAGAGGAGAGGGTATTTTCCAAGCAATTTTAGGGCAAAAAGATCCAGCCTTTTCCCCTCCTCCTTCCACTTCCCCTAACACTCCCCCCCCCCTTTTTTTTTTCTAGAAATAGCAACCTCCTCCATCTGGCCCATGCAGATGCCTGGATCTGCATTTCAGCAGACAAACAGAAATGGACTAGTTGCAAAAATGAACTTGTCAGCCTGGTGCCTTCTTTTATCTTTTCCTGTGTGCCACTTTCCCCACCCCTCCCAACCCCAAGAAGGGGAGGAATTGTGCTGTATCAGTTCTAACCATCCCTGTTGATGTTCCTCATATTTTGATACAAGGTTCTGATCAATCCCAGTTATAGGGCAAGTGAAGGCCTGGGTACTGTGGAGGGACCAGAAGGGTGTCTGTTATGGTCACAGGGCAGGAGAGGTCCACAGGTACCCCTGAAATCAGGACATCTAGGATTATGGCCTTTTGAGGGTAATTTTGGGGTACCTAAGGTAGAACACGGGTGCAGTCTAAGCCTTGGGGAGGTGGTACCCCAGAGTGGGTGGAGTGGCATCTTGATTCTGGCTGTAGCTTTCTTAGTGCCATCCTGTGCTGGACTCAGGTAATTACCTTGTATCCCTCTTTCTGGATGTGAATGATCCCTCCTCATGGAGTACTTTGAAATCTTCCAAGGGCAGAGTCTTTAGCCAATGGCTTGGAAGGATATGGAGGGGAAAGGGAAGGGGAACTTGTGTAGTCTGGTGCTGGTAGCACATCTAGTGATGAGGAGACCAAGATAATAGACTCAGGGTTCTAGGGAGTTTTATTGAGAAAACCTGTCTCTTCTGAAATCTAGGGTTTATTGTTTAAGGGGAAAAAAATCACCATAGGGCTAGATTTGAATTCAGAGTCATTGGTTTCTTATTTATCTGTGGATGCTACTGTTTTCATTTTTCTGGTCTCCCCTTCCTTCCTTCTCCAGGAGTTGTCATTGTATGTGTTGGGGCTTTATTCTGGGATCTTCCCCCCCACCCCCTTTCCTCAGGCCTGCCCAACAATTTGAAGGCTAACAGCATGAATCTCTATTGATGAGCTGTTCCTTTGATGCCCATGTGTTGGTGGAGCTTAGAGCTGAGGTTATATCAGGGAATATGCTTATTCCTGGTTTGGATCTGTAGTGGGAGGCAGAGCTCTGGGGTTCTGTCTATCCATTGACTTAAGACTCAGGAAGAGTCTCACCCCATCTGGTTTGGTGTCTGAATGATGAATTCCAACTGGTTGGCTACTATGAGGGTGTAGCTCGGCTGCTGGTCCTGTCTACTCTCTTTCCAGCAGAGGTTGGCATAATTTTCCTAGAAGAAGAAGTTTGAAACTAGCATAGGCCCTAACCATCAGGCAAGGCAGTCTTCCTATCCTTTCTTGCTTCACCCTAGACAGGAATCTCCACTTGATTCAACCATGAAAACTACCTTGTTTCCCAAGTGAGGCTCTGGCCAGTGGCCCTTACTCATTATGGAAACTTGCTATTGATAAAATGCTGTGTGTGGGAGGTAAAATACTTTACCATTTGTTGATAAAGTAGTAACAGTAGTTTATATAGTGCTTTAGAAGGTTACAAAGTGTTTTTCTCATAATAGCCCCATGAGTCTTAGTGTAAGTATAGTCCTGATTTTACAGATGAAGAAACTGAGGAATAGAGAGGCCAAGTTGACTGGCCCACAATCTTAGAACTATCAAGGGACAAAGTCAGGACTTGGATCCTGTCTTGTGATTCAGAAGTTCAGGGCTCTTTAGGTTGCAAGGTATTGCCTCAAACAAAGCAGCAGTGAATAGGGGTGAAGAAAGTATAATTTATTATTTCTACAAAGCTGAGGGGCACTGAAAAAATATATAAAATGGGTATTTACTCTCACAAGCTTGCCCTGTCATTAGGATAGGGGGGTGATTTTAGTATTGGCTTGGGGGCAGAATTAGCCCTCACTAATACCAGGGGAATCTATCTGTCATCAGTAGGTATAAATGGCTCAGGTTGAACTCCAGGGGATGGGAGTGAGAGAGAACAATTGCTTACCAAGACTGGTAACATAGTTTGTTGATGGGATGCCAGTTGCCATGTCTCCTGTGGATGAGGAATGGTGCTGTGTGGTATTGGGGAGCAGGAATGGGAACAGGTCCATACCTAGTTTATGGTAGCGCTGAGTCTTTAGCATCTCCTGTCTTCCTATCTTCCTGGCCTTTGGAAGTCCTTTTAATTGAGAGGGAGCTTGGTATGTGAGGTGGCTGAGGATCGTGGGAATTTTTGAACTTATGTTCCTCAGCCCACGGAAAAGGGTGTGAGCAGGATAGGACGCCAGTCCCCATGTGGGCACAGGCTGTGCTACCTTCCCACACAGGCCTTTGCCCGTGCACTGCCAGCCCCACCTGCAGCATTCTTGGGCTCTTCCCCAACCCTTGCTTGGGCCTTTTTCTCCCTTCCCCACTTTTTCTGATAGCAATTTAATGCCTTTGTCCTTGCCTTTTCCTCATTATCCCTTTCCTAGATGCAGTGTTATTTTTCCTTTAGCCTTAAGGACCCAAAACTCTTAAGGGAGTAAAAAGGGTGAGAGTAGAGCAGGCTAAGTCTGAGATCCTTGTGCATGCAGTCTTAATCTGTGCACATTTGGGGTATCTCTGTTCGGTGCCCCCCTCTCCCACCCCCACCCCCAGCTTCTGTCTCCAGGTATGTTTCACTTTAGGTACTCCTTGAAAAGAAATCACTAAGTTTTATTTTAAAATAACACTACTAAGAGGTAAGGGTTATCTAAGGAATGGAGTGAATTTCCTTGCTTAGGTTTGGAGAATGAGGTTGGAACTTAAATTCCTGGGTTATTTCTACAACTTTTCCTCTGACATGACTTTCGCCTGATCTCTTTGCTTGCCTCAGTTTCCCTGGTGTTTCAGTATCTGCTTTGTTCTGGAGGAGAAGGAATATGACCAGGTCTGGGATGGGTTTTGGTGATTAGTGGTGGGAAGCGGAGTCCTAGCCAAGTTAGGAAAACCAAAATCTAGGTAACAGAAAACTCATAATATTATAAGACTATTGCTTGTCAGTTAGTGGTAGCAACCTGTATCTTATTTGAGAAGATGATTGATTTCTTGTCCTCGCCCTGTTTAAACTTTAGGAAGTCATGTCAAAGACATGTTATACTTATATACTTATGTACGTAGCTAAAGTTATGTACCTGTCATTGGGGTCAGTGGTTACAGGCTCAGCATAGAATTTTTCAGTCATAGAAAGATCTGTTGGGTTCATTTAGTCCAAATCCCTTATTCTGTGCATGAAGAAATTGACAGACAGGGGAAGTGATGTGCTGGAGGCCACATAGCTACCTAGTGGAAGAGCTGGGGTTGGGAAGTGGGGGAGAAAAGTTGTTCTCTGGCTGTGTGGAGCTTTATACGGGTGAGCTGGGCCAGGGTCTCTGTCCTTTGGTTCCTGACTGGTGCTTTCCAGAATGTTAGCCACCACATGGAAACCCTGCTTAGGGTGGAATCTAATTCCTTGGGCAGTCAGCAAGCATTTATTAATCACCCACTGTATGCCAGGCACTGTGCTAGGTACTTAAGAAAATACTGTTCCTGTCCTTTTGTTGGGGGAGACAACAAGTAAATAACTAGGTATGTAGAAGATATATGCTAAGTAAATGGAAGGTACTTCCAGAGTGGAAGGCATTACCAGCTGGGGGGACCCAAAAGGACCTCCTACAGAAGGTGGAATTTGACCTGAGACTTACTCTTACCAATCTTTTAGTCTTTTCCAGCTGCTGATCTGGGTACCTTGCTGGTCCAGTTTCTTCCCTATATCCAAAGTTTATGTTACCCACAATTGTATTTGTTTGGGGGCAACCCTAATGAGAGCTTTCATTCTCGTGCTTTTAGGATACAGCATGGTGTAGGGTCAGACCTGAGTTCTAGTCCCTGATCTGTCACTAGCTTGCTTTGGGATTCGGGGCAAGTTACTTCCCCTCTCTGGGCCTCAGTTTCCTCATCTGAAAATGAGGAAGTTGAGCTAATTTCTCAGGTCTTTTTCAGACCTAACATTCTATGAGTCTATTAACTGGGTGGAGGGTTGGCTAACCCCACCTTCATCTCTTCCACCAGGGATGCTACTCTGAGTGCCTGACTGCTTCACCCTGAAGGATGGCTGCGGACGGGCGGTAGAGTTGTAGAAGTCCTGGGCTCCGTCTGTCCATCTCTTTTGACACTTCTACAGCTCCCCATCCTTCCCCCCCCTTACCCCAGCCACCAGCCCCTAGTGCCAGCTTCCCACGGGGCTTAGAGCCGGCATGAACTCTCCTAATGAGTCTGGTAAGAGGCTGTATTTTTTGTAGGATGGGTGGGGGTGGGGGTGGGGCCCTTAGGGTTATCTATATCTTATGGGGTAGATTGATTTCTGAGCCAAGCTGAGCAACTTTCATGGCCTTAGAGCCATGGTATGACTGGGGTTTGGGCTAGGGAGAGGAATGATAGAGTAGGGAATGTGGAGGAAGGGGAACATAAGAATTTGGCTGAATCGTAAATTTGACCATCTTTATGATCAGGTCTTAGATTTGGAACTGTCAATAAATTAGTATAATCCCTGTCCAACTAAGGATTACCAGTCTCTACCTCTAGTCTTGTACTAGGGGAAGAGTGTGTGTGTGTGTATGTGTGTCTGTGTCTGTGTCTGTGTCTGTGTCTGTCTGTCTGTCTAAAGTGGTTTCTTTCCCCCCATGTCTAGCTACAGAGCCTAGCCAGGGCCCTGGACAGATCTGGAGAAGCTAGTGGACACTAACCTAACCGCTACTATGCTCCTCCCCCTTCACCAAAGTTACTCCCCTACTCCAGCCCTCTGGAGATGTTGGATTCCTGATCCGGGGTCTGTGTGACTGAGGTTTCCTGGTACTCCCTGCCCCCACCCCAGATCACCATGGCTTGGCTGCTTTCACCTGTGGCAACCTGGGTGTGTCTGCATGTATCCGTGGGTCTGTGTGCATGTTTGTGGGTGTGTAGTCATGTGGTCTGGGCTGGTCCCCTAGAAGTTTCTCAGAAGGGTTATGTTTCACTGTGGTCAGAGTTCCTTGGCTGTCCCTCATGCCTTCTGCAGAACTCTAAAGCTTAGAAGAATCTTGCTCAGCTTCTCCCTTGTTTTTCTTACTTCCTTTTCCCTATAAAGAATGGGGATTCCATTTCCTATGTGCCAGGCCTAGATGTGAAGTCTCTTGCTTACAGTTTTTCGGAGACAGGTTTAGGAATGAACCCAGTAATCATTTTCTTCTTCCTGCCCCTGGTTTCATAGTTCCAATTTAGTCTAAGAAATGGGAGGTGAATACTTCTGTCAGAGGCAGCTTGCAGGAAAGTGCTCAGAGGCTTTCATGGGCTCTGGGCAAATGGCAGCATGTTGGTGGGATTCCATAAACTGTTAGAGAGCTATGCCATGAAATGTTGGATATGGTAGGAGGTCACTTATGGTAGGGATGCAGTAGAGTCATAGGGAGTAGAGGGAGCAGTGATGCCTGCCTTCCTCTTCTGGGCATACCGGGATCTTGGCTTCTGAACACTGACTCCAGGATAAGGAGTTTGTAGGCCCAGGGGTAGCAGTTTTATTTTCTGGTGAGGGATGGAGCTCCTCCATGTTCCACTTTTGACAGCCTCTTGGCTTTCTACCAAAACTGGACTCCCTGAAGGTGGGGCTGATGGAATCAGCTGGGGGTTCTAGTCATCTGGCCTTTTAGTTCCTCCCTTCCTGGGTAGGGTTGGAGAAGATCTGTTGTTTTCTTTGGGTGAGATAAAGGCCCGATCTACTGCTAGGCAAGGGGAATGCCAGTGTGGGAACTGTGAGGTTTAAGGAAGAATCTGTGAGAGGCCTCCCCAGTGAGCAGAAAGTCTTAGTAAAATCTCCCTGTAACTCCTACAAGAGGCTTTGCTTGGGTTAAAGTTTCTTTATGGTCCCTGGACAGCATTGGCATTGTGACTGTGATTAATTGCTCTGGCCTAGCAGAGAATCTCCCAGTGCCTCTCTACCTTTTGTGAAACCCTCACAGTCCACTCTTACCAGAGCCTCCTCTGGCATTTTGTGGATAAGCCATTAATGCCCACTTTTTGACGTGTCAGTGGATTCCAGGTCTCGGTTTCCTCAACTATAGAATAAGAAGAGTGGATTAGAGGATCTTGAAGATCCCTCCCAGGACTGGCATTCAGTAGTTCAGTGATTTCACAGAAAAAAAATGAGATCATTCAGTTGTTTTAGTTTTCTCAGTGCCTTCTTTTCTGTTTGCCCCCAGATTTAGCAGTTTGTTAAATAAATAGACAAGCATTTATTAAACATTTCCCATGTGCTAAAGGTGCTAGGTACTAAATGCCTACTGTGTGCAGGGTTTCCTGAAGAGTAATCAAGCAGTCAACAGGTATTTATAGTCTATTCTTTATCAGGCACCGAGGATACAAAGACAAAATGAAACTCCTGCCCTCAAGAAGCTTATGTTCTGTCAAGGGAGAGAAGATGTCCACAGACAAAATAAAATACAAGCCATTTTTGAGGAAGAGGTAGTTGAGAAGGTATAGAGCAAGAAGTATCCAGAGAGGCCTCATGGGAGGTGGAGTTTGAGTTGAGCTTTGAGAGTCAGAGGTGACCTTAATTGTGCCAGGCATTTAGAGGGGATAGGGATGGGGGGATGGGCTGTTAAAAGAACAAGCTATGACTTGACCCCTGCCTCAAGGAGTGTATGACCTTTATAAGAGGCAGACCTTTGTTGTACTTAGATTGAGATAGACTTTTAAGTTTTCTGTTTTGGTTGCCTCCCCAGAGCATTTGAAAATAATATTTTTATCTTTGGGCCCCAATGAAAACATCATTTCAACTCTATTTCCCCACCTGCCTTGTTTTCTGGGCCTGGCTGAGAGGCAAATATGAAGCCATATTTGCTTCTTTTGGGAGGCCCACTGTTTGATGTCACCCTCCCTTTGGGAGTACATCTGTGCCTCAGGCAGCCAGGGATCCAGGGCTTAGGACTCCTTTGATAATTTCAGCTTGTTGTTGAAGCTGAGATTCTAAGGGTCAATATTGGTTCCCCTGTCTTACTGGTTTTGATCTCAAATACCAGTTAACTTGAGGAACTCAGGGTCAGTGGAACTGAGTACTGACCTCAGGCTGGTTCCAACTTCTGCCCTTTTCCTTCTGGCACTGCCTGGAGAGGATAGGAGCCAGGCCTTTGTAATGTGAGTCAGCCCTAGAACTGGGAACTTGGGAAGGAGGTGGACACTGCTCTCTCTACCCTGTGGAGGGGAGAGACGAGCATCACAGCAACACCTTGTGTTTGTGCAAGAGGCTTCTACCCACAATCCCTAAGCACTGCACACTTTCTCTCCTTCCTCCTCCTAAGAGGGAGGGAACAGCATTCCCCTCATCTTTTTTGGACAGCAAGAGAAACTGGGGCATGCAGGTGGGGTGGAGTAGAGAACTTAGGAGTGTGGCTTCCCCGCCTCGGGCTCTGCTTATTAGACCTTGATGCCTCTCCTGAAAGGAAGCCAGCTGGATGGCAGAAGCAGAAAGTGGGTTGGCATTATGGTTGTACAGGGGTCTGGGAACCTGGACTTCTCATGTTGACTGTTAGGCTCCAACATTTTTCTGTGTTCACAGAAAATTAGAATGTGCCTCAGTCTTCCTTTCCCTTCTCTAATTTCTACATTATTTGGAGAGCTTTCTACCCAAAGGGTCTGAGATCACTATGGTGTTTGTGTGCAGGGGTGTGTGTGTGTGTGTTGCCTCTTAAATTATTAGCTTCTTTGGAATAGACTGATCTTTCAAATGTCTTTATTTTTCCTTGGATTTAATATCACATGAGAATCTTAAGACTAGGTACTGGGCAGGCTGTTGGTGAAAGGTAGATGATATAGTGAGGGTAGGATGTTGAGTACCTCAGGGTCTCTAAAAGAAACCTGATTTCAGGAATAGCTGAAATCTCCCAGGCCCCCCTGCCTTTTTTGTGAAACAAAGTTGTGGTTTGATTACTTGCCTTTGAGATTTAGGATGTGTTGCATACTGATGTTCTTCCTTACTCCCATTCTCTCCCTCCCCCTTTCCCCCTGCAATTTTTTACCCCAGGAATTTGATTACTAAAATTCCTTGGAGAGCTAGGCTGTGGATTGTTCCACTCTGCATTCCAAAATGGAGGGGCTGGTGGTGCCAGAACCCCAGATGAGGGGGACTAGAGCAAAGATGTTTCTGTCTGGGAGGGTGGAGCCAGTATGGGCAGATTCTTGAGTGGGAGTTAGGAAGACTTATATGGTAAGAAAGAAAGATAAAACACCACATGGATGAGTGAAGGGGTGAAGTTAGACATCAAGAACTTCCTGCTTTCCTTGGAGATCCCCGAAAAGTAGAGTTTTGCGATCATCCGAGTCCTCCCGACTTAAGGATCCAGGAAACTATAGTGGACTTAAGTAGGAGCCACCTTTCCTTGAAATAGGAAGTACCAGGGGTGCTAGCCCCAGGCTTTATTTAGTGGTCATTCACTTGAGGGCAGGCCAGTGGCTATTGCTGGAGCAGTCCTTCCTTCTTCAAAGTGGGAGCTCTTTTACTCCTAAGAGTTTATAAGCTGGATGAGGTTCAAGTGGGATAGGGCTGTGAGAACTGAGGGGTTTGGCATATCTTTGGAGATACGGAAACTGATCCAGCTCTCCTCTTCCCCACTCCCCTGATGTAGTAGGGCTTCCCACTTGGAAATTCCTTTCCCTTTGCATGCTGCACCCAGCTCTTCCTTGCTTCAGAGGCAGGGCAGGGGATAGCCTGCCCTTCTGGTTGTTCCCAGCTTGGGTGGGTGGAGTCCCGGGCTGGGAGGCAGGACTCTTGTATTTAGGTCTTGCTGAGTGACCTGTAGTTAACTCTTCCTTCTTCTGTGTTCCTCATATAGGGGGACATTGTGCTGTCCTCCCTCTTTCTTATCCATATAATGAGAGAGATTATGTTAGGATAAACTTTGAAGGTAGGAGATGGAAAATGGGTAATGAAAATTGAATGCTTGGTGTCTTTTGCTTGTCTTCCCTGTTGGGAGAGACTTTAGATCATCTCTTCCTCTAAATCTGCAAAAGCCAAGAAGCAGAACCAGCCTCCGACTCATCTGGAGAATAGGGAAATTGACTTCAATCTCATATAATTCCTCAGTTTCCTATCCTGATTCTCTTTCTCCATCCTCTATCCCAACTCTATCCTAATGGCAGTCAGGTGCTTTGAAATTTCTAGATAGTGAATTCTGGAGTTGGGGCTTTATAGGTAGTACAGAGGAGGTGGACCCTTGGGATTTCTCCTTTGTCCTTGGTTGGCCAGTTCTCGCTCCTGGCCCTTGACATGAGTATGAGGTCATCCTGTCCAGCAGAGAGGACGGGTGTCACTGGCCCTGTGCCCAAGGGGGGAGGGGTCTTAAAATAGCAACAGTGACATCAGGTAGGGGGAGGGGGCAGCCTAGAAATAATGTGGCTATTAAAAGGCCTCATTGAGGTCAGGGGGACAGACTGGGTACACTGGGAGGCACAAATTGAGAGGAAGGGGTGGGTTGATAGGCACCATTCCTGACCATGCCCTGGGCCCTGCCATCTCAACACCTGGCCAGCTAGGACATCTGTCTGTGACTGCACAGCAGCATGGTAGCCTCTGCTCTGCCTACTCCTTGACCAAGCTAGGGCAGTGGGCTTTCTGCCTGGGAACCTTTGGTCTATGTTCTTGGAGGGGAAACTGAGCCTTTGCTGCTGGGCACATCAAGGGATCAGACTGTAGTATCCTGACTATGTCATCTGGGTCCTTCCTGGGACGTGAGGGAATGGATGTTGATTTTTGTCTTTTTCTGGACTGTTGCTAGAAGCACTGGAGTGAGTGAGTAGGTCTGTGCCCTCAGGGAATGCAAACTTGCCAAGTTGGATGCCTTCCTTGGGATGAGGACCTTAGGAGGAGTTGGGATGGTGGTGCTGGGATACTGTTCCAGAAGAGGACCCTGTGAGGAGCTGGAGAAGATGATTCTGTCTTCCCTGGGATTCTCTTCAGCTCTCTTCCCTTCCCCTTTCCTTCTTGAGTGGGTTAGGGAGAGGAGGAGGAGCCACTGCCCCTGAAGGGCAGTGAAAACCAAACAGATCTAACCCAGTCAGTCTCTCAGCTGTTGGAGATGAGAGTGGCTGTTCCAGCTGTTCCATGCAGCCTCCGGGGGAAGCCTCGTGTTCCTGAGCTGGAGCTGGGCTGGCCCTGCCTGCTACCCTTTCTCCAGGCTTTTCCAGTTTCCTTACCTGTTCCATCTGGGGGGTGGGGTGAAGGAAAAGTGGTAGAGGATCAAGTCTGGCTTCATTGTCTACGGCATCACTCCCACCCAGAGAGCCAGACAGGGAGCCAGACTTGCACAGACACACTCCACACAGCCATCACTTCTTCCTGTTCCTTTCCCATCTCCAGCCCACCCTCCCAGCCAGGCTCTTTGTGGCCTTAGCCATCGGCACAAGGCCCTCCTCCCTCCCCCCATTTGGTGCTTCCTCCCAGAGTGGAACGCCTCCCTTCCCCCTCCCCCCCTCGGGGCCTCCGCCAGGCCCAGGCTCCTGGCAGCCGGCCTGAGGCTCCCTGAGCATGCTCCACCTATTTATAGCTTGGGCCCTCCCCCCATTGCTATTTCAGTCTTCTGCCAGCTGCCGGCTCATTTGGGAAGGAGCGGGGGAGCCGGGCCCAGAGCTGTCACCCAGGGACTGGGCATGCAGAGATCCCAGTCCCTGAGCTCCCCTCCTTGCCCCTGAGCTCTTGGCTCTCCAGCCTGTGATATTCCTGTTCTCTAGGCCTGGGAGTGACTGACTGTTCCCTGCATTTCTCTCTCCCAGAGTCTGAAAAAGGGCGAGATAGGCTAGGCGGGTTGATTGCTAGTTTTGAATTAGGCTGACAGGATCTGGAGACTTCTGCTGGAGTGTGCCCAGGCTGGATGTGGTGAAGGAGCTGGAGGACCAAGGGAGCTGTGGAGCCGTGAGGGCCTTAGTGTGGCCCGTCTTCTGGCCCACTGCTTCCCTCTCCCCAGAAACTGGGCATGCTGCTGATGCCCAAGGCCCAGGGGCTGGTCAAGATGCTGCAGACCATATATGAGACGGAATCCTGTTTCTCTTCAGATGGGATGTCGGGCCGGGAGCAGTCCTTGGAAATCCTGTCTCGGACTCCTCTGCACAGCATCCCTGTGGCAGGTAAGCTCCTTAGCTTGCCCAGCTCTCTTGTCGTTCCAGGCAGGTAGCATAAGCTCGTGGTTCCCATGCCTGCCTCAGGCTTTGTATCTGACCTTGGGGAGAGTAGCTCCTGGACCTCATTTTCTTCTTGGCAGACATTTGGGTGAAGGATGGTAGGGTCCTGTAAGCCATAGTTTCTCCTGGATTTGGTTTCCCTTCTTTCTGTTTGTTGGAGTCTTCCAGCTGCTCACTGTTTTCATGTTCCAGTGCAAGAGGGTAAGGGGAACAAAAATGCAGAAAACCCTGGATTTGGGTTCACATCCTGGTTCTGGCACTGATTATTTTGGAGGGGGGGGTCTTAGGCAAGTCCCTTAAGTTCTCTGGGTTGAGCTTCCTCAACAGTAAAATGAGGATGATATTTGTTCTGCCTACTTCACAGAACTAGTATGAGGAAAGCCTTAAAGCACTTCCATAAATGCAAGTTGTTGTTATTCCCTGATCTCTTGCCTTTCCCACCACCTTCCAGGGTCTGTAGTATCCTGGGGGAGACTGGATCACTGGAAGAGCCCAGGCCCAGTTGGCACCATCTTTTAGTAGGTTGCCCTTTCCCCTGGGACACAGAGAGAGAGAGAGAGGAGAGAGAGAGAGAGAGAGAGTTTGTGTTTTGGGAAAATGGGAAGAAACACTGCTCCCAGTTGCTGTCACTTAGCTCTTCTGTAGATGGGTACAGGTGAGCATATAGTGTGTCTGGCATCTGACGGGGGAGGAGGCTAAGCGTTGTAGGAGTCAAGTGAGAGGACTGGCATCCAATGCTCCCGGGCTCTGTGCTGGGTCTGCTTCAGACTCGGGACGCTGCCATCTCTAGTTTCTTCCATCTTCAGTTTCTTCTCTTTAGGGACCAGAGAATGAAATGGTTATTCTCTGCTGATTACACATGTGTGTACGTGGAGGGATTTCATAGATAGCTCTACCATCTAAGTACATTTTAGCAACAGGAAATTATTTTGTCTTTGGTTCTAACCACTCCCTCCCCGACTCTTAGGTACCGGTTGGCAGTATCTGGGGCCTCCCTGGCACAGTCTTCCTACCAGTCCGGCACCACAAGATGCTTCCTCCAGGGAGCGGCTTTCCTGGCAAAATGCCTACCCCACCCCTCCTGGCAGTGGCTTGGCACTCAGGAGTGTATGTGTGGGGGAGGGGGTGGGGGGAGGGAGAGTGTCCTTGTTTCTGGATTTATGTGTCTTGAGAGGAACATCCCTAGGCACAAGAGAGGTGGTAAGGACCTGTGCATATGTGCCTGGCATTGAGTTGTTGTTGGAAAGGACACCTAGACGAGGGAAGCATCGGTCCTTGGGATTTTCTTTGTTGTGGAAGAGAGAACTTAGTGCTTCATGGGGAGTTGTTGGGAAAAAGTCAGGGCACAAAACTGCCATCTGCCTAGATAGGGACCCACATGGTCCTAATTGGGAGCCCTGATATACCAGATGTTACCATCCCTGATGCTGGTAAGTGCAGCTGGGGGTGTGGGGATTCATATACTGCTGGCAGCCGAGTTGGTCCTCCAGAGCTCTGTTCTAGAAGCACCCCTCTAAGAGCTTGCTATCCATAGCGGGTAAAGGGGCTGACCACATAGATCACTTGGTCTGGGGCAGTCCACTGATGTTTTTGCTGCTGTGTCTTCCTTTCCTTGCCACTTAGAGAGAGGCAGCCAAACCAGATACCTCTCCAAGTCTCCTTCCCTCAGCCTGTCCTGGGCCATTTAGAAGGTCAGACCCTATGCATATCTACACCCTCAGTTTCCTAGAAAAACCCCATAGTATTGGCCCTGTTTCCCTTTTCCTTGAAGTTGCCTGTGCTACCCAGCTTCCCTTTCCTAGTTCTGCTACCTTAGTTACTCCATTTCTCCTGACCCCTTAAAAGTGTGGTCCATGTGTTGGCAGTCCGGAGGTGTGAGTCACCTCAGCAACCCAGGGAGAGGGTTAAGAATGTTCCCCCTGCAAGGCTCTGGTGTTGTCGCTGTGACGTGGGCTGGGGACGGATATAGGACTAGAGCTTGGGTTTTTTTTGTTTTTTTTTTTTGGACTCTGGAATGTAAACAGATGTTTCAAATAGAAACGATTTAACCTTCAGGTTTGGGGAAAAAAAAGCCTCCACTCCAGATAAACATGGGTCTGCAAGAGCCTGTTGTTCTCTTCCCTCTCGCATGAAGCCCCCTTCCCTTTGCGCTTCTCCCCAGATCCCTCGATGAGCAAAAGGCCTGATTTGAAAGAGGTTGGGGAGCTTTACTGGGGCAGCCTCTTAAGGACTTTCCCTTTCCTTTCCCCTTTGGAATGATAGCTTTTTCTGTCTCCCCAGGCTTTTTGGAACTGGCTATCTGTTAGCCTCCCCTCTAGGCAGCAGGACTTTTGATTCTAGCTTGCTGACCTTGATGGATTCTACAGATTTTTTTGTCTGCTTGCCCCGTTAGAGCCCTGGTTTCTGACTTAAGTCTCAGATGGAGAGGCAGGCAGGCAGGCAGGCAGGCAGGCAGGCGATGGTAAGAGGCCCTTCCAAGTGTATAGACAGAATGGGGTGGGGGAAGGAACAAAGCTTGAAAGTGCTGGCTGAAAGTCAGATGGACTTTCTGCTATTCCTATTTGGGGCATGGCATCCTAGTTGTAGCCTGTGAACAGAGTCAGGACAAGGGATTTGTGCACCCTAGGCAAGGTTTCAAAATTGTCCATAGCAGATGTTTCCCTCTTCCCCCATCACTGCCATCAGGGAAATTAGAAGTACAATTTAACCTCTTAAAATAGTACTTGCATTGCTGTCTTCCAGGGGCTTTGAGCCTTCGATCTCTCTTATGTGACTTGTCAATCAATAAATACCTCCATGCAGTAGACTTTTTATAGCACTTGTGATATGTGCATTTGGAAACACTCTTATTTAGAAACGAGTTCTGTAGGTACCCCTTGTTGTGTTCTCCCTGCCTGTTGAATTCTAGTTGTCTACTTTGCCTGTTCCAGGTCCTACCTCTGCTAATGTCTATTAAGTGGCTATGTCTCACTGGACAGAGACGTCTTTATGCCGCACAGCAGATAGTTTATCGTTATAGCTATCATGTTCACGTCTTAGCTTGGGCAGTGGGATCAGCTATCACCAAGAGAGTCAACCTAGGGCAGTGAGTATGCTTAAGATCTAAGAATTGCATGTTGTTTCTGAGGTCTAACCCAAACCCACATTGGGGTTTGGAGTCTCTTCTCCCCTGTGGCTCTCAGTTTCTCCCTCTGTACTGGGGGGAGTACCAGCCCTCCTGGTTTTGAGGAATGTAGGGAGACATGGTATATTATAAAAGGGGACTGGTGGTATTATTAAAATGCAAGTGTTTATGAAAGTGTGCCGTGGCTGTGAAGGAAGAAGGCATGACACGTCAGTGCCTTCTCCTCACAGTTCAAGTGTGAATTCTGCTCACCTTTATTGAGTGAATACCCAGGAAGGGAAAGGTATTTTGTGTACATATGGGAACCCAGGGGATTGGAAAATGTTAGTTGGAATCCCCTGGGCTACCAGTCTTCTGTGGGTTCCTTGAAACTGTTCACTGCCAAACTCTGTGTGTGTGTGTGTGTGTGTATGCTTAAATAGGTGGGGGTGGGGAGGGAGGGAATAAGGGGAAGAGCAGGAGTAGTAGAGAATAAGTAGTACATGTTAGTGTATTAAAATTTTGCTTTGTATTTACAAATACTCAGTGACCACTTGGGCTTGGTAAAGATTTTCATCTTCTACTGGGAGCTTCTGTTCAGGGGTTCTGCTCCTGAGGGGATGATCCAAGGAGGAAGCTGTGCACCGACACTTTACCCTCCCACTCCCAATCCCAGTAACCTCCTCTTGTGTTTGTAGCTCTCCGCTGTTCCCTTCCCAGCTAGGCAGCTGCCAGACCGGAAATCAGATTAGCTGTGTCCACACAGCTGGAACAGCTGTCTGGTCACTAATAGAAGACAGTGGGGGCAGCCTAGGGTCACTGTGCTGACAACGTGGAGTAGGGACTGGGGCAGGATGGGCTGGGTGGGGGTGTGCCGGGGGTGACACCAACAGTTATGGTGGGTGGCATTAGTGGAGCTGGGAAGTCCTAAAGTGTGTTGGGTTAAAATCCCCTGAGGCCTCAAGGAGAGCTGTCCTTTGCTGTCCTTGCAGGAGGATAGGGAAGGAACAGTGTAACCTCAACTCAGAGGTAGATAGCATTCTCACGGCCTGGTTCGATGGAAGGCTATAGGTGTCTGGAAACTTAGCAGTATCTGGAAGCAAGGGGAAAGGGAGAGAGGTCAGTCTAGTTAGCTGGTTGGGCAGCGTTTACAGGAAAGTAATCCACAGTATTAGCATAACTAGCTGGAGGTATGGCCTGGAATTATGATGTAGATAACTTTTGATCCCCTGATGTAGAGAGTAATTTCTAGTGACATAGCTGTAAACTTATAATGGTTAATGATCCTTTAATATCTGGGTCTAGGTTTTAAACTAATAATTATTATAATTTATATAGATTTATAATTATATAACTGTAGGATTTGCATAGCTTTCTTCACAGCAACCTTGTGAAGTAGGTAATGCAAGTGGTGTTATCCCCATTTTACACATAGGGAAACTGAGGCTCAGAGAAGTTAGGTGACTCATCATCACAACTAATGTTGAGCCAGGATTCAAACTGAAGTGTCCTGACTACATGTTGAGCTCTTTCCCCATTATACGATGATGCCTGTTATCCTTTATGTTTAAGTGTTCCTTGAAAGTAGGCTGGGACAGGGAAGGTGACCCCATCATCCATGGCTTTCTTCCACAGTATCTTCTACTCCAAGTTGGGAGTTCTCTGCTTCCTTTTTTCCATCCTCTCAAATTTTCCCTCCAAATCCATATATATGAGGTTGTGAGGGACAAGGAGGTCACTCCAACCTGGTCTTCCCTCTCTGTGGTCTCCAGCTTCACCTGATTGGGAGCTGCCTGAACTCTTTTGAATTTACTTTCTGATTTCTGTATCCTTCAAGCTGAAACCATTCCCTTCTTTCCCTTGTACTGGGAAATTCCCTCATTATTTTATCCTTGTTTTACTCTCCTCTTTGCTGGAGAAGAGGGAGTTTCTGGGTCTCCTAAAGTTCTTTTCATGGGTACATGAGGAGCATTTGTGATCCAGCTGCCATGCAGGGTACAGCAGTACAGCTGCAGAGCACCCACTTTGACTGAAGGCAGATTCACAGCCTTTTCTGAGTCCTGAGTCTCAGTCTCTTCCCTTGTAAAGTGAGGGGTTGGACTAGGTGATCTAGTTCTATAGGAATTGATTGCCGAAGGATCGAGTGAGATCGCTGGAGGTGTCATGGAGGAATGTGAGGAATCAGTGCTGGAATGGGGAGCCAAACAGCGGTGCCAGAGATGCCGTGGCCTCTTCTGTTGGAGTGGCTGAAGACGAGGGAGATCCCTGCTAGTTTGGGCTGGTGGGCAAGGGGAAAGGAATAGTCCTGAAGGAAGGAAGCAGGATCCCTTAGAGGGCTTTTGAGAACAGCTTCCTTCCTTTGCTCCCAGCCCCTTTATCTCCGAACCCTTACATCTGCCTGAGGGGAATAGATCCAGATTACATTAGAACTTCTTGGTCCTTGTTTAGTCCGAGGGTCATAGACTCAGAGCTGGTTCTTCAGTTCAGCCCCCCTATTTCACAGGCGATGATGCTGAATGATTCAGAAGCTAAATGATTCCCCTTGGTCACACATGTAGTGAGTGGCAGGACTGTCCCCTTAAGAACGCAGAAACAGGCAGTGGAGAAAATAATTTTACTGCGTAGCGGATGGTTTTTTCGTCTAGAGAACTCAGACCAGTGTTCTTGGTTCCACACTTTCCCCTCCCAACCTTCCTCAGTGCAGGAAAGGGCCATGCTTTTCATTTTCTAGACAACTGAGGCAGCTATTGCCATATTGCTTAGATGATGCTGTCACTTCAGCCTGGCAAGAGAAACTTCTAGGAAATTGCTCCTTGTTGGGGCCCTTTTCTTTGGCTTGTTGCCAGCTCCCTTTCCCTTGAAGGTTCCCATCTCCCTGCATGGGTTCATGTAAGAGGGGACTGCCTCTCTTTAGCCAAGTTGCCAATCCCTGAACCTGGTGTGGGCTAAAATGGAGTGTTGCTCTAAGTGTGGCATGGTGGAGAGCAGCCTGCATCACGGAGCAGTGATTTCATGGCAGTGGACCAGGTGGGAATGCTGGCTCACCTGTGGTCCAGCTGTGAATGTGGACGGATTACTTATCTCTGGGCCTCAGTTTATTCATCTGTAAAATAAAGGAGCTAAGCTATATGGTCTCTAACGTTTCTTCTAACTCTGAATAGGTCATCAATCAAGTATTAAGTGGTAGCTGTGTCCCAGGTACTATATGAGATGCTGGGGATGCAGACAAAAATCAAAACAGACCTAAGGGCTACACTCTGTATATATACAGGGACAACTGTGTCATGCTGTACTCTGGATTCTAGTCCTGTATCTGTCACCTTACTATGTGACTGGTGAAGTCACATACCTTTTCTGATCTCAGTTTCCTCAACTGTAAATAAACTATCTCAGAGTTCTCTCCTGCCAGCTGTAAGATTCTGAGTCTCCTTTCAAGTTCTGGTAGTTCCAAGATCTGGTAGTTATTGTCAGGGGTTCATTTTTTGTGTCCCTAGTTTTTCAAACACTACAAAACAGTCTTTTGTATTCTTCTTATCCTGTTCTCTACTTCCCCCTAGTGCTTACACCTCCCAACCCTCCCTGCCCCCAGTCCCACCAACTCCAAGCTTTTGTGGTTGCTGGCTCCTTGGAACTGGGTATTTTTAGAACCAGGTGCTAAGCTGATTAATGCTTCCAGGCTGACCCTTGTTGTATGCCAATCCACTCTCTGGACTACTTCTGGCCAATAATGGGTCATAAGATTTCAAGGGTTGGTGGCGAAATATCCTGAAAGAGCATCTAAGGCCAGGATACCTTGGTTTATTGTGCTTATACGGAGAAGAGAAGGCTTTGGCCTTTCTTAGGCAGAAATCCATTTTGGATAGTATTTCTCACACTCTATTGCTCTCTGCCTATCTGGCCCTAGTGTTCTTTTCCCTGAACAACTCCCCTTGACCACACAAACCTGTAACAAAATTTTGTTAATGTTGACTGAAGCCAAAGGAGTGGTCATCTGTCAGAGCTTTCACTTCCCTTTTTTGGGGGGTTGCTGCTATCTTTTATAGCTTCATTTCTGACTTCCCTCAGAATTTCAAGCATCAAAAAGATGACAGGGCTTCAGATACTTGACACTTACTAGCTGTGTGACCCTGGGCAAGTCACTTAATCCTGATTGCCTCATGCAAAAAAAAAAAAAAAGATGATAGGGGTGTGCTCTTTGGAGTAATGGGCCTGTGGAGATGAAGCAAGTAGGTTGGAAGACCTGCTTTGGGATGTGGGAGTTGTTCATGGGGTGTTGACAGTGATTTGTGGCAGGGCTCTGAGGATACACTTCTATATTATCTGCTACATCCAGTCATTTACCAAGTTCTGTTGATTCTGTCTCCAGGATATCCCTTGCATCTGTCTCATGCTCCTGTCTATTCCTGTTGTCATTTTCCTAGAAACCACACTTGTCGCTTCTTGCACGGGCTATTGTATTGCAGAGGATAGAGCTGGGTCCTGGAGTTAGGAAGACCTGAGGTTGACTCCTGTCTCAGACACTTACTGGTTGTGTGACCTGGGACAAGTCAATTAACCTCTTTCTGACTCAGTTTCCTCTTCTGTAAAATGGGGGATATTAGTTCCCACCTCATAGGATAAGGATCAAATGAGGTAATAGATGTAAAGCACTTTTTAAACTTTAAAGAGCTTTATGTTGTTATTGTAGAAAAACTTTGAGTGACTCCCCTTTGCCTACTGAATAAAAAACCAGTTTCTTAGTCATCTGGCTGTACCTTAGCAGTCTTGTGTCACACTATTCCCTTTTGTGTACTTTATGCTGTAAGCCATGCTAGGCTAGTCACCATTCCCTGATTGGCCGCTTTTGTCTTCTAACTCCATTCATTTGCACATACTGCTCCCCGTATCTGTGCCTTCTCCAAGGCCTGACTTAGGTGCTGGGCTTTCTATTAAGCCTTTCCTGATTTTCCCCATCTGTCTCCCCCATGGTTAGAAGTGCTTTCTCCCTCCTTTCTCTTCCTAGGCCTCAGTGTGATCTCTGTCATCTGCTCAGTTACTATTTGTCTCACCATTCTCTACTTAGGCTGCAAGTTCCTTGAGAGCAGTCACTATGTCTTATTTTATTTCATCTTTGTATCCCCAGGGCCTACCACAGTGCCTTCCATATAGTAGGTACTTATTAAACATATTTTGAATTAAAGGGACTCAACAAAGTCATAGAGTGTGAGTAGGGGTCATATTGGTGTGAAGGGTCCAGATGGCTATAAAGCCCAGCTTGGAGGGCTCTCTCCGTCTTGCTCTATTTCTTCCCTATTAGGAATCTTGCTCTGGGTCTCACCAGTGATGGAAAGCACTGGGGAGCATAACAGAGTTTCCTGAAGTGTTATAGCAGCTTCCACTACCTAGTTCCTTCTGGGGAAAAGGGTCAGAGTCCTTGGGGAGGAGAAGGGAGAATATAAGAGCAAAAGAAAAATGGGTCAGGAGTTGACTGTGTTCTTTTCCTAGTTATTGTCTTCTCTTCTCCAAGGGGTCCTGGAGGAGAGAGAGCTAAGAGGAAAGAAAATTGAACCCAGGATGTTGGGGGTCTTCAGTTTACCGCATCCCCTTTCTCTGAGGCCAAGGTGCCTCTTGGATCCATCCCCCATTTGAGTCTTGGAAATCCTCTCCCCTCTCCTTTCTTAAGCTGTGGGCCATCGATCTGGCCATGCTAGAGAACAGGGATTTTACTTAAACTGCAGTTTCCTTTCTGTAGGACTCTCTGAGCCTCCCCTCTTATTTTCGTGTGGCTGGTAGGGTAAAAGGCTCCCCTTCTCTGGTAAGACACACCCACTTCCCCTCCCAGGGTACCTTGTTCCAGCAGCAATTGCTGCCATCTTCTTTCCTTTTATAATAGACTGGGCAGAGGTTGTGGAATTTGGGTGACTGTCTTGTGGTTAGGGGTGAGCTGGGCACTAGGTTTTGTATCTGGTAGGCACTGGAATCTTTTCTGCTTCCTTTCCCCGACTCCACTGCCCAAGTAGAGCCCAGAAAGCAGGCTTCAGAACCTTTTCCATCTCTTCTGGGTGAGGCTAGGTAGCTTGACAGGTGTCTTCGTAGCTGGGAAAGGGGGATCCTTTCTTATGGTTGAATTTTTTCTTTCCTTGTCCACAGGAGTCTGGCTTCTGGAATTAGTATTCTCTAGTCCCTTTTTTTCCTTTTTATATAAGAACAAGGTTGTGTGTGGAGACTTGGGCAAGCCACTGTTGCTTGCATCCCAACGGGGCCTTTTGCCTCCTAAGCCAGGCCTGAGGAGGAGACTTCCCTTCCAATATTCCCTAACTTGCTGCTCCTGACATCAGTCAGTTCAGGGCCCGAGGCACAGTTGTCAGTTGGGAGCTAGTACTTCCACACTCCCTGCCCTTCTGTATGCCATCTCACTGCTATGGGAAGCAGCTAGCACTGGGGCTACATTGGGAGGAGCAGCAGCTTGAACCTAGTCCTACCTACCCTTTGGTAGTGCCAGACCTTCAGAAGAACAGGGGGACTCTGACTTGGACTAAGAGTCTAGAAGAGGCGGAGTTCCCTCTCCCAGTTGGCTCTGGCTTTGCCAAGAGCTGGAAGAGGCTAAGGGAGGTCTGTAGGTTGGCATTGCCATCCCTCCTAAACCAGTGTGCCTCTCCTCTTCCAACTTATATACAAAATTGGGGGCAGCAAATAAGACAATCTCTGCTCCTAAACTCTATGCCATCTAATAGAAACCCCAGGCAGTGCCACAGAAGGCTGTGTGTGTTAAGAATAAGTAAGAGAGCAAAGGAGGGTTGGGGGGGAGAGTGCGAGAGAGCATTTGTAACCCCACCCTCTTAGCCACATCTGGCCTTTATTGCAGATGTGGCTCTTGAGTTGTGGCCGCAAAGTCGTCAGTGTGGCAGCCGCTAAGGAATGTGCCCATTGGGGGAGGGGGTAAATTGGGGGTTGGCCTTAGTCCTCTGTCAGTCTTCTCCAGGAGTTAACTTGGGGCACTCTGGAGAATGAAGAGATACCTAGGCCACAAAGGGATGGACTGCTGAGGCGGGATGGGGAGACTGTCTCTACTCTAGGTTCTGACAGTATATGGTACTCAGCCATTCCACTCTCCCTCTGTTCCTGCTCTGCTTTAGTCACTAACTCTGCTCTTGCGTTAGTGGAGGAGAGGTTGGACTATGGAGTGAGGGAAGAGGGGACTTGGGGCAAAATGGAGGGGACTGATCATGGGGGGAATTAGGTTGGGATCAGGATCTGGGGTACATCTTTGTAGCCTTGGCTTGTTGTTTCTTTTGGAAAGTCACCCTAGCTTCCTGCCTCCTTTTATCAGCAAGGAAGACAAATCCAGTCGGAGAAAGGAGCCAAATAAAAAAATGAGGTGAGGGTAAATCCCTACCTCTTCTAATTCCTTTACCCCTGGCTGTGGCAGCCTTCCCTTTTGGCTAGAAGAGGGAGGGTTCTAGGTGTATAGACTGGGTTTGGGATGTGTGTGTGTGTGTGTGTGTGTACGCGCGTGCGTGCGCACGTGCACAGGCTTGCACAAGCATGCACGTGTATACCTGCCTGCCTATTCTCGTCCGTGGTCCTCTGATTTCCAAGGCACCAGAAGTGGGTGAAACAGTAATTTTAGGACACTGTGTGTGTATGGGGAAGTCAGGAGGTCATAACTCTTCTCTGCTAGAACTGTTAGAGCCATCTATTTCTCCCCTTGGCCCACCTGGGCCCACTGCTAACTGTAGGACTTTGCCCTGACATTTATTAAATGGGCCCTCCCACCTCCCCCTTCCCTTTCTCCCAGGTGTTCCTCCATGGCTGGGTGTCTGTTCTCTAAACCTTAGCCCCACCTTCCCTCTGCCATCCTGTTTCATTCCTTTTCCTTCCTTGTCTCTCCTCCCACCTTCCTTCTTCTGCCTTTCCTTCCATTCTCTCATCCTCCCTCCACCCCCCTCGCCCTTCTTTCCTTCTCTCTCTCTGCACAGCTGCTGTTTGGCTCACTCTATATATAGCGGCATTTTCAGGGTAATTACAATAAAACTGTTGAAAGGAGATAATCCAGCAAAGGAAGCAGACTTTGGCTCCCAAGCTCAGCCCTCCCCTTCCAGACAGGCCCAGCCCAGTGCCACTGTGCTCACCGTTGCCTCCAGCTCTGTTCTTCTCTGTCCCCATCCTACCTTGTGACTCTGGAATCTTTGTGAGGAGAGAGAGGGGTCTTCTTCCTCATTTACTTACCCTCCCTATCTGTGCTGCTCCTACACCTCCCACTTTGACTTAACCAAAGGTGGCTTAGATACCTAGGGAAATGGGATATTAGGGCCACGTCTGTCTCCAAGGGCCATTTGGTTGAGGTTTGGATGGTTCCTGAAGCTCAGCTTTCTCTCTTGTCCATACTGAGGGTCATGTTGGAGAGCCCGGGCTGATGAAATATACCAGACTGCTTTTGGTGACTTGAATATGCCATTTGCCTTACCTGACCCTTTAGAGATTGTATTTCAGTTTTTGAGTACAGATCCTGGAGAGGAAGTGCTTTGAGATCTGTGTAGTAGAGGGTCTATAAATGAACTTTTCCTTTTAGTCCAACCCAGAGGAAAGGGTCTCAAAGCACTGTTTTAGCACCCTGGAGACTTAAGGAATGTTGTACCCGTTTTCACCCCCGTCTCTTAGGTTGTCTGTACTCTAATATTGTTAGTGGTGGGGAGGCTGAGAAAATCCCTTGGCTGATTATCACAGATACAGAGCTAGAAGGAAGATCATTTTGTCAATAGTCCCTTCGTTTTATAGAGGGAGAAACTGAAGCCAAGAGCAGGGGAACTGAGTTGACTAAGGTCACACAGCTATTGCAGCCCAGGACGTGACTCAGGTAGTCCTGACTACCCTACCAGCTGTGTAGGGGCTTAAGGGTGGGGTTGAATGGGAGCTGGGCTGTCTGTCATCAATTATCTGTGCCGGAGTTGATGAGCCATCACACACCTGTCTCTTTCCCCTCCTCTTCTCCCCTTCCCCTAAGCAGTAGAGGTGAAGCCGGTGCTGTGTGGGGCTATGCCAGGCTCTGTTGGGGGCGGCAGGGGTGGAGGCAGCCCTGGTCCGACAGAGCTTCGGGGAGTGGGCCCTGCCGCCATCGACCCCGTGCTGCGAGAGCAGCAGTTGCAGCAAGAGCTCCTGGCCCTTAAGCAGCAGCAGCAGCTCCAGAAGCAATTACTCTTCGCTGAGTTCCAGAAACAGCATGACCACCTGACCCGGCAGCATGAGGTCCAGCTGCAGAAGCATCTTAAGGTGAGAACCTCCTTTCCCTGCTGCCGGCCCTGTGTCTGCCTCCCAGAACATTCAGGGTAAGCCAGGGCTGGGAGCGGTGCTGTGGTGGTTCCTGCTTTGGATCTTAGGTCTCACTGAACCTCCTGGGAGTACCAGCTCCCTTGAGAAATGGGCCAGGAGACCTTGCCTTTGGCCCAGAGGACTTTCTTTAACCTTTACTTTGTAAATCTTCCTGATCCTTGAACCCCAGCCTCAGGCATGGAACCTTTTGGATCATCCTGGCCCCTGAGCCTGCTTGGCTTTGGATTCAGAGAGCTGTCACATTTGATCCCTAGTTACCTGTCTCTCTTTTGCTGTTGCCACCATGGTGCTTAAGGCTAGCGCCTCTTCCCATTGCCCTTTCTATGCCTTTCTCCACAGACTCCATACCATGGCAGTAGGTTTTCTGGGGTTAATTTTCTAGGACCAGTTGCCATGGCGTGAGGAGGTGTGGCGCGGTGGAGAGAGAACTGTCCTTGGAGTCAGGAAGATGTGGCTTCCATTCTTGCTTCGGGCATGCATTCGGACTGTGCCATTCTGGGCAGGCTGTCAGACCTCTCGCAGGCTGACACTCAGACTACTCCCTTTCAGTTGTGCAGCAGATGCAAACCTGCATTGGCAGAGGGAGTTCCTGATGCTGATACAATCACAGGCCCAGTACAAAAACAGATTTACGAGGGCAGCATAATGATGAGTGACTAGAGAGCTGGTCTTGGAATAGAAAGATTTAGATTCAAATCCTGACACATATCAGCTGTTTGGCTAGTAGTAAGTCCCAGGCAACTCAAGGCTTGAAGTTACAGCTGAACGCTGATTTGCATTGGTGGAGGAGTTCCCTATACTAGTGAAATCGTAGGTCCTGACTAAAAAACAAACAAAAAACAACCAAAAACAAAACCCTTTGCAAGGGCAAAGAGAGTATGTCAGTGCTTCTGCCTGTTTGCGCTAAGGGTCCGCCTGGCCATGACTCTCTGGGCCTGTAGTCTCTGTAGGCCTACAGCAATGTGCCCCCTTGTGGCCCCTTTAGAAATGACATCTTCTGCCTGAGAACACTCCTTCCCCTCATTGAGCGTTTGCCCAGCTGGGCTTGGGCAGCCATAGACTCCTTCTTAGCCAATCAGGAAGCCTGCTTTCCTGGTGCTTTTGGGAGATGTTCCATTGATCGCTGCCTAGCTTTCCCTCCTCTGACCAAGCGAAAAACAAGGAAGTAGGGGAGAAGTATGGTGTTCTTACCATCTTGATGACCAGAATAATTAAAACCCAACACGCAATTCACCCTCAAAGTTTACAAAAGACATTCACTTTCCTTTCAGTGGGAGAGGAAATTGTGCTTCTCCCAGACCATCTCTTTACTTTCTGCTCTGTTTTTCTCTTGAGACCCTAATCCTTTCCCTTTTTTCTGCCTTTCCCTCTCCTTCTGTCCTTTCATGATCAAGGCTCTTTCTGGACTCTGAAGTCAGCCAGTTAGGACCAGGGAGTGAAGAACTATAGCCTGTGGCCTTCTCTACTCCTTTTAGCTGATGTGATCCCCTCTCCCCTCTGTAGCAGCAGCAGGAGATGCTGGCTGCCAAGAGGCAGCAGGAGCTGGAGCAGCAGCGTAAGCGAGAGCAGCAGCGGCAAGAGGAGCTGGAGAAGCAGAGGCTCGAACAGCAGCTGCTCATCCTACGAAACAAGGAGAAAAGCAAAGAGAGTGAGGGTCCCTCTTCCCCTCCTCGTGCCCAGGGCCGTGGTCTTGCCTCCAGACCCTACCTGCTAGGCACACTCGCTTCTCCATCTCACCCAGACGTTGCCTGTGCTGTCCACGTGTGTCTTGGCTCCTTTGTGTTGTACTGATGTCCAGTCCTAGAACCCACAGAGGAGGGAGAGGAGGGCTCAAGGCAGCTATTGTTGGGGTGCCTTGGCCTCAATGGCTGGTGATAGCTGCCACCTCTGTCCTGTCCTGCAGGTGCCATTGCCAGCACTGAGGTAAAACTGAAGCTCCAAGAGTTTCTCTTGAGCAAATCGAAGGAGCCAACGACAGGCGGTCTCAACCATTCCCTCCCGCAGCACCCCAAATGCTGGTATGTGACAGTAGCGAAAGGATGTGTCATGGAGGGGGTGGTGGTATGTGTGTATGTGTGCATACAGATAGTGCAGATGTTTCACAGACATGTTCTCCCATTCAAAAAATAGCCATTTATGAGAAGAATGAAGGGGATCCTTCTACTCAGCTATGGAGCTCTATTAATATTGTGTTAGCCTGAGCATTTTTGGATATGGCCCTGCAAATGTTCATAAGTGGTACAGGTGTCCCAAAAGTTTTAGTGCACAGGTTTGGGATACTCTGTATATTCTCTTCAGCTAAGACCTGAGGTGGAGGCTGAGGTTCTCTTCCTTCAGACTGAGGGCTTCTTGTCAGTGGGGATCCTCTTATTTATATCCATTTCAGGGTTTTCTGCATAAAGATTGACAATAGACTTGACTTAATGACTTGCTGATTCTGCCTCTTTTTTTTTACCCTAATTCTTTCCTTTCCCTTCTCTTTTTAGGGGAGCCCATCATGCTTCATTGGACCAGAGTTCCCCTCCCCAGAGTGGTCCCCCTGGGACACCCCCTTCCTACAAGCTTCCTCTGCTTGGGCCCTATGATAGCCGGGATGATTTCCCACTTCGAAAAACAGGTAAGCTCATCCCATCCCTGCCTTTGGATCTGTGGATTCTACATTAGCCTAAGTGCTTAGTGTCTGGGAACTGTAGTCCTAGAGAGAATCAGGGATGCTACTAGAAACCACAATTACTGTAGCCTGGTCACCTACTTGGAATTCTGGGAGAGCCAAAGATCTCAGTGAGACTACAGATTTGTCACTGAGGTGGGATCTGAGCCATGTTCCCTTTCCTATAGCCTCGGAACCCAATTTGAAGGTGCGTTCTAGGCTAAAGCAGAAGGTGGCTGAGCGGAGGAGCAGCCCCCTCCTTCGAAGAAAGGATGGGACTGTCATCAGCACCTTTAAGAAGAGAGCTATCGAGATCACAGGTGCCTAGGGGCTGGTGGAGGCTGGAGGGTATCCCTGTCTCCACAAGGGGCCAGTGGAGGCTGGAGCCTGGGACTGCTGGCGGGGGTGAACACAGGCCACAAGGTGATACCTGTGTCTTTGTGCAGTGTCATCTGTGTGTAACAGTGCCCCAGGCTCCGGCCCCAGTTCCCCCAACAGCTCCAACAGCACCATTGCTGAGAACGGCTTCACCGGCTCCGTCCCTAACATCCCCACTGAGGTATGAGCCACCCAGACAGATGAGGTGGGAAGACCCCCAAAGTAGGATGAACTAGTCCCTATAATGGTAGGCCACTGAGCAAAGTTTTCAGGAATCAGACCAATTCTTTTCTTTTTTTCCACCTTTAAAAAGTACAAAACATAAAGGTCCCCTTTCCTTGTTCTACTCAGATACCCAGGCAAATGTTTAGTTGTCCTCTGGGATAGGGAGTTCCTCTCTTTCTCTTTTCCATTAAAAGACCTGATCCCCTTGCCCCTGCAATAGTGGGATCCTCCCAGCTAGCTCACTATCTGCCCTTGTACTTCTTACTAGCACCTCAGTTTTTCCATGAAAAGTACTATCCTGTGACTGCTGTCTCAGTTAGCTAGAGGTTTTCTCACCCTTCCTCACCCCCGTTTCTTACTCTATTGCTTATTTCTGTTTTCTAACTGCCTTCCAGATGCTCCCTCAGCACCGAACCCTTACTTTGGACAGCTCCCCCAACCAGTTCAGTCTCTACACGTCCCCCTCCCTGCCCAACATTTCCTTAGGACTACAGGCCACAGTCACAGTCACCAATTCGCACCTCACTGTGAGTATGGGGTGCAGACACTTTCCCTTCCCTTTTCAGGAATCCCCCAAGGGCTCTTCACCATCTGTCATAGTGGTGAGGGTATTGGTATTGTAGTCCCTGGACTTCAGATTCACAGTGAGCTGAGGCCTGGGTATCAGTCCCCAAGGGGCTTCACAGAGGCTCAGGCAGCGAGGCTTAGGTGAACAGAATGGGTGAACAAAAGGGGAGGTTGGGGTGGAATTAGCAATGGGGATGGCAACTGGGATTTAGGTGGTGTTGGGGCAAATAGGGCCCAAAGATGTGGAGTTAGCTCCTCACCCTCCTGGCCTCCCCACACCAGGCCCCTCAGAAGCTGTCAACGCAGCAGGAGGCAGAGAGACAGGCCATCCAGTCCCTCCGGCAGGGAGGGGCACTGACGGGCAAGTTCATGAGTACGTCCTCGATCCCAGGTTGTCTGCTGGGTGTGGCGCTGGAGGGCGATGTCAATCCCCATGGGCACGCCTCTCTGCTGCAGCATGTGCTGCTCCTGGAGCAGGCCCGGCAGCAGAGCACCCTCATCGCTGGTGAGCCATGGAAGCCAGGAGCCAGCACGAGTTGGTTCCTTTTCCCAGGGTGGGGGAATGAAGCAGGTGGGGAAAAACAGAAAGCCAGGGTCCCTAGGTGGGTTTTCCAGCTCTGCCTCCACTTATAATCTCACTGGGGCCATTCTCTCTAGAAACATTTATTATATTGACAGGAGACATTGTGCTTATAATGGGTATTTGAAATCTATATTAAAGAATGCACATGCATCCTGTCTTCTCAGTCTTCTGAGGTAGCCCCTGCCCTAAGGGAGTTCTTACGCTGACGGGGGAGGGGGGACATTGTACCTGATCTCATGAACTTTGCAGTCTAATTTGAGGGAGATGGCATATCAAAGGAACTATGACAGAAATGTATGCAATCAATAGAAATATAAAATTATAAAAGTGAATTGAAGGAAGGAGGTGTTAGAGATTGAATTAGTGACTTTACAACCGAGAGACAAGAGTTATCTGTCAAGACTACTGAAAAATTGATTTGAATTGTGCATAGGATGGGAAGTGTGTGTGGTGGTGAGCAGCAGGAGGGGGGAAGTTGGTTCATTCTTTGGAACAGCTTCCTCTGGGTTTTCCCTTTATGTGGAGTGGTGCTCAGAGAAGGTTCCCAGGAACTGATGCCAGCTTTCCCTCCCTGAGCAGTGCCACTCCATGGCCAATCCCCCCTGGTGACTGGCGAGCGCATTGCCGCCAGCATGCGGACGGTAGGCAAGCTGCCCCGACACCGCCCGCTGAGCCGGACGCAGTCGTCCCCACTGCCACAGAGCCCCCAGGCCCTGCAGCAGCTTGTGATGCAGCAGCAGCACCAGCAGTTTTTGGAAAAGCAGAAGCAACAGCAACTGCAGCTGGGCAAGGTGGGCTTGGGAAAAGGGAAAGATGAGTAACTCGCAGCAAAGCAAGGCCCCCCATGGGTGGGATCCAGAATTGGGGGTACCCCAGGTGTCCTGGGATCAGCTCGAGAGGGCAAGGATGCAGAAGGTGGTGGTGTCTGTCAGTCCATCTGCTTTTCCCCCAACCTTTGTGCCCTTCTTGGAGACATCTGCCTTGAGAACTAGCAGATAATGGACGACCTGCTTTTCCATCTGCCTGCTCCTAGATCCTTACCAAGACAGGAGAGTTCCCCCGGCAGCCTACTACACACCCTGAGGAGACGGAAGAAGAGCTAACAGAGCATCAGGAAGGGCTGTTAGGAGAGGGAGTCCTGCCTGGGCCGGGGGACGGCTCCACAGAAAGCGAGAGCCCACAAGAGGACCTGGAGGAGGAGGATGAAGAGGAGGAGGAGGAGGAGGAGGACTGCATTCAGGTCAAGGACGAGGGCAGCGCAGTTGGCTTGGACGAGAGTCCCCTGTTAGAAGAGTCCAGTGGGGGCTACAAGCAGGTGACTGTGTTCTCTTACTTACTGTGGACATCCTGACCCTCAGCCTCGCTCACTCCGCTGCCTCCCATAGTCTGCTGTTCTGCTGCCATGTATCCAGCCTCCAGCATTCCAGAAGTGTGGAAAATTAGACTTGTGACAAGTATTCAGAGGGATAAAGGGGAGTGAGAAAGGGATTAGAGGGTCGCTTCTTTTCATTTGTTTGCCAGAGTCTCCTTGATTTGGTCTGTGTTTATCCTCGTGACTGTCTGGCTTCCTACATAGCTCTGTCTGCCTAGCTGCCTGCACCCGTGTCTGTCAGCACGTGGCTGCATGTGTCTCTCTGCGTCTGTCCCTGTGCGTGCGTGCCTGTGTGTGTACACACCCACTCTTACTACTACTTGTCTTACACCATGCGCTTCATTCATTGCGGACTGCAGCAGAGCTGCCTCATCTAACTGACTCATCCCACCCCCTCAGTGCCACCTCCTTTTCCCCTCCTTTCTTCTTACCTCAATGCTATTCCCCTAGCATGACTCATCAAACCATATCCCTCCCCCCACCCTCCCAAGAGGCAATGGCACAGGCAGAACCATCTTCCATCCCAAGGATGAGTGGGGGTGGTGGGTGGGTGGGTGGGAACAGAGGCAAAGCCTAGTGAGTTTTCCTAGCTTCCCAGCCCCTTTTAAAACTGCAATTCATTGCATTGGGTTTCCTGGATTTAGACTAGAGCCCTTTTAGGTACCCCTGTTTGTCTTTCTGTAAGAGTAAAGAGGAGAGGGGCAGCTAGGTGGCGCAGTGGATAGATCACGGGCCCTGAAGTCAGGAGGACCTGAGTTCAAATCCAGCCTCAGACCAAACACTTGACACTTACTAGCTGTGTCCTGGGCACATCACTTAACCCCAACTGCCTAAGCAAGAAAAAAAAAAAAAAGACTGAAGAGGAGAAACTGCTCTCCCTGCTGCAGACTTCTTTTTTCGGGCCCATTCACTCTTTCTCTGTCCCTCACCAGGTATTCACAGATGCTCAGCAGCTGCAGTCCCTGCAAGTCTACCAGGCCCCTCTCAGCCTGGCTTCTGTGCCCCATCAGGCCCTGGGCCGAACCCAGTCCTCACCCGCTGCCCCTCTAGGCATGAAGAGTGCCCCTGAACTGCCCACCAAACACCTCTTTACTACAGGTGAGCCATAACACCCAGCCAGATATATTCTTCTACTTTCATGTAGAAGACAAAGAGTCCCCAGACCTGGGAAGGGTATATTCCTGCTTCTGGTATAAGATCCCCTGGATCTTATCTTAGGGGACAGTTCCTGAAAAAAAAAATAATCCCACTCAACACCTGTCCATTATTGAGTTTTACAAAATACCCTCTGCCTCTGCTGAGGCAGTGAGAAGAATTGTGAGTTTAGAGTCCAGAGATCTGACTTCTATCTCTTGCTCTGATCCTAGGCCTTTAGTTACTTTGCCCTTCTGGGCTTCAATTTCTTCCTCTGTAAAATGAGACAGGACTAAGTGTCCCTTCTAGCTTTGGATCTTATGGTAGCAAAAACTTCCTGTCTCAGACCCCACCTTCCATGCATCAGAATCCTTCAGGTACAGATGAGGGAGAGGACATAAACACCTAGACTTCCTTGACTGACAAGTTAAATCCTCTCTTCATCATGTCGTCCCCCCGCCCCAGCCCAGGAGAGGCCTCCCTATTATAGGTCCCAGGTAGTCAAGTTGGCAGGTCGTATTATGGGAGGATCAGGGACAAAGGCCATAAGATTCAGTAGCTCTTTTTGCTTTCCAGGAATAGTTTATGACACATTCATGCTGAAGCACCAGTGCATGTGTGGGAATACCCACATCCACCCTGAACATGCAGGCCGTATCCAAAGCATTTGGTCTAGGCTGCAAGAGACAGGTCTGCTCAGCAAGTGTGAGGTGAGAGTATGTCTTGGGTACTGTCCAGTGCCATCCCCCTTCCTCTGAGTTATCTGTTAACCTGATAACTTTCCCCATACCTATGGGTCCAGGTATGATCCTTTCCCTGAGGACCCAGTCTGCCATTTTGTTCCCTATTAAATAATTTCCCTGTCCCTAACCCACAGGGGTCATGCCCTTTTTCTCCATCTTCCTATGAATCCAAGTCCTGATCTCCATCCATAGTCTCATCTACTGGGTGGGGCAGGGGTGCTTGGGGTCTTGTGTCAGCAGATCATTTCTGTGATCTTGAATCTCTAGGCAACAGGGATTGGGAGTGTCCTTCCCTTTCTGGAGCTATGGAGAAGGGTGTAGGCTGGGATGGGAGAGGGAGAGGAAGGGTCTAACATCCTGTGCATTTATTCTTCTTGTCTTCTACTATCTAGCGAATCCGGGGGCGTAAGGCTACACTGGATGAGATCCAGACAGTACACTCGGAGCACCATACCCTGCTCTATGGGACCAGCCCCCTCAACCGGCAGAAGCTTGACAGCAAGAAGCTGCTGGGTGAGTTTGGGACCATGTTGACTCTTCCTAGTTGGGCGGCACTTTCAGTGGCGAGAGTGATGGTGTCCTGATGTGCTCCCAGTGGGATATGCCCAGTTTGTGGAGGTAGTAAGAGATAAAGATTGTAGAGGTCAAAGAAAATTTCTATTTCCACAAGGTGTGAAGGAAGGTGTTACATCCAAAAAGCTCAGCCCTCTCCCACCATCCTGTCTTTTCTCTCTGCCCTTCTATCCCCAAGCTGGGAGACAAAGCCAGTAGCTATCTGACCAAGCTAAAGGAACTTAAAGGGGTACTTGTCCCTTTGCTTGGGTACATATTTAGTATCCCTGCATGGCCCAAAGCAGTTCTTTCTCCTCCACAGGCCCAATCAGCCAGAAGATGTATGCAGTGCTGCCCTGTGGGGGCATAGGGGTAAGTGGGCTACAGAAGGGGGCAAGGTTTATTATTCCTTGGGACTTGGGACCTAGCTGTCCTTCATTCTCTGCACCCTTTCCCCATCATATTTCTCTCCCAAAGCCATTGTATTCCTGAATTTTCTGTATTGGTCCACCCATGGAAGGCATCCTGATGCCCTTATTCCCCTCTGGTCAGGTGGACAGTGACACAGTGTGGAATGAGATGCATTCTTCTAGTGCTGTGCGCATGGCTGTAGGCTGCCTGGTGGAGCTGGCCTTCAAGGTAGCTTCAGGGGAGCTCAAGGTGAGTAGAGATTAGCGAGAGAGGGAGGACACTGCTTCTGGAGGTGCTTCCTGGGGTCTTTCCTATACTCTTAGGACTGTAGGGGAACTGTAGGAGAGCCTGTCTTCTCCTTGGCATCTCAGAGCTTTTCATTCAGGAGGGAGGGGTCGATGGTCCCAGAAACAGAAGGAAAAGGAAAGGAATCGGGCAAGCTTGGGAGAAACAGGGGGGTCCTGGTTGCCTGATTGTTCTTCATGAGGCTGGTCTCAACATCTCTCTGGTCCTCCTTCTGCCTTTTTCTTTGTCCATGTGTGTCTCTTACGTCTCTCTTCTCATTCTATAGAATGGATTTGCCATTATCCGACCTCCTGGACACCATGCTGAGGAATCCACAGCCATGTGAGTGCCTTACCCTGTCACCAGAAGGGGAGAGTCCACCACGCCAAACCTCGGGCCTCTTCCACCCTTTTAAAAACTGAGACCTGGTCACACATGTTTAAGCTCACTAACTCCGTGTCCCCTTTTACCCTTCTCGCCTTGCTTCCCAGGGGATTTTGCTTCTTCAACTCTGTGGCCATCACAGCCAAACTCCTACAGCAGAAGCTGAATGTGGGCAAGGTCCTCATTGTGGACTGGGTGAGGAGGACTGGGGAAGGGGCAGGGCAGGGTGGGAGGGGATGGGAACGGCCCGTGGAGGAGGTGCATCCTCCATGAAGTCAGGAGGGGATAAAAGGATGGGACTGGGACTGAGGGAGCAACTCTGGTTCTCAGTCACGGAGCTGAGTTCCTTCTCTTCCTTAGATGTAGCCCGTCCATATGCTTGCCTTGGGGCAGGACCTCTGCCTGTTCTAGTCCAGCCTGATAGGGGTACTGGTCTGAAAACTTGGCAGGCTTTCAGAGTCAGTAGCCTCCTTCACTCTCTTATTCCCATATCTCTTACCTAGTGATTTGAGAAGTCCTCCTTGATGTCTTGTCTTGAATCCCTCCTGCTGCAGTGTCAGTTCATTTCCTCATCATCTGTCATCAGTTGGGATGAAGAATAATAGGTTCCTTTCCTCTACATCAAAGCCTTTTAGGTCATCCTGGTTCTCACCCCCACCTTCTTTCAGACTCAATCATCCCATTGGGTTTAACACTAGGACCTGAACACTTGTAAATACACTAGGATCCCTGAAGGCTAGTCTGGGGTGGTAGGCCCTGCCCCTGGGAATTCCTTCTGCATTGGGAGGATTGTGGGGTCTTTGCATCTCACATGAGGTTACTGGCCCCTCTCCTTGACTCTCTCCCTTCTCCTTCTTTTCCCCCCAGGATATTCACCATGGCAATGGCACCCAGCAGGCCTTCTACAGTGACCCCTCCGTACTTTATATCTCCTTGCATCGTTATGACAATGGGAACTTTTTCCCAGGCAGTGGTGCCCCTGAAGAGGTGAGGTTCCCCAGTTCCAGTAAGAAGTCCTAGGTGGGGGCAGCACAATAAATACAAAAGCAGGAAATGTGCTGAGGCACACTGCTGTGTTGGTGACTTGGGATTGTGGGCTCTGGGCAGAGGGCATCACCAGGCCCTCTCTCTAGAAGGGCTGGAAATCAATGAACTGAGGTCTGGAGAGGGAGGGCAATGTCTAGTAGTTCTCAGGAAGTGAGTATCATCCCCTGCCTCTTCTCCTGGTGCCAGGTTGGTGGAGGACCTGGTGTGGGGTACAATGTGAATGTGGCATGGACAGGAGGTGTGGACCCCCCTATCGGAGACGTGGAATACTTGACAGCATTCAGGTGGGGCTTAGGGTGGGGGCAATTTAGAAGGGGACACTGTAGGGTGGGGGTGCCCCCCCGCATTGAGGGAGAGGAGAGTAGACACAGAGATGGAAAGAGAAAGGGTGGGGAAGATACTGCTTCTGGTGGGGAGTGGAGAGGTGGTGGTGGAGAAGGGAGGGGATCAGCCTGGCATGTTCCTCTCCTCCGGCAGGACGGTGGTGATGCCCATTGCCCAGGAGTTCTGTCCAGATGTGGTTCTAGTGTCTGCTGGCTTTGATGCTGTTGAGGGGCATCTCTCTCCACTGGGTGGCTACTCTGTCACTGCCAGATGTGAGCTTGGTGTTGGGACCAAGAGGGGAAGCGCTAGCAATGAGGAGATAGGAATGAAGAGATTTTTGGTGGTGGCAGGGTGGGGTGGGAAGAGAATAGAGGGTAGGAGAGAGAAACTTGAAGGGACATGGGGTAGTGCATATAGAGGAGCAGAGGTGGGAGGTCTGATATGGGGAGGGGACAGAAGAGGAGAAACTGCTGGGTGGTGGAACAGGGGGAAGAGTAGGAGAAACCCAGAGGACCAAGGGGCAGGTGCCAACCTTGGGGTGTTGGCAGCCTCCAGCTCCACTGTCCATCTGTCCTGTCCAGCTAGTCCCTGAGGGAGTAGGTAGGTCAGGAGCAGATCTGGCCGTGCCTCCTGGTCAGAGTAGCAGGCTCTTTCACCCCTGCAGGCTTTGGCCACTTGACCAGGCAGCTGATGAAGTTGGCAGGAGGCCGAGTAGTGCTGGCTCTAGAGGGTGGCCATGACCTCACCGCCATCTGTGATGCCTCCGAGGCCTGCGTTTCCGCCTTGCTCAGTGTGGAGGTGAGGACCCCAGAGAATATAGCGCCAGTTTCAGCAACACAGCCAAAGAGGCTTGTAGGCCCTGGTTCTCAAGTACTAGCCCAGAGTGGGATGATAGGGAACCTTAGGAGGAAAGGTTTCCATTCTTTAGGAGACCTAGGAAAGAAGTGTGACGAAGGCTAGGGGTAGGGGAGTTCTAAGAGACAAGTGCCAGGGCCTTCTGCTATATTAAGCTTGACTAGGGCATCAGAGAGGATTTTCTCATCTGGGGTCCCAGAGAGGCTAAGTCCTGCCTCCTCTTGAGGCAGGAGGAATGACTTTAAGGATAACAGTGACAAATGAAGTGGCCTTTGGCACACTGGCTGGCTCTGGGGGGTGTTGAGGTTGCCCTTTCCCATCCCAGTACTTCTTCCTTACTACCCCCTATAGCTTGAGCCCTTGGATGAGGCTGTCTTACAACAAAAGCCCAACACGAATGCAGTGGCCACATTGGAGAAAGTCATCGAGATCCAGAGTAAGTGAGCATCACTAAAGAAGAGGGTTGTGCTTTGCACAAGTTAAGGAAGAGCTAGTGTATGGGACAGGAGGATGCAGGGAGGATAGGGAAATGGGGTTCCTGACAAAGAGCTGGGGAAGGGATACCTAGAGATTGCACTAGGAGGGTGTGGTTGAATACGGAAGAAGCCGCAGGGGCTAGAGAGGAGAGGAAGGTCAGGCCTGAACTCTGAGAGATCAGTGGAAATGGGAATTTTCCCATGGAGATATGTTCCAGAGGTGGCCATTGATGGGTCCCCACCCACCTGCACTGGCAGGTAAACACTGGAGCTGTGTGCAGCGGAATGCGGCTGGTGTGGGGCGCTCTCTGCAGGAAGCACAGGCAGGAGAAATGGAAGAGGCAGAGACCCTGAGCGCCATGGCATTGCTGTCAGTGGGGGCAGAGCAGGCTGGCCCCAGCCACAGCCCGAGGTAACCCTCTTCCCTCTACATTTCCCTCTTTTTTCCCCTCACATACTTGGGTGGGCACTCATGTGCCTGTGTCCCTATGCTTGCCCCCACAGGCCGCTGGAGGAGCCCATGGAGCAGGAACCTGCCGTGTGATGCCCAGACCCCTGGGCTTCATCATTGTGATTTTGTTTATTTTTTCTATTAAAAACAAAAAGTCACACATCTGACATCGTGTGCTGTGTCCATCTCTCAGCCTCGACCCTCCCAGTACCCCAAGCTGGCTCTGATTTCTTCCCTTCTACACCCTGCTTCCCTCATCAATAGTACCTCTCTTATGAGTAGGAGAGGTTGTCTTGGCCTACTATTCCCTTCCCCTCTTTTACACTCGTATTCCCTGTTTTTCTGTCCTTTTCCTCCACTCTGGGGCTTGTGCCTGGTAGACCCTGGGACTAGGGCAGTATCCTCAGTGCCCCCTCTCTAGCCCTCCTGGGTCCTCTCAGCAAGGAGGAGGCAGTGAGTTTGGTGCCTTGGATCCAGGAGATTTTGGGAGGCAATGCCTTAATTTCTCTGTGCCCCTCCCTCTCCCTCTTCAGCATTAGGGGAGGGTCCTGGAATGCCCTCCCACTCCCCTAACATTTTTCTCCAAACAGTTCAGGGTGAAGAGAGGGGGGGTCCCAACCTGGTACTTCCCATACTTTTATTTCTTCTCTGTTGTTGCCATCTCTGTATAAAGACATCTATCTGTATCGTCTGCTCCTTTTTCTCCATTTCACTGGTGGAGACCTCGCCGCCAGAACTGAGGTGGGGGAAGAGAGCATAGTCATATTCTTCATACCACTTAGTGTCCCTTTCTGCTTTCCCTGCCCTCTAAAGGGAAACTGATTTAGAGGATGGAAGAATGGTCTGTTTGGGGGCTGGGAACTGGACCCCTGGTTCTGTGATTGATCTGCTCTAGGCTTTGTGTCTGTTTCTCTAGGGAAGCCAGGGGAGGAACCAAGGAAAGAATTGCACTCCAGCCTTCTCTACCTGTCCTGTCTGAGCTAGAGGGCATGGTCCTCCAGCCTTCCTGACTGGCACAGCTTGGGATTTGGGGGGACTGGGGTGGCCCAGACTAGTGAGCACCCTCTGGTGTTTAGGACAGGGGCTCCTACTGCTTGTTCCTGAGAGTGGCTGCCCCAGTCAGTGTCATGCTTGCTTTAGGTCAGTAGACCTCCCTTTCATGGAGCATTTGTTCTCTTGGGTTTAGGGGCAAGCAGTCAGAAACTGAAAGCGAGGCTGGGGTGAGAATGAAAGAGGTTGAGTCCTAGTGCTCCTCCCCACCCCTACTCAGACCAGCTGCTGGGGACAAAGGACAGCCTTTCTTCCTGCCTGTTATCTGTTCCTCGTGTTGCCCTCTGCTGGCAGGCAGGCTACTCCTACCCCCACCCCCACCCCTCCCCTCCCATCTTTGGTGCCAGGCCTCTCAGCAACCTAGGCATGAGAGCAGGAGAGGGTGCACTTAGGGGCCAGTGCCCCTGAGGTGTCTGGGAAAGCCCTGCAGCCTGGAGAAAACCAAAGAGTGGGACTGGTACCTGGCGGTGGGGTTTCTTTCCCTTGCCCCTCCCACCTCCTGGACCCCACCAACCTGTTTACATATTTATTACCCTTACAGTGAGGCTGGAATGGGGAAGAGGATACAAGAGGGGGTGTCTCTAAAACCATTGGCCCATTTTGCCACTTGTGTGTGTTTGTGTGTGGTGTTGGTCACAACTCAAGCCCTGCCTTTGGGGTGAGGGTGGGCCAGGCTAAGTGTAACAGGGTCTTCTTATGGCCGCCAGGGGAGCCACGAGTCCAAAGGTGGTTCTCCTTCCCTTTCCCCACCTCGTCTAATTCTCATGTAACCCTCCCCACATTTGCTCTGTCTCTCTCTCTCTGGGTATGGTTTTCAGTTGAGTATTTTGTAACCTGTTACACTGTGTGTCCTTGTGTAAATAAACTTGTTTCTGGCAGTGCCCCCTGGGGGCTTGTGTCTCTTGTTCTCTGGGCTCCCAGACAAGGGTTGAAGCCTTCTTTCCATCTGCCTGAAAACATGACGTCTCTATGATAGAGTGCTGGACTTGAAGAAAAACCCAAGTGAACCCTGCGCCTTATGACCTTTGTGACTCTGTGCAAGTCAAGATACCGCTCCCCCCCAACCTCTCATGAGGCTCAAATAAGATAATACATGTAAAGTACTTTCCCAACCTTAGTGCTATATGAGCCTCAGCCTTAGATAGGACAGGTTAGTCTTGGCTCAAGAAGCCCAGTTAGGAAATAGGAGTGAGGAGAGTGTTGAGGTAGTATGGCCTAGAGAGAACCCTGAGAGTACCAAGGCCACAATGATGGGACCGTGCACTTGCCTAATCTTGGCTTTACCCCCAGTAGGCACACAAAGATTCAATCTGAATTGAAATCAGAACATGAAAAGTCAATAGAAGGACCTGAAGAATGATTGTTAGCCAATAGTTAAAAGAGGGAGGTGTGGGTTATATAGCCCTCTGAAATAGATGTGGGGCTTAGGAACTGCTAAGAGTACAGAACAGCGGCTGCACAGAAGCGGATTTTGGCTTGTCCCAGGGAAGGAAGTTGCTAACGAGCTATTTAATAGTGGAACGAGACTGTCTCAGGAGATAGTAGGTTCCCCCTCATTTTGTTTTCAAAGACTAAATGACCACTTGGTGGATAGCAGGGAATTCTTGCTTAGGCAGAAGTTGGACTAGACCTTGGGTGAAGAAGTAGAGGAATATTCAATAGGTCACACTCCAGAAAGTTCTTTTTAATTTGACACTTAGAGGACCCACTACTCTGCAAGATGCTGGGAATATGTGGATACAAAATTACCTTAACGAGTTGGTGGTGGGTGAGGACGTAACATATGTAATACACGAGGTCAGTCTAGGAGTTTCAAAGACCAAAATTTCCCTATTCTACCTGGGAGGATCATGGAAGGTAGGAGGGGTTGGATGTTAGTAGGTTAGAATTGGGTTAAGGTTAAAGGGAATGGAGTCAGGCTGTATGAAGTCAAGGTAGTGGGAAGGCCAAACAAGAACTGAGAACAGTGAGTGAACAAGTGAGCCATTTTCTCTGCGGCAGTTTGTGAAATGGAATAACATGAAATATAGCCCCAAAGGTAAGCTGAATACAAATGATAGGTTTTAAATTACAGGTTAGGAAGTCTATGTTTTACTTTATAGACAACAGGGTGCCAAGAAGTAGTGTGGCTTAATGGAGAGAGTGTCATCAAGGGTTTGGGGCCATAAATGCCTGAGTCCAATTCCTCTGATACTTTTTAGCCCTGTGACCCTAAAAAAGTCACTTAACCTCCAGAAGCCTGAAAAAACTACCCCTGCTTGTACTTCTTTTCTCCCTTCCCAGTCTCCATCTTGTAGGTGACCATTCCCACTCCACACAATTCTCTACTCTGGAATCCACTGTCTTACCACGTCCTGCCAAACTCCAAGTCTGGATCATTTCCACCCTCCCACTTCTCTACTTCTATTCATATGCTGCTGAATGGAGTTGGAAGTCACCTACCAATGGGGAATGGGCCCACGCTAGAGCAATACAATATTTTTACTCTATCCTAATCGATTCTCTAGTCCATTCCCCACACCATCTGTTCAGATGAATTTTCTTCCACACCACCTCCTATCCCCACTTTCCAAGCTGAAGACCTCCATTTTATTGAGAAAATAGCTGGGAAATGGCTGAGCTCTCTTTTTGCTTCTATTCATTTCACACCCCTTTTACCTACTCTTTTCCTTTACTCTAGCCTCTGATAAGAGGCAGGCTTTTTCTTTGTCAAGGTCAATCCTTTCTATGTACCCTTGATCCAATCCTATCCTTTCCTAAATGAGGGTCTTCTCTAGCAGATCATCCTCGCTGTCACCATGCCATTCCCCCATCTTCAGCCTCTCTGTTTACTTCCCTGCTGTCTACCAACACGTCCAAATCTTGATCTTTAAAAAAAAACCCTTCACATCCTCAAGCTATCATCCTATATTTTTTATCCCTTTCTCAGCCAAATTCCTTGAAAAAGCTGTTTTCACTCACTGCCTTCACTTCTTCCTTTCATTATCTTCTAACCCCTCTATAATCTGGATTCCAACCTCATCGCTCAACTAAAACTGCTCTCTCCCAAGTCATCAGTTATTTTTCTAAAGTGACAAATCTTTTTGCAGTTCTCATCCGAGACTTCTCTGAAGTATGTGACACTGTTTGAACACTGTGTCTCCTCTGGATACTCTGTTCTCTTTGGATGAGGCTGTTCTTGGCTCACCTGCCTATCTGATTGTTTCTCAGTCTCCTTCACAACATGGCCCCTCACGTAGTTGTACCCCAACAGTCCGAGGCCCTGTTCTCTCTAAACCCAGTGACCTTGGCAGCTTCTATTGGCTTAATGATTTCTGTACTCACGACTCCCAGATCTATATATCCAGACTGAATCTCTTGCCTGAGCTCCAGTCCCACATCACTAACTCCTCACCTGATGTCCCACAGAAACCACAAATTCAATTGTGCCCCATGATGAACTCGTTGCTCCCCACGAACTTATCCCTTTCTGAATGTCTCTTTCTATTGGTTACAACTATTCATCCAGTCACCTAGGTTTGCAACCTCAGTGTCGCCCATAACTCTTCAGTCTCATCCCTCTGTCATTTCTTTCTCCACAGTATTTTGTATATTAAGCCCAGGGAATGGCACATAGTAGACGCTTAATAAATGTTTACCGATTGAAGAAATTAGGTGGCATAGTGGATGAGAGTGCTGGACTGAGAGGCAGCAAGATCTGAATTCAAATTCTGCCTCAGACACTAGCTGCACAACTCTGGGCAAGTCACTTAACCTCTCAGTCTCCATTTCTTTATCCAAAATGAAGATAATAGCATTTGCATTGTAGAGTTGTTGTGAGGCTGAAATGAGAACTTCAGAGGCTCTCTATTGCCTTCAGTAGTAGATATAAATGCCGCATTTATTTAATGCCTGACCCTGACCTTTCCAGCCTTATCAACATTACTTCCCCTCCAGAAACACTGAAGTCCAACAAGACTGGTCTTCTGGCTGTTCCTAATACATGGGAATGCCATCTCTTACCTGCAGGTCCCCCACGCCCAGAATGCATGCTCTCCTCACTTCTCTCAGCTCAGGATCATCTTCTACATGAGGTCTCTCCCAATCTTCCCAGCTGCTGGTTTCTTGCCTTCAAAATCACCTTGTATCTATTTTTTATCTACACACATATGTATACATACACACATGTATATCTGATATGCATACATGCATGCATGTATGTATTTATCTCCTCCCACGACTACATCGTAAAGTTCAGGTCCAGGACTGTTCGTGTGTGTGTGTGTGTGTGTGTGTGTGTGTGTGTCTATATATATATATGTATATATATATGTGTATACCCAGCACCTAGCAGTGGGCATATAGTAGGTGATTAATAAATGCTTGTTGATTGAAGGTTAGTAGGTACAACTCAGAGTATAATCTGCAGTGTGGGATGGCATTTCTCCACACTGACAAAATCACAGATCCTTTGAATATATCAAAGAGGGAGACTGTTTTTCAGCTGGGACATGCATTAGGAAGGTTATTTTGGTACCTGTATGAAGGATGGACTGAGGACAGATTGGATGTTAGTCTAGGCTCAAAGTGATAAGGGCGTGAAGTAGGGTATTAGCAAGGAACCGGACAATGCTCCAGTAATTAGAATTCAGAACAATGAAAGCTGTTCAAAAGCACAATGGTCTACCTTCAGAAGTAGTGAGCTATATCCTGATCATTGGAGATTTTCCAGCAGAAGGTAGATGACCCCGACAGGGAGGAGGAAAAAAATACTTATTAAGTGCCTACTATGTGTTGGGCACAGTGCTAAGTGCTTTTTACAAATATTGTCTCATTCAATCTCACAACAACCCTGTGAAGTAGGTGCTGTTATTACCCTCATTTTACATTAGAGAAAACTGAGGTAGACAGAGGTTAAGTGTCTTTCCCAAGGTCACACAGCTAGTAAGGGATGCCATAGAAAGATTCCATGCCTCAGAAATATTTGGACTCTATGATGTCTTTGCTCCCTTATGGCTCTGAGAATAGGTAATTCTATGAATTTGGAAAAGAGGATTGGATGGGAAAGATATTTATTCTTTTGGGTGGGAGATAACTTGGTCAGGTGGTTGAAAGTTGTCAGAGCATTTCTAGAGAGCTTCAAAAATGAATAGACCCTTTTGCCCTCACCCCTATCAGTGTTCTAGGAGCAAGAAGATGGATGAGCTCAACTCAAAACAGCCATAGGGAATGTCCTTAATTTAATTTAATTTCCCCATTCTTTAATTGCAGAGGAGGGAAGGGGTAAATGAAGGTAACTCATTCTGAGTCCAAAGCACTTGCCTGGCTTGGCTGTGGGTAGGTAGCTATCCCCTCCACATGGAGCAGAAGAGGAGAACCAAGGGCTAAGCTTGGCTCCTTTCTGAACTTCACAAATGCAGAACAAAAGCACAGAACTGCTACTGGACTTCTGGGGCCTCTGTGGATCGGCCCCTCACAGTACTAGAAGTTCTTTTGTGCCTTTTATTTCCAATGCTTTTAAAAAATGCAAAGTTTTGGGAGAGGGGGAAAGGGTAGGGTTTCAACAAAGTGAGGAAAGGGAAAGGTTGACAGGGCCAGTCCCCTTCCAGGTAGACATACCCTTCTCTGAGGCTAAGATCAAGTGATCGGGGTGGGACAGGCACGTTGGGAGCACAGAAGAGTCTCCACAGGAGTCAAGTGGAAGGAAGCCTTCATCTTAGGCAGGAGCAAGCAGCAGTCACAATGGCAGTTGGGGGCAGGGGTGAGTGGGTAGTGAACAGGAGAGGTCTCTTCCAGTGATGAGTGAGGCCTCCTTGGCGGGAGGTAGAAGTCATCTGGAGTGTTGGTTGGACAAAGGGAAGGTGGGGTCACTTGGATTTGGCAGGTGGGGCCTCCTGGGCACTGAGGGAGAGTACCAGCCAAGGCACCAGGGCAGTGACCAGGCAGGGCCAAAGGGTAAACTTGAGAAAGTTAAAGACATAGAAGAGGCTGAGCTGGGGTGGGTTGCCCAGCCAGTTAAGGAGCCCCAAAAGCCCTAGGACTAACAACAGGCAAGCAACTTGCTGCAGGATCCCCAACCGTGCCCGCCTTACTTGAGCATAGCAGGGTGAGTGTAAGGCAATGCCCAGGCCCAGGGCGGCTCCAGAATCCCGACTTAGGGAAGCAAAAGGCCGAGTTTCCATGTGTACCCACTCTGGACGCTCACACCACTTGGAAGCCAAGTGAATGGACCTGAGGAAAACCAGGAAACCTTGTAGAAAAGTTGCTTCAGATGGGGGCACGTCTGAAGTTCCTCTTCAGCCTCAGCCAGGACTGTATGCCATAGCAGAATCACTCTCTCTCTACTGGTCTACTGCTACTGTAGGGACCCCACAGGTTAGAGATGATGGCTAGGGTCAGAAAAGGTGCCATCCTGCCTCAGGGGCTAGGGTGGAGCAAGAACTTACCACGTCAGGTCTACTCCCAGGGAGATGAGGCTCCAGTAAATGAGGCTGGCACCCAGCAGGAGTGCCAATGCTGTCAACCCATAAAAGCTGACTGGCCAATCAACAGGCACACGCGGAGTCATCAGCCATCCCAGGAGAGCACCTATTGGGAAGGGGTATGGCAACAGCTTCAAGGAATTTGAGGGGACAGTCCCTAGGCCAAGCATCACGATGGAAAAGAGAGCACAAGGGAGTGTTTGGGGTAGACAGATGATGGGTGAGGATGGGCCAAGGGTAACCACAGGAGAGAAGGCACAAGGGAGGGTTTGGGGTGGGGTGGGGTGATGGGCCAGGGAATCAAAATTTCCTGTCTTTGGCTTTGTCATCCCTGAGCGAAGTGTCACTGCCCACCCTCCAGTGGCTCACCAGCTATCAGGCCACCCAGCACCTGGTGAGGGAAATGTGCAAGGATGAAGATGCGGGAGAGTCCAATTGCCAAGAGGAATGTGCTATAAGCCAGGCTGGGCATCAGCTTCATCCAGCAGCTGGAGAAGAAAGAAGACAAGTGGGTCAGGGTGGGCACCCAATTATTTTGAATTGGGAAGACACAATAGCTATGACATGGAAGAAATATTAGGTTTGTTCTGTTTGGACACAGAAATCAGAATTAAGAGCAATGACTGCAAAGTGGAGAGAGAGAGAAACCTTTAGACGTGACACATGGAAAGATTTCTTAACAATTAGTTACCTAAAAGTGGAATGAGCTGTCTCTGGAAATAGGGAGCTCCCCACTTGTGACTTTAAAGTGAAGAGTAAATGACCATTTTGGGGTATGCTGTTGAAGAGATTTCAGTCTTTCAAGTCCCTTCCAAATCAAATAATGTCAAGCCATTTCCATCCCATTATATGATTAGATGGCTAAGCAACACCAGTGATTTGGTTCCTAGTCTCCATGATGATATGGACACTGGGCCGAGGAGTCTATCCCTTACCCCATGCCTGTGGAGGGACATTCCGTATATAAGAGCCCTCCTGGACTCACCTGCGATTTCGTTTTGCAATCTGGCTTGAGGTGGCAATCATGATGGGCCAGAGGGCAGCTCCTGTGATCATGCAGTGACCCGAGGGACTACCTGCCAGGAAATACAGCCACTTGTGGTGGTATGTGTGTGTGAGGCTGGGAGTTGGGGTTCTGGGGGGGAGGGGGCAGGATGGCACATAGAGTTTGGGCATTCATGGTGTTTAAGGGGCCAGATGCCTTCTTAGGTTCAAGTAGAATAACTTAACTGCTTGTTAAGTCCCCTTTCCCTAGAAGTTACAGCTTCCCTCTCTGTGGAAGTAGGGGAGGAAGTGGGGGCTAGGGTTTGAGCACAAGGGAGGTAGGCAAAGGTTATCTGATCCTTTGGGCCTTTCTTCTCACTTAATGCCACAGGTGGGCCTTCACATGCAGTCTTCTTTATCTTCTCCCTGTAGGACATGACTAATGGGCAACTAGATACATTAGCATGGGGTATCCTTCAGTTGGTACCATTATACCAACCAATCCAATGCCTTTCACTTCTCTACTCTCTATTCCTATAACTAAGAGAGAAGGAGTGTTAAGTCCCTCAAACCTGCACAGGCTGGAAAGGGCTTTGAGATCATCAATGTGGCTGGAAAGGGAAAGGGATAATGTAGGAGGATCACCTACCTGGCCCAGTTTCACAGGATACAGGGAACTGATGAACTTGGGCGGGTGCTTCATTATAGTATCCAGATTCATGAACCCACCAAAAGGGCCGCTCTCCAAAAAGGAACCTGGAGGAGAAGATGAGGCAATGAGATTTCCCATTCCTGCTGCTCCTCTCCTACCCAGGCCTAAGGGCCTAAGAAGAATGGCAAAAGCTAGCAGAAGAGTCACTCTTCAAATGAGGGGTACCCTCTAATTCTACCCCCATCACCCCAAATCCTATTTTTGCTTCAGTTACAACTGCCTATATGCATCCTGCAGAGGACACAAGAGTTTTTTTACACTTCACATACTTCAATTCTTCTCTGGAAAAATAGAGAAATGTACACTCTTGTTCTTTTGTGTAGGGGAATGGAGGTGCCTTTCGTAGGGACCTTGAGATCTTTCTAAACTTCTCAACCCTTTACAATCTGGTTTCTGGCCTCATCACTCAACAGAAAGTGCTCTGACTAGAGTTCCCACTTCTTCCTCAGAGAACAGAGCAAAGGAAGAACGAAAGAGGATGACAGAGAGTTCTGTGGTGTGGAGACTATTTTCTTCCATTTTCTTAGTAGAATAGGAGGTGAGGTCACCTGCTGAAAGAGAAGGAAAAGGGAGGGCTCTAAGTAACTTGGTGCAGTGCACAGAGCACTGGGGCTGTAGTTAGGAAGACTCTCTTCGAGTTAAAATTTGACCTCAGACATTTACTAGCTATGTGACCCTGGGCAAGTCACTTAATCCTGTTTGCCTCAGTTCCTCATCTGTAGCTAGAGAAGGAAATGTATCACTCTGCTATCTTTGCCAAGAAAACCCCAAATGGGGTCATGAAGAGTCAGACATGACTGAAATGACTCAACAACAAAATAGGTAACTTAGAGAGAGAAGAGAATATTAGGGACAGTTATTATGTAGGGTATGATAGTCAATCACAGACCAATAAAAAGGCAGCAGTGAGGGTCCAGTTAAGATACTATAGGCTTATAGTGGACCTGATAGGCATGGTTGTGTGACTTTCTCTCACAGCATTCAGCAGCATGGGAGTAGGAACAGAGAAGAAAGATGGTAGGGAGGGATAGTTCAGGGTGAGGATTCAGCAAAGTATAAGCAGTTATAGGTATGGCAGCTAGGAAAGTACAGCGGACAGAGTGCTGGACCTGGAGTCAGGAAACTTGAGTTCAAATCCATACTCAGACACTTACCAGCTATGTGACTCGAGCAAATCAGTGAAGTTAACCTTTCTTGGCTTTTGTTTTCTCAACTGCAAAATGGGGATAATAATAACACCTACATCCAAAGGTTGTTGTAAGGATAAAATGAGGTAATATTTGTAAAGTGCTTTGCACTTTATACTATATGTAAAGCACTATGTAAATGTAAGCTAGTAGTAGTAGTAGTAGTAGTAGTAGTAGGGTAATAGGGCAAGAGATTCTAAGGTAAGATAATAAGGAGTTGATCTGGGTGAAAGGAACAAAATGAGACCAGATCAAGGGTAATAAATTGAGGGGAACGGGGGGGGGGTCTGGGGGTCACTGGAAGAAAGAAGAATTTAGGAGGAATGAAGCAGGGGAAGAGATGGGGGGGAAGAGATTTTAATTAATTAGAAAGAGAAATTTCTGTGTTCTGGAACCCATAGTCATGGGGTGAAGGTGACATTGACAGCATGACCACCGGTGGCTGGCTGAGAATGAGGAAGACCATGAGAGTTGAGGAGGGTGGCCAGGGTATTTGAGAGGACACTGACATAAGTCCCCTAGGGGCTCAGGAGAGAGAGGGAGGGGGAGAGAGAGAGAGAGAGAGAGAGAGAGAGAGAGAGAGAGAGAGAGAGAGAGAGAGAGAGAGAGAGAGAGAGTGTGTGTGTGTGTGTGTGTGTGTGTGTGTGTGTGTGTGTGTGTGTGTGTGTGTGTGAGCGCGCTCCAGCTGAAGCAAGAAACAGAACTAAGGAAGGAGCAGATTCGTTTGGGAGTTAAGAGGTAGAGGAAAAAGAGAATTGAGGAAGAAGGCAGCTAACTGTTGTAATGGGTAGCAGGCTGGACTTGGAGTCAGAAAGAGTTATAGGCAAATCCTGCCTCACATACTCCCTAGCTGTGTGACTCTGGACAGCCCCTTAATCCAGGTGGGCTTCAGTTTATTCACCTGTAAAATAGAGGTAATAAGAACCCCTACCTTCCAGGGTTGTTGTGAGGATCAAAAGAGATAACAAACAGTGATTTGCAAACCTTAAAGTGCTATGAAGACTAGCTCCAAAAGGAAAGTTTCCAATGGCTACTGGCTATTCCAATGGCTGGAACTCTCTGAAAATAACCATTTCCTCCTTAAAACTTCCACTAAAAGATTGCCTCCTTGTTCCTGCAATGGTTCACACTGACAGAGGCAGAGGGAGAGAGATTGAGGGAGCCAAGCAGCCCTTCTTTCTCAACTTTCTTTATTTTGCCTCCTGGTGAACATTTTTGTTCACTGCCTCTTCTATTTCTCTCCCAGACTGGGCATGTGGCATCCTTTTGTGGGATGATCAGAAGGGGAAGGCTGAATGTACAGTTAGAGGCAGATCAACTCTCTCCTGTATTAAACCAGAAAAAGCAGATTACATGGAGAGGACCTTACAAAGCACCTACTGAAAATTTCTGGGATGTCCATTCATGGCGATACTTACTTCTTTTGTGGGGTTGTGTCCCTCATCCCTAGGCTTTTCATGCTGAAGAAGGGAGGTAAGGCCTTCTACTTTGAAGGGGAAATAGCTCTACTCAGGAGGTCCTCCTCTTTGTCTAGGAAGCCCTTACTTGTGGGGGTGGGATGGGAACACACAATGACGGAGAGCAAAGGATAACACTGAGTGGTAAGAGGTGGGAAGTGATTATGGGTATGTATGGGGCAACTGTGGTTTAAATATCCACGGCTTGGGTATGGGGATGACTATATGGGGGTGCTGTGAGGGGTCAGCATATGAGATGACCATGGGTATATTTCCATGATGGGGTGTGTTTATTGGCATGTCCTCAGGAGTGACAATTAGGGGTTAATGTGTAGGGTGGCAGTTGGTGTGTCTCTATGTGTGTGTCTATCCCCTGGAAAGACATCTAATTGGATATCTTCAGGCATCTAAAACTCAACATAATAAAATTAAGATAGCTCATTATATTTCACCAACCTCAAATCTCTTTTGAATTTCTCTCTTTATGTTTAGGGCACCACCCTCCTTCTAATCACCCAGCTGCATTTAGGTTTACTTCATATTTTATATATGTACATGTTGATTCCCCAGGTAGAATATAAGCTCCCTGAGGGCAGGGACTGTTTCATTTTTTTTTTCTTTGTATCCTCAGCCCTTAGCACAGTGCTGGCCTTTAATAAACTCTTGCTGACAATGGGCATGACCTTGGAGTAGGGATGGTAAGGGGTTTTGTCTCACCACTTAGAGATGAGGTTGAGCCACTCCGAGAGCAAGGCGATCCAGAACACAGAAATGCCCACATGGCGACAGGCATAGTAGGCCAAGGGGAAGTAGAAAAAAAAGATGCATTTGGGGTCACCCAGGAAGGTGACCCAGAGCCAGACGTCTTCCAGCCAGGGCAGCTGCCTCTGTAGAGTTTCGGCCACCACGATGCCCACTCCCAGAGTTGACTCCATGCCAGGAAGCCACAGGCCCTGGAGCCCTTGACCTTGGTTTGACAGGGGTGATGCTGCTTCTAAAGAGAAGGAAGCTGTGGGAGGCCGGGGGTAAGAGGAAGGTGCTCCCCACAGTCCCTACCACTTCCTTCCACTGGCACAGCTAACCTGATCCCATCCAGGTAACCCGTAGCATCAGCCGGACAAGCACCTGGAGTTCTCTGCTCTCAGCTCTGCCCCCTCTGCCCTTTGAGTGTTCCAGGCCCCGCCCCCTGCTCCTGAGCGGCCCCCAGACCCCGCCCCCTATGCGCTCTAGCTCCCAGGCCCCGCCCCCTCTACGTCAATCATTCCACAAACCTCGCCCCTGCTTTACCCGGGAAGCCCCCGCTTATCCCCCGCGGCCCCGCCTCTCGGTTTCCAAAGCACCCCAAACCCCGCCTCCAAGCCACGCGCGCGCTCCCCAGACTCCACCTCTGCCGGAGCAGGACTGCATTCCCTCTTCCTCCCGTCCCCGGCCCCGTTCTGCGTTCCGCCCCCTCCCCCAGGTCCACAAGCTCGAGCTTTGCCCTCCAAATACCGTTTTTTTCCCCCACGTCCCGGATTTGTACCTCTCGCTCGGTCTTCCTTCTACGGGTCAGCGTAGGGGACAAACCTCTCGCGAGGGCGTTTCCCCCTAGACCCACGTGTCCCCAGTTCGCGTCCGGTCCGCAGCGGACGTGGGGCGGTGGTTACTTCTGAGGTCCAGGGTCAGAGGGTAACAGGCGGGCTTTGAAGTTTGATGCTTGAGGGGGCTGATAGCTAGTTCTCCGAGTGAGGTTTCCTTTCTGCTGCCTTCCCTTATTGATAGAAAGCTCCGTGGTCTCTTCAGGGGGTAGGGACAGGAAAGTTCAAGGACATAGCCATAGGATCCCAGGTGTGTTTTGAAAGGGGACAGCAGTTTCTCACACACACAGACACACAAGCACACAAGCACACACTCTTTTTCTCTCCCGGGGACCTTAGTTAATCCCCCCACCCTCCCCTCTCCTGATTCCGAATTGTAATAGTATTGGAAGATGATGCTAAATATGCCTTCATAGGACACCCCAGTACAGGAACACTTGTTAGACATTGAATTCTCATTTTGGAAGACTTCCGTGTTCCAACTGCCTTGTTTTGCCTTGCCTCAGGGGATGGGGGCTTGGGGAGGGAAGAAGAAAGAGTTTAATTTTTAAAATTCTAAAATTTATGCCCCTGAAGTCTATCTGCCGTGTAATCCAGGGAATCCAACAGTGGATTTTTGTACATAAGTATGTGTGGGTGAGAGAGGGAAGCCGTGTTCAGTGCCCACCCCTGAGATGAACAGTTTTCTAGGATCTGGAGTAATTCAAGAAAGGAATTTATGGAAATCAGAGATTATCATGTTTTTGATGAGGTCTAGGCCACAGGGTGTTGAGGGGGAGGGGAGAGTTAGGATAACTTCCTAATTTTCCTAATTATTAATTAATTTCCTATTTCTAGCCTGAGACATTTTTGTCCTTCATTAGTTTTGTTGGGAGGAAGGGAAGAAATGAACATGGAAAAGTGGACTCCATTCAATGAAGAAATAGCAAATTTATATGGTGAACTGATAAAGATAGCTCAATTATAAAGTGAAGTGATAAATGTTGCAGTTTGGGGTGCTGAGAACCCCGGGATGCAAGGGTACAATGACCACTCAAGACTTCTTTCAGTCAAAGTATCAGAAGTTTATTTATGAGGAAAATAGAAGCTTCAGTATTGTAAGGTTTATAGCAGTGGGCAGAGTTCCTAGTGAATCTGCAACTTAATGGGAGTGAGACTTGATGCTTATATACAAAAAGGATGGTGAAAGGATCTGAATGGGATTAAGGAGTGGCAAATAGTCTGGGGTGGTCCGGGTGCAATAGTGAAAGGAGTATTAAGTAGTCTGGGATGGACCCAGAGAGAGTGAAAGGATTGTCAAGTAAGCTAATTAAATGATCCAGGTGGACTGAGGTGGGCCAGTTGTCTTGGGCTGAGGCGCCAGTGAAATGGGCTGCTAAAATGCATGGGACAATTCAGGGACTGGGTTGCTTTCAAAGACATGGTCTTTTCCTTTTAAGCAGTTCAGGTTGTAATGTTGTTTGTTCAGGTAATGTTGTAATGTTCAGGTTGTATGTAATTTATATTGTGAAATGATAAAAGCTAATTTATATAATGAAAAAGATTTTAAGGGTGGCTGGGGTGCTGGTATGTTGACATAGGCATGGTTAGGATATCTGATTTCTAGCCTCACAAATAGATATGGTCCACTAATTTGTTGTAACCTCTTACATTTACCTTTTTCCAGGATGGGGTGAGAATAAAATGAAGTAATATACATGAAAAGACTACAAAAGATACTCTATATAATCAGGTAGTATCATTTTTTATTTCAACAAGGTGCTGCAAAGGGCAGGGAGGTTTGTGCCCCGTGTTTGGCAAGAGGAATGCTTTTCCTTCCTTTTTTCATATTTCGGGCTGGCTGATGTTCTTTCGCTGTCATTTTCTGTATTGACTCTGATCCAAATGAGTTTATCAGAGATTTGTGGTCAATAAAGACAAATCCATCCCTCTAACCCAGACCATACCTGTAGGTTTCTTGGTGTTTGACCTGTGATTGGATCAGCTTGAGACAGGAATTTTAGACTAAAAGAGGCCAAATGTCAAAATTTGTAGGAAGTGAGAGGAAATGACAGTCAGCAGGGTCTTGATTCAATTCACTTCTAACTAAATAATTCAACAACTATGTGCAAGATACTAGATCCTAGCCATAAAAAGCTAAAAAATTGAAGTCTTTATCCTAAAGGAGCTCATTCATTTAATTGGATTATTTCAACCTTAGCAGCCTTTGTTTCCTTATTCCTGTTTTTCCTCTTTCACTTTGTGAAAGGAGAAGACAGCAGTAAAAGTTATTTTGGAGGAAGTTTAAACACAACTCTGTGTTTCAGATTGAGATTTCTTTAGGAAAAAAAAACCAAGATAAAAAACAAAAAATAGCCATTCAAAACAAAATAAAGCTGAACCGAATTGGAGGGTCTAGCTTAAATTTAGGCAAGTTGTGTGCATTAGTGGGGAGGAGGGCTGGAGAAATGGATGAAGACCGTCAGCTCAGTGGAGAGGGTTGGACTTCACTTAGTGCAGGACCCCTTTCCTGGGTTTGCATCTCCTCATTTCTTTTGGGCCAGGCTTTTGATCCTGGCTCCCTAACCCACCCAGGCTGTCTCGCTCCTCCTCCCTTCTTCTTTCTCTCTTCTCCGGCACATTGGAGCCCCGCCCTCCCAGTTTGTCCTGTGGCCCCGCCTCCTGTATGCTGACGCCATCGCGCCGCTCGTGCGTGCCGGCGCGCTGAGGGGGCCGGCCTCGCCGCTGCCCCGCCGCCCGCCGCTGCTCTCCCAAGATGGCGGCTCCTCCGGGCGAGTACTTCAGCGTTGGGAGCCAGGTTTCATGCCGAACGTGCCAAGAGCAGCGGCTGCAGGGCGAGGTGGTAGCCTTTGACTACCAGTCCAAGATGCTGGCGCTCAGTATCCTTTTCATCAAGGGCTGGCTGGGACTCCAGGCCAGGCTGGCACGGGTGGGGGGGCGGCGGCGGTGGGGCCGGGCCGGGCCGGGCCGGGTCCGGGGCCTAAGGGGCGACCGGCGACCGCGGCTCCAAGGACGCATGCGCATGGTCAACCCTAGTTCCTTCTTCCCCTCTTGCTGCCGCCCCCTTCCTCTCCCCATTGGGGTCTCAGTTCCCTCGCGGGAGCCGGGCCTGGAGGAATGAAGGCAGGGGAGGTGGGCGGAGGGGGTTCGACACGCGGGTGGCTGTTCTGGCTGAATCCCCTGGGGAGGGGTCACTGTTTGAGGAAAGGGTAGTGGAAGGAAGGGAAGGGTTGTAAGGTAGGGTCTGCGAGCCCCAGATGAAAGAGGGGGCCGTGGTCACGTGGGGGAGGGGGGTGTGTAGGTTAGGGGGACTTGCTTGTAACCGAGGTAAGAGGCTCCCGAATTTTGTTTGTGTGTGTGTGTGTGTGTGTGTGAGCTCAAATAAAGAGGCAAGAGCACAGAAAATGAAACTAGGGGCCATGGTTGGTATTCTTTTTTGAGGGAAGGGTCCCCTGAGAATGAAGTTCATATCTGATCGCTGGAAAGAGACTGTTTTGTGTGTTGTTTCTTGGGGGAGGGGGTTGTTGGAGGCTGCATAATTGGAGGTATACTCATTGAATCCCAGACAAAGAATGCAAAGTTTGATTCTGGGGGCAGGGGTACTGATAATAAGTAGAGATGTTAAATTGGGAAAGAGCCTCTTTGTGGTGAGGGAATAATAATAGTAATAGCTAACAATTATATAGTGATTTGAAGTTTATAAAGTGCTTTACAAATATTTTAATTGATCCTCACAACAGCTTTGTGAGGTAAGTCCTATTAGCCCCATTTCACAGCTGAACAAATTGAGGCTGAAGAGGTTTAAGTGACATGTTCAGTTACATACCTAGTAAGTGACTGAGTTAGGATTTGAATGTCCTGACCCCAAGCCTGGCACACTACCTATCTACTCACATCTAAAATGTCTAGTTTGTTTGAGGTATGGGAATTTTACTTTTTCTCACAAGTGGTTCCCTCTCCAATTGTTTCAGTGATCATTTTTTGATATCTTCCAGAGTGAAAGTGCACATTGAGTCTAACTGAGCCTGCTGGTCTGGAGTGGCAGATATTTAAATTTCAAATAACAATTCAGATAACCACTTGTTTCACAGTTCAAGCATAGAAAAATGATTTTTGAGACTATTTTCAATAGTTACTTTTTCTAGATGAGGTACTGCCATCTGCAGAATAGGACCTATAAAATTAGTCAGATGATTCTTGGGATGAAAGTCTGACTGATTGATGGTAGTAGCTCTAGTCTCAAATATACCACTAACTATATGCTGTAAATGACTTTTTCCTTTTGTCATCTCCATACCTATGCAATAGATGCCTAATGAATTGCTCTTGTTAAGTGAATGAATGCACTTTTGGGATTACCTTGGGCAGGCCACTTGCTCATCTTTAAGGTGGGGATAATACCTCCCTTTTATTTTCAACAACCTGTCATTGAAATAAGGAATGAGATGTTGAGAAAGTACCTTGCAAAAATAAAAAGTACTTTATAAACACAATGATTATTATGCTGGAAACTGTATTGGAATAGTAACTGTTAGGTGTGGCATCTTATAGTTTAAAGACAAATGAGTACCCATGTTGTGTAAAAATTACATTGAAGTTCTGTGCAAGAAACTAGCAAGAGAAAAGTGATGATAACATCTCAGGGATCCCAAATTTGATCCTGTTTGTAAAGCCTGAAATCCTTTAGTTTTTGGAGTGAAACAGGGGAAGAATGAGGTTTTGGGATTACTCCTTACTGTGTTTCTTGTGAGGCCTCTTCACCACTTGCTTTTGGTGTTCATTTTCCTTGAGCCTTCCTTGAATCATGTTTTCCAGTCTCATCAGAATTTGTTAATGCCTCTGCCTGCTTGTTTTCCTTAACTTTATTCTCTCTCTAGAATGTCCCTCTTCCAGTGGAAAGCCTAACCATGCAGACATCCTGCTTATAAATCTACAGTTTGTCTCAGAAATTGAAATAATTAATGACCGCACAGAAACCCCTCCTCCCCTAGCTTCTCTCAATGTTAGCAAGGTAAGAATGATAGACCAAGTCTGGCTCAATATAATGGTGGGAAGGGTTGGGTTAGACTATTTGCTTAGAGTGACTTTTGTCTCCGAATCTTGTCAGCTGCATTTTTTTTCATTAACTTATAGTCCCTTGTATTCATGCCTCTTTCCTTTTCTAAGAGGCTTATTTTTTTTCTGAATTGCTGAATGCTATTAGGTCTTGAGCAAAAACCTGACCTCAAAGAAGGTTGACATTGTAAGTTTTTTCCTTGTCTGAAAAGTTAAAAGACACTCAATCTATGAGCCTTTGTCTCTACATTTGAGAAAACCTCTCTTCCCCCAGTGAATTTGCCAGCCATCTCATGGAGAGACAGTATAGATTCCTCTGCTGTAGAGTTTTTGGATAGGGTTTCAGCTCAAGCTGGGTTCTTGGAGGCAGGGGGACAGATGAGGTGATTTCCTGAAAGGGAGGAACAGTTGATATCCCTCATTCCCACCAAAAGTCTTTAGGGCAAGGCACTCACTGACAGTTACTGAATCCCACTTGTGTTCTAGGTACTTTGGGAGAAACAAAGACATGTAAATCTCTTGTCCTCTTTGGGCTTCTAGTCTAGCTGGGAAGCTCAGGTTTAGAATAGATTTAGTATAAAATAGAAGATAGTGTTCATGTAACTGAGGGATTAACATTGTTCTGTTTGGCTTCCGAGGCCAGGAACCATGTACGGAGAGGCAGATGTAGGCTTGGCATAAGGAAAAGCCTGTTAACAATTAGGGGAATGGGCTACCTCTGGAGATAGTGGACTCCTTCAATGGATGTCTTCAAGCAAAGGCTAGATCATCACTTTTTGGAGATGTTATTAAAGGGATTCTTGATTAGGTATGAGTTGGATTAGATGGCTTCTAAGTCTCTTTCAACCCTGAGGTGCTAGCATTTTGCCATGAGCTACATTCAGGATACAAGAAACATTAGGGTATCTCCAAGTACATTTACTTTAAAATGTATATATTTGTCTAAGTGGTATTATGTCGTGCTTTAGTGCTTTATATTTTTTCTTCCTTTGAAGATGAGGTCACCTTTCATAGAGCTACATGGGTACATGCATTGGGCACATGTGTATCCTCTCTGTCATATCCAAGGCAAAAAAGAGAAGTGTAGATTTTCACGGGCACAATTAGAATTAGGCTGTTGGGCTGAATGTCTTGTAACAGGGCATAAACATTGTAGCACCTTTGCCCTTGTCTTCAAGTTGACTGATTCATATCAGAATCCCTTACATTGGCCCAAGGGGCCCTTAACTTTTTGATTAAAAAGCCGAGTAACTTTTCTTTGCCTAGAAAGGATTGTCTAGATATGTATTAACCTTAATAACTTGGGCTATTGGCATATACACAAATGTCCACATCTTTGCTATATTTAAACCTGAATGCAGGGGACTGAGTTTTCAGGGTATGTTGCATATTACATGATTGAAGTAAGAGCCTCAGGGTTCTCTCTTTTGGTATTCTAATTGGTTATTTAAAGTTTTATTTATGGCTGCTTAAAATCTGATATCAGATTGAGATACCTACTTTTCCAGTCTTATTATATATATTACTTCATTTGATGTATTGGCCTTCTTGGCTGTTCCTTACATGGAACATTCCCGTCCATGCCTTGCACCGACTGTTCCTCTTCCCTGAAATGTACTCCCTTCTTACCTCTGCCTCTTAGAATCCCTAGTTTCTTTTAAATCTCAACTTAAGGCCTATCTCTTAGTGTGGGAATTACTTGGGACAAAATAATTAAGTTTTTTTGGCTTACAATTTTTTACATCTTTTAAAAAACTTAATATGCAGTCTATCCTTTTTTCAGTCACTTTGCTTTGGCAATATTGTCACATGATTTTGACATTCCTTAATTCTTCATCATGAAACTATACTTTTATCACATTGGATATTAAACATGTTTGAGGAGACAGTCCATTTTTTCAAGTCTGGCCTGGATGATAGCCTGTAATTTTTCATTGGGGTTTAAAACAAGTGAGTTCCCATTTCGTAGAAACGTGTTTATCTCCATCTCTTAGATATATTTCTTAATCTCATGTGATACAGTGTAAGGTTGTATTGCAGTATTCCATCTCCATTTATGAATTTCTATAATGCCAAATAGTTTGGCTCTTCAGTATATCAGTACATTTATCAGAGTTTATCCTTCCCTCAATGGGGATAAGCCTTCTAGGCCCAATGGAAGTAAAAAAAAAAATCCTCAAAACATTTTTTGGGGTAGTTGGTTTATAGTCTGAAGATGCCACGATCTTACAGAATAACCTGGATTCTTAGTGACAATGGTTTTATATGGCCTTGATTGAAAATGTTAATCATCAGTAAAAATAACCTTTTTACAGTCTTTAGTACTCTAGTCCTTATGTTGTCTTGCCATGACAAACATTTTTTCTTCATAGCAAGTTACCTGTTTTTTGCGTTCTTCCCAATAAGAAGCCTGTCCCTCACTGTAGAGGAATCAGTAACAGCCCCTCCACCTGCCAGGTCCCTCTGAAGGTCTTTGATTATTTGCAGAACATTAATTAGGCTGTTTTACAGGAATAGTTAGCCACTTGACAACATTTTTTTGGTTTTCATCTGCACTTTGAAAAGAACTTTTGTGCCTTGGTGGGACTGAGCTTGTTTCATTATGGGCTTGAATGATCCTTGAAATTCTTGATTCCCTGACACCAAGAGCTGCTGCAATATTTCTCATAGTCATTGAAGTGAGCTCTTTAAGAGCAATGACTTTTGTAGGTTTTCTTGGAGTAATATCCGTTCTTAAAAACTACAGAATAAAAGAGAGCAATGAAACAACGTGCAAGAGATCCAGCACTCCACTGACAGAGAACTAAAGATGGGGAAACCAGCCCAATCCGGGTTCATCTGGTCAAGGTCAGCCATTCTGAGTCAGCCTACTGTCAGTAGAAGCACAGACAAATGACCGTTGCTGTCACAAAATGAAACTATACTAAAATCATTCCTCATACCACACTATACCTGAGGTGCTTCTCTTGAGCCCATCCATCCAGCTGCCTAGTATCTTTCCCTTGATTACTTTGTGTTTATTTTGTATATACTTAGATTTATACATGCTATTTCCACCTATAGAACACAAGTTCCATAAGGACAGGGACCATTTAATTTTATTTTGGTATCTCCAATGCCTAGCACAGTGCCTGGTACACAGTAGATGCTTAATAAATGGTTGGTTTATCCTTGGTAATACAATAATAGCTAGTATTTATATAATGCTTTCAGGTTTGAAAGCTTTGATTTACGTATGGTAACTCATGTTTTTGTTTTTTTTTTTTTGAGAGGCAATTGGGGGTAAGTGACTTAGCCAGGGTCACACAGCTAGCAAGTGTCAAGTGTCTGGTCTGAGACCAGATATGAACTCAGGTCCTCTTGACTCCAGGGCCAGTGCTCTGTCCATTGCGCCACCTAGCTGCCCCTTCTCATTTGATTCTTACTACAGCCCTGTGAGGGAGGTACTATTATTCCCATTTTACAGATGAGAAAACTGAGGCTGAGAGCACATGTAGTATCGAGCAAGGATTTGAGCTCAGGTCTTCATAGTACAGCATCATCTACTGTGCCACCTAGCTGCCTCATTGTATAATTTACTTTGTTATCATAATAGATAATATATTTCAAACCACTTTAAAATCCTATGTGAATGTAAATTCTTAATGCTGCTAAATTTTTTGTTTGATCCATTAGTTGGCAAAATCAATCAGCAAGCATGTACTAAATACCTACTGTGTGCTGGATGCTGTGCTAGTTTCTGGGCATCAGAATACCAAGAATGAAACAATTCCTACTCATCAGGAGCATGAGAAAAGAAGGACATGTATAAGTATACAGAGAATGAATAGAAATAAATACTCCATAGTTAGATAAAAGGCATTGTGAGAGGGAGGGCATTAGCCGTTGGAGGGATTAGGAAGGTGGTGCTTAAGCTGTTTCTTGAAGGAAAAGGATTCCTTTATGAGGCAAAAATGAGGAGGGAATGAATTCCATGACCAAAGCTAATTTAATTAACAGGTGTAGGAAATGTCCAGTTAACACTTCTTTACTACTTCTTCTAAGGAATGTTTAAATTTTTTCCAAGTCAGTTGGATTATTAATACTCAGCTATAGTAATGTGTATCTTCCTCTTTCTCCAAGGAATGTGGGGAAACTCCATCAACAGTTAAGAGAGCAAGGAAGCTCTCTGGCCCTTGAAACACTATTCCATAATTGAGGCATAGTTTTCCTGAGGTGACTTGGATTTGAAACTCTTGTCCCACCAAAATGCTATAAGGGTTTGCAGATCAGAGGGATCTGAAGTTCCAGTTCCAAGGCTACAGTTGCATATGGTCAGTTGCATGTACTTATGAAGTGTTTCATGTAGCTAGTCTTTGGGTACCCCACTGTTGGGGCCCAGCACCTCCTGCTGAAGTTACCAGTTAAGGCGGCCCTAGGGCTATATTTTTTCTACTTGCATAGTTCATGAAATTTGACAACCCAAATAAGATAGTTCTGATTAAGAATGTTTTATTAGAGAGGATGCCTTCCTCTTGATTTCCATGGTCTTTTTAGGAGGTTTGAAGAGACATTCTCAACACTTCCTGTAGTGTATATTAGAGGAGCGTCCTAGTATTTAGAAAGCTATGTTTTCAAATTTATTTCTAATAGACAGTGGTAAATGTGTGCTGTCAGGGGAAGTTCCCTTCCTCAAAGTTATTTGTACTAAAATAGCTGTTATTTAGGGGCCAGTTATTATGCAGGTTTGCATATTGTTGGTGTCCCTGTAGGTTCTGCTAGTCATGTTTTAGACTTTACATTTTACCTCCTCTTCCCCAGAGTGAGGAGATGAATAACCCACAAAAGCTCATGCATCTCTGGTAGCTGAAACTCATGGCTAAAAGGTTGGAATGGTTTCTGGGGTTCATTTAGTAGTTCCTCACATTGCCATGTGCAGGAAGTTATTTTAAATTTCCCCTCCCTCGGAAGCCATCTAGGAAGTACCTTTGAAGATACTATGGTTTTTTTCCTTTATTTGAATTAGGATTGAGAGGAGAGGGAGGACTTCTTTGTGCAACAGCTGGGGAAACCCAGTAATAAAGTTACCATAATTTTATTTATGGTTAGTGAACTTGGGGTCCTCTTCAGTGGGTAGATAGAACAGGAATGTGTACAAGGTAATATTTAAATGCTTTAAGGTGCGCAGAAGAAAGATGCTGGCAAATAGTGTGTTGATAATACTCTTTAACCTTTCTGCCAGGGGAAGGAAAATACAGTCACATTTTGTGTGATCTTGCTGGCATTGTAACTATTTTGCCTAATTAAACCCATTGTTGTCCTAAACAAGGTCTTTGTTTACTCTTGACCATCAGGAAATGGAGAAAAAGACATTTTAAAGGAAACATTCAGTGTATTTATTATTGCTATAAATTTTCTAAACATAAGATATTCATTCAAATAAAATTCTGAAAACATTCCAAAGCCAATTAAAAATTATTTGGATCTTAAATTTTACAATATTCTAAGCCTAGTGTTCAGCTCCATTAGTGCATATAATCAAGAATTGACTCAGAAGAAAGCTGATATACCACTTGAAGCCATGAATGAGCTATTTTTGATCTTGTAATCACAGTGGGTAGCTGGTGATAATTTCACTTTTATTGGAATTAACTATTGATATCCCATGGTAAGGGAAATAAGGATTGTCCATAGGTCTTTTGGCTCTGGAGCATATGAATAGAATTAATTAATCATGCCTCTTTTCAGTGTTAAGGAAATGCTTGAGTATATTGAAGGCATGGAACTAGGTGCTATTTGGTAGATAACGTGACAAGCCCCTTTTCCATGGCAGGGAGAAGTTATAGTCAAGTAGGGTAAATAAAACAGTGCTACAAAACCTAATGGTTTCTAGGTGTGTGTATAGGGGGGTAGTATCAAGTGCAGGACCGTTCAATATACTGCCCTGAGCTAATGTGTATTTCCAATTAATACCTCATAGGGAAACCAGGAAATATTGATACCAGCACTTTTTCAAATCTTAGGTAAGACAGGCTTTTTCCTTAAATGTTATTACCCATGCTATTCTGGGTCTCATAATAACCAGATATGTGGTGAATTGTCAGACTGTATCATGATAGTATTGGCAATATCATCACAATCTTATTGGATACCAAAATAAACTTTTAAATTCCAGGACCGTGTTATTAATACATTGATGTATTAATGAGTATTTGCTAGGTATTAGATACTAAACTTTTATTTTTATTTTATTTTTAGAGGCAATGGGAGTTAAGTGACTTACCAGGGTCTCACAGCTAGCTAGTAAGTATCTGAGGCTGGATTTGAACTCAGGTCCTCCTGACTCTAGGGCCAGTGCTCTTTGCACTGTGCCACCTAGCTGACCCTGTTTTTAAAAAGAACAGATGTGGCCCCCAACACCTGGTAGAGACAAGAATCAGTCACAAAACCTTACTTAAGCACCTCTGTGCTAGGCTCTGAGGATACAAAGACTTAAATGAAACAGTCACAGAGCTTCAGGTCTATTAGAAAAGCAACATGTATATAGATAAGAATATACAAAGTAAATACAAACTAATGTGAGGGGAGAGGCACTAGCAACTGGGGGCATAAAAAAAGACTACGTGAGGAATTTGAACTGAGCTTTGAAAGAAGCTGGAAATTCTAAAAGGTGGAACTGAGAAGAAAGTACCTTTCAGGAATGGAGGACGGTCTTTGCAAAGACAGAGAAGGAGGTACAACATTATGTGTGAGGAATAAGTGTACTCTGTGCCTTTGGGACATGACTATAAACCAATTTTCTGAGTTAGAGAACACTTCTTGAAGAATGAAAAGGGATATGTAAAATTAAATTTGGATTATTTGTGGGGAGACTACCAAACTATAGATAATCTAAAAATTAGAGGGTTTCATTCTTCCCTATCATATATTTTAATGGGACTGCCAACATGCAATTGATTTGATTCTGTTCCTCTTAGTTCCCTTTGGTCATTTCATTGCATGTGTCCACTCAGGTGAGGAGGCAGTGCAGAGAATGGAGTTGGCCATCTCTTAATAAATGAAAGATGGCATCTCAAGTTGGCAGGGAAGGTAAAAACTTTTATTTTTGAAAAGAGCTAATAATTTTTTTGTCCGTCTCTGATTCTGATATTTGGTCACACTTAGGAAAGCAGTTGGCTTTAGTTATTGTCTGAGGATCACTACTTTCAAAATTTAGCAGATGGGAGATTTAAAATAATCTCAACCCATTTTTTGGTGTTTATCGATTTGAGTGTTTCTAAATGATTGAACTTTTTCTAGCTATTAAATTTTGATAAGTGGTGTATGCTCATTAAGCTCCATTTAGGTGAAGCCAATATGAGACCTATGAGCATCCCAACCTATTTTGGCCACCCATCCCCAGGGGCTGTCAGTATGTGTTCTGAAAATGGCACCATTACTATGTACTCTAGCATTTGGGGGAAGGTGGGGAGGAAGAGTGATATTTACAAAAATATGACATTTTTTGCCAGACATTTTTTATCTTTTTTTTTTTTTTAATTTTTAGGCAATTGGGGTTAAGTGACTGCCCAGGGTCACATAGCTAGTAAGTGTTAAGTGTTTGGTCTGAGTCCGGATTTGGGTCCTCCTGACTTCAGGGCCGGTGCTCTATCCACTGCGCCACCTGGCTGCCCCCTGCCAGACATTTTTTGCCAGACAAATAGAAATTAGTTTGGATTGAATTGTTCTTACTAGAGAATTAGTGGATAAGATGGCTGATTTGGAACCAGGAATGAGGTATTAAGTAGTTACTGTGAGCTAATGTAGGGGATATAAATACAAAGGCAAAGACAGATAATGTGCTCTGTAAAAGCTTACATTTTAGTGATGGAGACAACACAGCGGGAAGTGATAGCCGGAGAGAGAAATTTTGGTCCGAAAGGTTATGGAAATGGTGAGTAGTGCCATAGGGGAGTAGATAGATACACTTTATTCAAGATTACTGGCAGAATTGATTTGATAATGGTTGTAGTTCCCAAACTGAAAGTTGATGGGGGGTGAGGAAGGGGGCCAGTGTAGGGTGGGATGGGGGGGGCCAAAGGATTGGAAAGAAAGAGAGGAAGGGTATATGTATCTGAAAGACAGCTCGGTGATTGGTAATAATGTGGAAGAGGTGACTGGCCGGACAGGATGAAGTGAAACATGGTGTCTGGGGCTTTTCTGAAATAGTGGTAATGGAGAGACCTTGCCAGTTAGGAGTAGGGCCCCTAGGGATAAAGTCTCTCTAGGGCAGTGTTCTCAAACTTTTGGGTCTCAGGAACCTTTTGTATTCTTTTTTTTTTTTTTTTGGCTAGGCAATGGGGTTAAGTGACTTGTCCAGGGTCACACAGCTAGTGAGTGTTATGTGTCTGAGGCCAGATTTGAACTCAGGTCCTCCTGAATCCAGGCCCAATGCTCTATCCACTGCACTGCCTTCAACCTTTTGTATTCTTAAAAAAGGATTCAAGACCATCTCAAAGAGTTTTTATGTAGGCTATATTGATATTTATTTGCATTAAAGATTAAAATGTTTTAGTATTATTATGAAAATAGTTTTGACCTCACAAGTCCTCCTGAAAGGGTTTTGGGGACCCCTAGGATTCCCTAGACCACACTTTGAGGAATATCACATAGTCTTTGGGGAGGCCAAGAAGGAGGGAGTGAAGGAAGACTTGATTTCAAATCATATCTTTCATATCTACTAACTGTGTTATCATGGGCAAGTCATTTAATCTCTCTAAGCTTCAGTTTTACCTTATCTGTAATAATGGAATAGTAATACCTGAGTACAGAATAATAATACTGAGTATCTTGTCGTAGGTGTCTAACGAGATAGTCTATAAAATGCTTCTTAAAAATTTCAGTCCAAAATCTCACACCATATGCCAAAATAAAGTCAAAATGAGTTCATGATTTAGATATAAAGGCTGATACCATAAGCAGACTGGGAGAGCAAGGTAATAGTTTACCTGTCAGATCTATGGAGAACAGAAGAATTCATGGCCAAACAGGAGATAGAGAACATTACGAAAAGCAAAATAGATAATTTTGATTACATTAAATTGAAAAGTGTTTGCACAAACAAAGCCAACGCAACTAAGATTAGAAGGAAGGTAGAAAATTGGGAAAGAATTTTTACAACCAGTCTCTCTGATAAGGGCCTCATTTCTAAAATATATAGAGAATTAAGTCAAATTTATAAGAATACAAGCCATTCCCCAATTGATAAATGGTCAAAAGATATGAACAGGCAGTTCTCAGATGAAGAAATTAAAGCCATCTATAGTCATGAAAAAAATGCTCTAAATCACTTGATTAGAGAAATGCAAATCAAAACAACTCTGAGGTACCACATCACACCTATCAGAATGGCCAGCATGACAAAACAGGAAAATGATAAATGTTGGAGAAGATGTGGGAAAATTGGAACGCTAATGCATTGTTGGTGGAGTTGTGAAATGATCCAACCATTTTGGAGAGCAGTTTGGAACTATGCCCAAAGGGCTATAAAGATGTGCATACCCTTTGACCCAGCAATAGCACTTCTAGGGCTATATCCCAAAGAGATCATACAAACAGGAAAAGTACCTGCATGTACAAAAATATTCATAGCAGCTCTTTTTGTGTTGGCAAAGAATTGGAAATTGAGGAGATGCCCATCAATTGGGGAATGGCTGAGCAAGTTGTGGTATATGAATGTGATGGAATACTATTGTGCTATAAGAAATGATGAACAGGCTGACTTCAGAAAAACCTGGAAAGACTCGGATGGTCTACTGCTGAGTGAAGTGAGCAGAACCGAGAGAACTTTGTGCACAATAACAGCCACATTGTGTGATGACTAATATTGATAAACTTAACCCTTCCTGGCAATGCAAGGATCTAAGACATCTCCAGAAGCCTTGTGATGGAATGCTATCCACATCCAAAGAAAGAACTATGGAATTCGAATTGCTTTTTTTTTTTTTCTCTTCTGTTGAGTTTTGTTTCCTCTTTCTGATGGTTCCTCCTATTGGTTTTAATTTTTACTTACAACATCACTAATGTGAAAATATGTTTAATAGGAATGTAAATGTATAGCCTATATCAGATTGTGCGCTGTCTTGGGGAGGGTGGTGGGGAGGAATGGGGAGAAAAATTTTAAACTCAAAAGCCTATGGAAGTGATTATTGATAAATCAAAATAAATTAATAAAAAAAAGTTATGAAAAAAAATTTCAGTTATGGGGCAGCTAGGTGGCGCAGTGTATAGAGCACCAGCCCTGGATTCAGGAGAACCTGAGTTCAAATGTGGCCTCAGACACATTACACTTAACTAGCTGTGTGACCCTGGGCAAGTCACTTAACCCCATTGCCTAGGCAAAAAAAAAAAAAATTCAGTTATTCTACTGATAGGAATCAGCCTGGACTGTACACTGGTTAGGACCAGTGGTATATTGGTCCATTAGCTCAATAGATAATTGAAGGTTTACTTTCTATGTGGAGAAAACTTATTCAGTGGAAAAAAACTTTGGCCTTTAAGAGATTGGCAGGTGTCTGTCACAGATGGATATTATTGGTCACCCTAGGAGCCTGGTTATAAAATCATTGGATCATATATTTAGAGCTGGAAGGCACCTTAGGTACCATTTGGAGGAGATTGAACTAAAATCTCCTCATTTTATAGATGAGGAAATTGAGACTCTGGATGTTAAAGGGACTTGCCTAAGGTCAAACATTTAAATCCAGGTCCTTTTACTCTAAGTCCAGCATTTTCCCACTATTCTGGATTGTCTTATCTTTCCATCTCCATTGCTAGAAGTATAATTCAGAATGTTACAGCACATATAAAAGATGTAAGTTTTAACCTCTTTATTATTCTCCATGGGATAAGGGCCAGATGGATGGAAAAATGTGGTGTAGTAAATTTTAGTCCTGGGTTCTCCCCAAGTCTGGCCAAGATAAAGACTTGTAGAGTGAAAGAACTTGTTTCTGGCCGGGAGAATCTGAGGATTAAGAATTAAAATAAAAGTTACTGTGTGCTGTGGTGGATAGAATACTAGGCTGGAAGCCAGAAGACTTGGGTTTTAGTCAGATCTGCCACAGGTCATTCACTGTGTGATCACTTGGTGTTTTTGAACTAGATGATCTTTAAGGTCCTGTCTTTTTTTAAGGGGGAGAAAAAAGATCTAATTAGGTTGGCAGAAACTATAGCCATCTGTCCATGTGGCTCTCCCTTTTCCCTTCTTTCCTTTTAGTTCTCCAAAGTTGTGGGAATTAAATGTTATAGGTAATTGATCGATCTCCATAATTCAGAGATGCTATTGTTCTCCCTGACTCTAAGCAGATGACTGGGCATGTTTTCAGAGCTCTACACATAGCCAGCACCTCTTGAGGTTTTAAACTATGTGCTTCATTATGGATATAAATAAATCACCTTTTGTGTGATTAATGGGCTTTCCTACTGTCCCTTCATAACTTGATAATTTCCATGCTTTTTTTTAGAAGATACTAGTATAAGATTATTTGGTTTCTTCTTAGGGGCTAAAATTGGTAGGGAAGAAGAGTATTTTGGCTAAAAGTTGGGTGTGAATCATTTGTATATTCCCCTAAATTGCCCCAACCCCCCTTTGACTTTTTTGTATGATTTAGCATCAGCTTGTTGATTTACAGTCAAATTTCAACTTTGTTGCCAGTCTAGTTTTCACTCTTGCAGGTTCACATGATTGATTTCAGAGCAATGCTTGATTTCAATGGTAGATGAAATAAGAAATGACTCTTGCATACAGCAGGTTCATAAATTCAAGCAGAGAGATGAGATATTGTCTACATCAGGTACAAAAGCTTTTTATTTGACAGCAAAGTTATGTTTTAACCACTAATCAAAGCTTTTAAAGCTAATTATAACATATGGTTTTTCTTTTAAGCTATGTGAAAAAGCAACTTTGTTTATAAAATGTTTGTGGTGTGGCTGATTGTATCTTGGATTTTGTTGTTTATTATATTATGGAAATATGATAGTGTTTAGCTGTACTTACATAGGAAGATTGAAGATTGATTTTTAGTGGGGGAGGTAATGATTGTGTACCCTGGAATTTTAAAGCATCTTTCATGCCCAAAGCACTCATGTTTGCATATTCTCTTCATAGCATTCCTGGGAGGCTAAGAAGAGGTGAGTGAGATCCTCTTTTATAGATAGAGAAACAAGGCCTAGGGAAGTTAAATGACTTGTTTAAAATATCCTGATTAGTGATGGAGCTAGTCCTCAAGCCAGATTTCCTAACTCCTAGCTCTCCACTTAAATGGCCTTCACCCTAGTTCAGGCCCTTCTCCCCTCGTCTCCTGTATTATGTATGGCAACAGCCTCCTGTTCAAACTCCTGTCTTCCAATCTCTTCCCTCTCAGATCTGTCCTCCACACCATCACCTACACAGCTATCAAAATAATCTTACTATAAAAGCATGAATCTGACTATGTAATTCCCCTTCTTACAAACTTTCATTGTCTCCACATTACCTCCAGGATAAAAAAGATGCCTTAATTTGGCATTGAAAGTCTTTTATACCTTGGGTGCAGTCTTTTTTTGTGTGTTTATTGATGAGGGTTATGAAATTAATCGACAAATATTTCTGTATACAAAGAACAAAAAAAGAGCTCTAAGCTGTTAACAGTTTGGTTTTTTAAAAGCATATATTAAATTACAAAGTAAATACAAAATTGCCCTGTTTGTGTCTCTTCTGAACTTTTTGTTTTGTGTATTTTAATATTTTATTGATTTTTTTTTTTTTGCATCTCTTACTGCTCACTAACTCTACATTGCTTCTCCCTCCCACCCCCTTTCCCATAAGAATGCTAGTCAAGCAAAAACTATCAACAGGCCTACCATGTCTGAAAATGTAGATCTCAATTGCAGCCAACTTTTCAGCCTTATTGCATATTATTCCTCTTTTCAGATTCTACATATTAGCCAAAATGGCCCCAAAACTCTGTATTCTGTCTCCTATCTGCATGCTTTTGCACAGACTGTTTGTCTCCCATGCCTGGAATGCATTCCTCTTATTTCCACGTAGAATTGCTAGCTACCTTCATTGAAAGCTTAGTTAAAACCCTACTTTGGTACTCATGAAGTCTTTCCTGATCTCTTCAGATCCTAGTCCTTTTCCCTGAAACTACCTTGTATGAGGCCAGGCTGGCCTCAGAGTTAGGAAGATCTGGGTTTTCTGATACATCCTGGCTGAGGGACTAGGCAGACCACTTAATCTCTCAGTGTTCCAGGCAACTCTTTAAGGCTAAATTATAGAGAAGGTTCTGATCTACATTGGTATAGGAAAGTCTTTACCTCCACTTGTTACAGGTCTGGTTAAAAAAAATTGTATATACTTGTATGGGTGCATATTATTGCCTAATAGTCCTTGAGGGCAAGGATAGTTTCATTTGTTTTAGGGCCTGGCACATAGTAGGTACTTAATAATGCTTTTAATTGATTCTTACCTCTCTCCTCTCTATACCTTTACACAGGCTATCTCCCATTCCTGGAATTTACTCTGTCCTTATCTCTGCATCTTAGAGTCCCTAGCTTTTTTTTTTTTTTTTTCAGGTTAAGCTCATGTGCCACTTCCCTAGTAATTGGGACTTGTTCTTTCTTCAGATGATCGTGTATACCCGTATTTCTTTACCGTTTGCATCTCTCCCCTGCTCCCCCCAGTAGAATGTAAGCTCCTAGAGGATAGGGACCATTTATTTTATAAAAAGCATGATAAAAAAGCTTTTTGCAGTTGCATTATATTGCCCTTTAGGCAGTAGACTGCACAGCCAGAACACCTCATGTGTTTGATATTACAGGAAGTTTTTCATGGGATATAGCTTTCAGGGATTAGGAAATTTTCTTTTTAAGACACTAGTCTGTTGAGAGGCAGTATGACTCAGTGTATATTGAGCTGGACTTAGATATCGTAAGACCTGGATTCAGATTCCAAATCAGACACATATTCTGAGACACTGGGCATGTTACTGAGTCTGTTACTTCTGTAAAACATGAATGGCAGTAACACTTAGCTCACAGGGTTGTATTTAGGTCCAAATGAGATTTCAAGAACTTTACAACCCTTAAATGTCTGTAGTTCAACACAGATTTCTGATACAAATGGAAACTCCTACCATATTCTGACTAAACTCATCAAAATGTAGCCTTCTCCAGTCTGGTATCATTAGGAAATAATTTAGCCAAATGAACACACCTTTCCCCTTAGTAGTTAATGTGATCTATTATTCCTGTAGCATTCCTGTCCATTCTCTGTGGATGAAGCTGAGGCATGGAAAGAGGAAGAGAACCCTAAATGCTAAAATAGTTAATGGCAATTTTTTTTTTACATAATTGCTAGTAGATTTTTAGTGACGACAGGGCTATCTTTTTGATCAAACAGGTTGCATTATTAAAAACGTCTTTAAAAGATAAGCATATTGTCAGTTTATAAGGTTGGTAGAAATGCAAAAGAGCATGCAGAAAGATTACTGAAAGTGGCATTGAAGAGTTGACACTTTTGTGATACTTACAAAGGAATTTTGTAGAAAGAAATTAGAGTAGAGCTGTATCAAGTAGTTACAGCTTCACGCTGTTTATGAGAGTTTAACATCTGAAAAGGTTGTGAAATTTTTATATCTGTGGAAAGAGTCCCTTGATATCTTCCATGTTGTAAATTTGGAGCAAGGGCCAGTTCGTACTCTTCCCGGGATTGAAACAGCAGGTCATATTTAGAAATTGAGGTGAACCCTTTCCTGCCACTTCCTTTAGTCACCCTAAGTTTTTTTTTTTTTCTGAGTTATAGCAGCTCTTAGAGAGTTGTAGTAATTCCTAATGCCTGTATCTGAGGATAACTGGTTACAAGGCCCAGAATATACTGATGAAGGAGCTGATTGACTTCTGTGGGTGTGGAAATCACTCAATACGTTTCCTTTTGGATGGCCCCCCTACTCTTGAGCTGGGAGGTCTCTGGTTTCCTTGAAGTATAATGGGATTGTAAGTCTGGACCTGGGGTGACCTTAGAAACCAGCTGCTTCAACCCCTTCATTTTAGAACAAACCCAGAGAGATTAAGGGACTCATCCAAGTCAATAAAGGCAAGAAGAGTCCTGACCTGGATTTGAACCATGGTCCTTTGCCTCCAAATCCAGGTACCTTTCCACTTTTTCATGCTATTTGCGTTCCCATTGCTTCTGGGACTGCTGAAATAATTTAGTCATCAATTAATGATGATCTTTCAAAACAACTTGCTAGTGGGATGTATTTTGTTGTTTTCTCCCAGTTACTGAATGGAACAAGAGATCTACTAGTTTTATAGGGCTGCAGGTGTGACTAACGATCTTTAGTATTAGAATGCCTTGGTATCAAGTTCCTGCCCTTTCTTTGCTACTAAAAGAAAGTCTGGTTAGCAAAAAAGGAAGATTTTTAAATGGTTTCTTAGGGACTCCTGCAAAATGAAAGGAAGCTTCAGGTTAAACTAAACTCCAGGTGTTTAGGGAGTAACTGCAATTAAGCTATGAATCAGTAATAAACATTTTATTTTACATTTCTCAGGTTGCTGGGCCCACGGTGCTCATTCTCTGAAGTTCCTGGTACATTTTATGTGGTTACTATTTAGGAATTGACATAAGCCAGAAGGTTGGCGTTGAAAAACATGGCAAATATTGGTCATAAAATCCTGATACATATAGTGTTCTAGAAGGTGCACTGGATCTGGAGTCAGTTTCCTCAGTTATAAAATGAGGAGGCTGTATTGGATGGCCTCCCAGGTCTTTTCCAGCTTTAGATCTATGATCCTATGATTTGGGTTCAAATTCCAGCTTTGACACTGTATGACCTTTGGCAAGTCATTTAACCTCTTTGAACCTCTATTTCCTCACCTGTAACCTGAAGGTGGTAGACTGGTCCCTTCTAGCTTTAAATCATATAACTTCTTTTCTAAGGGCAAGTTTTTCCCTCCTTCCAAGCAGCTTGACACTATCTCTAAGTTAAGCTAGTGAACTGAGGGAATCGTATAGGTGTATTTCAACCTATAAAAATCCCGAGTTTATAAACACAAAAATTATAATAAGCAACTTAGCCACAATTTATGTTTAATATTGTTTTTGTTTATGACCTTAACAGATAGCAACACGTGTGAATATTTACATATTAAAAAAAAACAAAACAACAGAGAGAGGATTGTATGTGAAACTGAATCAAATTTTTTTTCGGTGAGGCAGTAGGGTTAAGTGACTTGCCCAGGGTCACACAGCTAGTAAGTGTCAAGTATCTGAGGCCAAATTTGAACTCAGGTCCTCCAAAGCCAGAGCTATATCCACTGCGCCACCTACCTGCCCCAAAACTGTGAATCTATTACATACCTCTTGGTTTTGAAAAGTATATATTATATTAAATCTAGTGTAATTTTACCAGCATTCTCCTGCTTATCTTTGTCCCCTTCTGAACTGTCTGCTCTCCTCTTTGTATTTTTAAGTTTCATCTTTTTCTTTTTTTTCTTTTCATTACTGTCACTCCTCCCTGTCCTCATAAAAGCCATCCCTTCTAACAAACAAGTATAGTCACACAAAACAAATTAATATTTTGGCTATTTCTGATAACATGCTTTATTCTGCATCTTCAATCCATCACTTCTCTGCCACGAGGTGGGAAGCATCATTAGTCCCAGTTGGTCATTGCATTGATCAGAGTTAAGTCTTTCAAAGTTGTTTTCATTTATCTTACTGTAGTCATTGAATATGTTTTTGTTGTTCTTTATCAGTTCACACAAGTCTTCACAGGTTTTTTTGAATCTACCTTTTGTCATTTCTTATGGTACAATTTTTCAAGAACACACTACATAAAAGGTTTACCTGTATAATGTTTACAACAGTCTCTCTCTTTTTTTTTTTTTGGTTGAGACAATCGAGGTTAAGTGACTTGCCCAAGGTCACACAGCCAGTAAGTGTCAAGTGTCTGAGGCTGGATTTGAACTCTACAACAATCTCATTCTTGGGAACCAATGTTATTTTTTTCTATATGGAGATTTTCCTTGTCCCTTGATCATTGGTAGTGAACTCTAAATAGTACAAATTTATTCTACCATACCAGTATTACTGATAATTCTTCTTAGTTATCTTAGAGAAGGGAGAGGAGTTTAGTAGCTTTCTTGAAAAGTATTATAAAGAAGAGGTTGCTGGTATAGCAAGTTGTGTTTTTCAGATTTCCATTCAAATAAACGATCAGAATTTCCATCAAAATAGGCTGTTGGAGGTTTCTGAATTGACAACTAATCTGAATCTCCTGTTTCCCATAGTATTTTAGCTGGTGATCAGAAAGGGGACTGATTTTAGCAGCAAGTAAAGTAAAACCTCTTCTTATTTTAACTGTTATTTGAGTGGTGGATACTTCAAGGGATTGATGTGGAATGGTGGTATCTCAGTTTCTTTTATAAAATGAGGCCAAAGTAGAGAGTCTGCAAGAGTAGAATCTTTCCAAGGTTTCTTCCAGTTCTTAATATTTGATACCTTTGTGCTATTTGAAATAATTTAAGGAAGTCAGAGTTGGAATAAGTGAACATGTCTTGAAAGCCAAAAGTTTTTTGATGATGAGCATGCAGCCCCAGAAATAGTCAACAAGCATTTAATTAGTACATATTTTGTGCCAGACATTATGTTGGTGTATAGATTCATAGACAAAAATGAAACAGTCTCTGTCATCAAGGAGTTTACATTCTATCAAAGGAGAGAGTGTGTGTGTGTGTGTGTATATTTGTGTGTATGTGTAGTTTTTTGTTGGAGAGCACTAGCAGCTGGGATGGAGTCAATAAAGTCTTCATGTAGAAGGTGGCCTCTGAGTAATTTTGAAGGAAATTAGGGATTTTAAGAGGTGATGGTGAAGGTGAGGAAGAAGTGCATTACAGGCATAGAGATGAGAGAGAGAGTGTTATGTTATGGGGGAACAGCCAGAAGTCCAGTTTTACTGAACTATAGAGTGCAACTAGGGAAATAATGTCCAATAAGGCTGGAAAGGTAGGTTGAGGCCAGGTTGTGAAGAATTTAAAAGTAAAACAGTAGTTTTCATTTGATCCTAGGGGCAATAGGGACCCATTGGAGTTTATTGAGTAGAGGAGTGACATGGTTATGCCTGTGCTTTAGGAAAATAGCTTTAGTAATTTTTTGGGGGGGGGAATTGGAATAGGGAGAGACTTGTGGCAGGGAGACCAATTAGGAAGTATTTTAATAGTCAAGAAAAGAAGTGACAGTGACTTGAGATAGGATAGTGGCATTGTGAGAAGAAAGAAGGGGGTGAATGCAAAAAATGTTGTAGAAGTAGAAATGATAAGAGTTGGCAACAAATAAGACATGTACAGGTCAAGTGAAGGTGAGTTAGGAGTCGAAGAAAATACTGAAGTGGAGAGCCTGGCTGACTGGAGGGTTGGTGCTTCCCTCACCAGAAATAGGTAAATTAGGATGAGTGAATTTAGCAGGGAAGATAATGACACCCATGGGATATCCAATTGACGATATGAGATAAGAGCTCAAGGGAGAGGCTAGGGCTGGATATATAGATCTGGGAGTCATCTGCATAGAGATTATAATTAAACACATGGGAGCCGCTGATGGCAGAGAGAGAAGGAATGATCAGACAGTTGGAGAGAACCAAGAAAGAGTATCCAGAAGGAGAATGTGGTCAATAATATTAAATGCTGCAGAAAGATCAAGAAGAATGACTGAGAAAAAGCCATCATATTGGGCAAAAAAGATCATTAGTGATTTTGGAGATTGCACATTAGTACATTTGATTCTGCCTGCTAATGTGGCAGACATCTGTATGTGTTTTCAGTTGATTACTCAAGTCAGAAGCAAAGGGTTAAGACCTGAGTCATAGAGGAAGTGAGGCCAATGAGTATAGACAACTCTAGGTGTTTGGATTTGAAAGGGAGTAGAGGTTACAGGGCAGTAGAGTAAGGGGATGATAATAAAGTCTCTGAAAGGATTTTTTGAATGTATTTGTAGGCAGCAGAAGAGAGAGTGGGGCAGTCTGCAGGAGAATAGAGAAAGGGAAAACAAAAATAAGCCCAAATATTTAGCCCTTATTGAGGTGGTTTCTAATGGTTGTTCCAAGGAATCCATTACCTGTCAGTATTTAGGATAAATTCAAATCCTAGGGCTAGAAAATGATAGAAAGATCATTTAGTCTCTGTTTCCAGACAGGACTTTGCTTACACTCTTACAGATATTTGCTTTTTTCTTTAAAAGTTTCTGAAGACATGGCTGTGCACCTAGTTTGTCAGAATGCTATTCTTAATGTCTAATCTAAAACCCTTTCGAGATTTAAACTCGTTTTATCCATTCCCTGGTAGAAATAGAAAAGCAGCTCATTATGCCACTCCCTTTCGCCCCCAAAACATCCTTTCTTATATTTGAAGACTGTCTACCCCCAGATTTTTCTTCTTTAGACTAAATTGACAGAAGTTTATTATTAGACATTTTTTGCCAGCATTCTTAAACTTGCTTGGGATGGAGTCTCTGAACAGGTTGGGTTCTAGCAGTTTGAAGCTGCTAACTGGTCCCTGCAGACTACATACATTTGAGTCTGAACACTCAAATTATATAGTCAGCATATTCTTGTCAGAAACAGTTTTCATCTGGTCCAATATTGGGTGATTTTGTTTTCCTGCAGTAAACATTTTTGAAAGAAGTTTGGACTGTTGAAAATGAGAGATTTGATTCTGCTTGCTAATGTGACAGACATCTGCAGAACCATCCTTCCCCCCCACCGTTTTCTTCTGGCTGTGTTGGGGTCTCATTAGGGAGCCTTACTCTGGAGCTTTTCAGCCCTTCTATTCTTCCCCTTCCTGAAGTCTTTATTCTTTCCCTTCCTGAAGTCTTCTGGTTCCAAGAGGCTGGTTGGAAAGTCCAGCAGAATAGATCTCCCCCTCTGTGAAGAGGGTTGTCCTAGCCACTGAAGACTACTTTGACTACTGCTGCTCAAAATATTCCTCCAGCATCTCTTCCATAGATACGATTTCAGAGGCCATGAGCCTCTATTGCTGCTGTTTTTGCTAAAGCCCTGCGGAGTGATGTCTGCCTTGTTTGCTTGTTTCTCTGAAGCTACTTTCCAGTGGGTCAAAAATAGCACAAAAGGACTTAAAAGATATAGGTACAATGTTGCCAAGTCTTTGACTACCCAGGTGTTTTAGGTATTGTGTGAAAAGGCTGAGAACTACTGTAGTATTTGTCCTCTTTTTCTTCCCCATCTGTTTCTTTCAACTTGGAATGTCATTTATGTACCGAGATTGACAAGGCCAAGGAGTAGCTTAAAGTTTTTGGCAGAACTTTTTCCCTTGCTCTGGAGTATAATAAACTGCCTTTGAAACTCAGATTGGAGGCAGTGAGGCAGTGTATTTATTTCCTTGAAACCTGAGGGTAACTTGTTTTCTTCAGGGATCTCTATGTCAAACAACTTTAATGTATTACCACCACTATTTTTGCTTTGCTATGAAGAATTAGATATCTTAGTTAATTTTTTTTAACTCTTCTGTGATTGTGCCAGAGTTGTACTTTTGAAAAAAGATTGACTGCAATAGTGAAATTGTATTCCCAGTTGTACCTTGTGATATTTGACGATTCTTATCTCTGAGACACTGTGTGCACAATACAGATCCCCTGTCTTTAAGAAGTTGATGTTCTGGAGATGACGAGGAACAATCTTTGTATGCCTGATAGGCTTACCAATATCAACTGTTTCCAGTATCAGTACAGTTGCTTAGTCATATTAATGGGAAGGAAAAAGCATTTATTAAGTACCTGATATGTGCCAGGCACTGTGTAAGTGCTTTATAAATATGGAAGGAGTAGTGAAGCGAGTAATGCAAAATCAGAAATAATCTAAAATTGTTTGTTTTTAAAAACATGCTTTTTCTTGGTAAACTGACCTTCCAGATCTGTTTTGACACATTAAAGTGAGATTTTACACATTTGGGATTTGTACTACACTGGCTGATAGTATGGAGGTGGGACCAAAAATGTTTTTGATATTTAGGGAAAGTTATCCTTGGATTGAAAATATGGATAATTCATATATAGATACAACTGTCCCAAGAGGTCATTATCTTTACTATGTGTTGTTTTTTCTTAGTTTCTATTCTACCAGAAGGCAGACAGGGTACAGAAATAGTGGAATCCTAATCATTTATTTTATTGTTGAGATTTTTGTTTGTCTTGTAAGCCAGTGTTTATAAGTTTAAGCGGGTAATAATGGTTTCATGGACTCAGGCCTCTTCATGTGAACACAAGTTATGGAGTTGGCCGGAAGGAGACTTCATAGGCCCTATTTTTACATCTGAAGGTTACTGTATTGTTACGCTACAAGTTTAAGGATCAAAACTGAAAAGCAACTAATATTTCTGGCTTAAGCATGAAGGTTTTTTGTTTTCTTCTTTGCAAGGTTGACTGCTTAGGTTTTCTTTGTTGGGGGAAATAGATGACCTAAGCCAATCTTTCTTAGCCTCTCTTCTTTAGTCTAGTCATGACTTTTTTCAGCATGTTACTTGTTTCTAGTGGGAAGAACTGAACTAAATGTCTTCCTAAATTTTCTGTTCTTTTTATCTCTCAGCTTGCCAGCAAAGCTCGAACAGAGAAAGAGGAGAAGCTGAGCCAGGCCTATGCAATTAGTGCTGGTGTCTCCCTGGAGGGACAACAGCTTTTCCAGACCATTCATAAGACGTAAGTAGTTACAGGAGGGGAGTGGGTGGAGACTGGTTGTCTTCTCTATTTCTTTCCTTTTTCCCAGAGGTGATCATTGTCAAATGCTTAGCCATGCCATCTGTTTGCAGTCTTTTAGGTTATCCTGATTTGAGAAGACAGGGTCTTGTGACCTACAAGTCAGCATCTTGGGGATCTAAGTTTTACTTTTTTATCTCTATTATCCCTTTCCCCAAAAGGATAAAAGAAGCTCTTGGTTTTCTTTTGTTAAATCATAATAAACCTCTTCCCCCCCCCCCAAATTATTACTCTCTCTTGTGATTAGCACATGGAGTAGAGGAGTACAGATTTTGCTATAATTGCTCCATTAAGGGGAATACCCTTGTTACTGCTCCACCAAGACCTTTTGCCACAGCACAAGTCATTTGACATTCTCCTGGGTCCCTTGGCTATTGAAAAGATGAAACATATCATGCCTTCTCCTTTCATGCTATCTTCACCTGCCCCTGTTAAATGCCAGGGCTTGAACTCACAGATGGCAGCTGGCATCACTGTTGTCATGAGGCCAAGCTTTTAAGAATCTGAGCATTTACAGGTATGTGAAGGAGCCTCTGTTAGGATTCTCATGTAACCCTGGTGCATTGTCCAGCCATCTGACACATAAGTGGGGCCAGGTCACAGGGTAGACGGCCAGACTAGCTAGAGTTTATCAAGGTATGAGTTATAGCTCTTTTGCTATGAGAGGAATTGTCTCCCTTCAGGACTCCCTGGACTGCTAAGTTGGATCCAGCAGCTCAAGTCTAGCTTTTGTTTGAACCTGAGCTTGGTTTGGAATTCTGAATCTACAACCATCAGGCAAGTGAGTCTCTCTGGGGAACACAATTTTCTAACACTCTTCACGTCACTCAGACTGTAGAGTGGCTCCCCTGAGCCTCACTTTTGTTTGTTTGGTGTTACTTTTGTTCTTTTTAAGTACATATTCCCTGTAAAAGGAATCTTAATGTATAGTGATTAGCAAGTATTCAATAGCCATCCCTTTGTTTATGTGTTTGTAGCTGGTACTGTGGCATCTCTTGGGCCCATTGCTTTAGGGTGCTGTCCTTGGGAGTAGAGAATGAGGTATACTTGAGACAATGAAGTGGGATTTCACCTTTTCTCTTCTCCCTCTCCCAGCATTAAGGACTGTAAATGGCAAGAAAAAAACATTGTAGTAATGG
>NW_020954579.1:6771662-6846480 GCF_900497805.2 Vombatus ursinus | reverse complement strand
CACCTCCCTATCAAGTGGAAAACTGTAAAGGCAAAGAAGGGAGTGCACTGAGCCACGTACGAAAAATAGTAAGTACGAGGGATGCAACCCTCAGCATTCACCTTCTACTTCATGGCAGAATCATGTTATAAAATATTAGCTGCTGCTTTTGCATGTTTTCTAGCATGTCCTGCTGCTTAAGACCAACTTCTTGTTATGCCTTTTACTTTTATGCCACAGATTCTTTATAAACACCGTGGGGTGATTAGCAGCTCTTAAGGGGTGCAGTGAGAACCTATGTGTTGAAGAGGATTCTTTGTCTCCTTAACTAGCTCTCCAGTATCCACTGTTGTGTGGATCCGGAATCAGATCATTTGCCATTAAACATCTCTTAATCCATTCATTTATTCACTCAGTGTTTAGTGGCTGCTGTGTGCAATGCTCTGTGCTAGCTGCTGTGTGGAGATGCAGAAGGAAGATCCTTATCTTACTGTTTTTACAAAGCTTATTGTTTAGTAGGGAAGATCAGACATGAACACAAATAATTGTAATGTAGGACATGAGAGTGTAATTAGAGGTGTGAGTGAAGTGCTGTAGGAATTCAGAATTCAGATATAGGAGATTATGGCTAGCTGGGGATGTCAGGGAAGCCTTTGTGAGTAGACCTTGAAAGAAGCAGGAGGAACTAAACAGTCACCCAAGCTTCCCTCAGTGTCATCCTAGATGCCTCTTTGTACACTCAATCCATATACATGTAATCTGTTGTCAAGTATTGTCGTTTTTACCTGCAAAACATCTCTTGTATATTTCCCTTTCTGTCCACTCATGCAGCTACCACCCTTGTGTGGGTCTCCTTCACCTCATGCCAGGTCTAGTGCAATAGCCATTTGTTTGGTATCCCCGATTCAAATCCATACTCTACTTAGTGATTTTCATAAAAAGCACGTGTGTCGGTATAGCTCCTCCCGCAATAAACCCTAATGTCTCCATGTTACCTCCAGGATCAAATATAAAATCCACTGTTTGACTTTTAAAGCCCTTCATAACCTGACCACTTCCTACCTTTCCAGTCTTTTTTACACCTTATTCCTCTCTACTGACTCTAGGATTCAGTAACAGTCAATTCTTACTTGTTTGAAAATGTGAATTTGTTCCAACGTGACGGATATATTAGGGAGTATTTTGAGCATAACTCAAATTTCGAGTTTGTTTATATGTGAGAAATAGCAAGAATGAAGAAAACGACACCACTCCACGGTTACTCAGAAGTTTCAACCCTTCCAATGCCCCGTTTCCCCAAATAAGCATCAGGTCTTTTTCAAGGTAAAGTATCATTTATTGTATATCTTTTGATGCACTAGGAACTGTGGGTGGAGGAAGGCTGGTCCTCAGTCCCCCCATGCCTTAATCTTCTGCCATGGCCTCAGTCATATCATACACATACCCTTCTGCCCCAGATTAGATTTTTGCCTTGCCTATTTTGTAGGAATAGGCCACTTAGCTGGAGGCTAAGGACAGCTGGTGGCCATTGGTGCTACCACTATTTATTGAAATTTTTTTTGATTTCTTAACCATTTAATATATCTGAAACTGTGCTCCCACTTTTATTAGGTTTCTATCCTTTTATTATGGCTCATTGACAAAGATTTTTGAGCATCATTCCCCTAAAACCATTTTCCCCATAAGCCCTGTAGTTTTTATTCCTCAGTTTTACATAGCACAATGCTTTTGGGAAGCACATTTGTTGAGTTATAGTAGAACTAACTGTACAGACTGTGCAATAGTCTACTTGCTGTTGCTCATACACAATACTCCATTTCTTGACTCTACTTTTTGACTGGAACCTTTACCTCTTCCTCCTGGCTTCCTTGGCCTCCTTCAGGACTTGGCTGAAATCCTATCCTTTGCAAGAGGCCTTTCCTGGTCCCTTCCATTTATGCTGTATATATCTTGTATGTATGTAGTTATTTGCATGTTGTTTCCCTCATTGCCTTCAGGTCAGGACCATCTTTTACTTTTCTTTATATCCCAGTATTTCTAGTGTTTAGCACAGTGCCTGATACATAGTAAATGCTTAATAAGTCCTTGTTGACTGAGCAAGGCTGTTAGTCCTTTTGGACTGAGGCAAGCAGCTGGCTCTGTCCTCTATATGTGGAATGGTCAGTATTAGTTGTTACTCCTTGACATTAGATTAACTCTGCCGTGTATTATGGCATTAGTGTTCTAACTGGTCTCCCCTTCCCCCTACCTTCTAATCCAAACTGAATTCTGTTGCCAGAGTAATTTTCCTAATGTAGTCACTCACTTTCTCAGAAATTTTAGTGGCTTTCCATTGCCAGTTGAATGAATTCCAGACTGCTTAGCCTGCTATTCAAGACTTTCTAGCTCCATCTCTTATTAGTAGTCTTTAAAATGCTTTTTACTTGATTCAAATTGGGTTACTCTTCCCTGGATATGTCCTCCTTATCCCCTTCCAAATACTACTTCTGTCCCATGGTCCTTTGGAAATAATCTTTTCTTCCTTAGTTCTCTCACAGCACTTTGTACCTCTCCTCCGTATTTACACATTACCTCATCTAGTCTGTATTCTGATGGTTTGTCTACCTGTCATCTTCTGTGCTATTTAGAATCTACTGGAAATAAGCCTGTATCTGTCAGTGCCTAACACAGAGCCTTGCACAGAGTCACCTGCATAATAAATGTCTGTTAGGTTGAACTGAACAGTCAGTGTTGTTCTAAGTCATGTTCTTTTGCTTTCTGAATTGACACTGTTGCTTTGGTGTGGGGGCGGGTACAGAATATTGAGAAGACCTGGGTTGGCAGTATGAAGTTTTAGTCGCTGCTGTGCTGGTGGCTTGTCATGTGACCTAGGACAAGTCTATCCAACTTCTGTGACCGTAGCTATGCTGTTTGTAAAGAACTGCCCCTCCTTAGAAGGAATTCAGGTGAAATGTTGGATATAAAAAGCATGATAGAAATAGAAGACACTGCTAATTCTTGAGTTATCTGTAGTAGTAATAGTGGCAATTACAGCATGTATCTCCCATTTGGGGGATGATCTCCCCAAATTTCAGTAGCTTATAGATTCAAGTTCTTCTCCATGAAATTGCATACTGGAATTACACTGAATGCTTTTCCTTCTTTCCTGCTCACCTTTGGGTTAAAGGGAGCAGGAATTAATCCATCTGATTAAGCAGTTGCTGACCAGTCCAGTATGGGCAGCAATGGTATTTAAGCTGAATCTGTGGGAGGTGTTGCCTCTTTCCATCCCCTTCCTTATTGCTGGTTTCTTGCAGGTTGAGAAACATTTTAGAGATGTGGAAAGCCAAAAGGTAATGCAGCGTTCACAAGCACAGCAGACACAGAAGGAGGCCGCTCTGTCATCCTGAGTCCCCACACCCCGCACACTTGGGGGACTCTTTCAACATCCAACAGAGGAGGGAGGCGACATTGGCGTCTTCATCGGAGGCAGGCCGGGGGAGGGGAGGGAATTCCTTTATTTCCCGTTAGCTCTTTTTCATGAAGGGCTAACAATTCCAAACCTTAGACTTGAACAAAAAACAACAAAAGAACGAGAGAATAATTTAAAAGTTGAATCATTACTTGACTAACAGACTTGTTTTGTCTACCATGTTTTTTTTTTCTTTTTTTCTCTCCTGGAACAGTCATCTTGTTAATTTTATTTTTGAAAATACTTTGTACCCTTCCCCCTTTGTCCTTTCACTCTTGACTTCTCCTACTCTGTTCCCTGCCATTCAGTTTTTATAAGTGGTTATACTTGCCTTCTGAGCAAATGGGAGAAACTTTGACATCTTCCGTTCTGAAATAAAAATAACAAGCTGACTGTGATATTTGTGTTGAGGCCAGAACAGCAAATAGGTGCCTCACTTTAATTTTTTTTTGCACAGGGCATGGCTTGAATTAGTTTTATTTTTCTTATCTTTAAATATATATATGAAAATATATATTAAAATGTTCTCTAAATATTTTCTGCTTCTTGCAGGTCTCTATATTAGATCATGGCCCAACCCACCTCTACTCCCCCCCCCCCCCCCCCCAAAAAAAATAAGCCCCTTAGCAAAACAACCAACTTGGCCTAGTCCCAGAATCTCTTGCCAGCCTTTGGAGAGTCAGGTGTGTGTAGATGGAATGCAGGGTTCAAGGGAAGGAGGACTCATAGTATCTTACCTTTTTAAGCGTGTATATTCTAGCTGCTTCCTTGAGCTGGAATTTCTCATGTGTCCTGAAACTCTAGGGTTCTTTCCCTTTACCCCCACTTCATGGTACTAGAAATAAATCTCAGCATTCCCTGGTAGACTGGAGATACGACTGTTGATTCTCTTGTCCTCTGCAAGGATTATCTTGCATGGCATATTTCATCTCTCCTGCTTGAATGACAAGCTCTCTCTTCCAAGTGACCTGGGATAATAAGCCTCTTGTTCCTATCTCATTCCACCCTAAATTATCCCTACCCCTTTGATTTCTCTTTTTCTGACTTTGGACTCAAATTTTCTGGTCCAGGCAAATCTTAGCGTAATCTCCAAACTCCCTCTTTCCTTCTTTTTACTAGCTGATGACAGTTTGTGCTCAGCAAATAGTCTAAAAACCCAGGTGTTTCTCCATTTTAGCCCACCAGTTTGGCCGGTAATGGTTAACTTGCTGAGAATTAACTATCATTCCCTTCCTCGTATGCTTCAGGGCAATGATTTTGGGTAGAGTGTGCTGTCATTCTTCCATCAGGCACTGAATGGGTTTTGTATAGCATCCATCAAACTGGCTAGAGTCTGGGGGTGAAACTAGTTTTAAAAAAATTGGCCATGATCTCTTCCCCTCCTCCCCCCTTTTTTTTAAATAAATGGATCAAAACTAAATAATTCAAGCCCTGCCTTCAAAAATAATTTTTTTTAGTATTGTTTAGCAAAAACAATAAAACCCAAATTTTTTAACCATCAGCTATGTCTCAGTGGGTTTGCATGTGCCATGGGTTAGGGAGGGGATTGGAGTGAAGGGAATGTGATTTAACAAGATAGAGTAACCAGAATCTTTCTGGATATTCAGTGTATAATGTCTGATTACAAGGAGAAAGTGATTTGAGGGCATTTCACAAGTTTGCTGTGTATATACATACATAGCTATATTTTGTTTAAGTTGTTTAACAAAGGGTTATATTTATATGTCTCATGAGAACCAAGAAATAGTGTTCCAAGTGTAATTGCTGTGAGGTATTTAAGAGCTTGGAGCCTCCATTTTGAATTCCACAATAGAAATATAAAAAGGTTGATGGGAGGGCCAGAAAATCCAGTAAAAGAGAGTAAAAGGGGAAGAAGAAAATTTAGTTCAGAGGACCAAAATTAGAGGTATTGCAGGAAGCTTTTTTTCCTAAGCCTTTTTTAGGAGAGGAAGGACCAACTAGTTTTTCTTCATTTTCATTGAGGATGTGTAAAAATTGTTCAAGAAAGATTTAGGTTTGAACTTGGGAAATACCTCTGCTAGGGTTATATTTGACATTAGTGTGGGTGGCCAAGATAGATTGTGGGATCTTTCTTCCTAAGGATTGTAGATCCTCCTGTGATGGTTCAGTGCATATTTTTCTAAAGACAGGGATTAGGCTTCCAGAGAGGTCTAGCCTGAGGTAAGTAATCATTTACAACTTTTCTGTTTGGAATGATAAAGTTGTAGTCAGGAAGGGTGAGACAGATCTGTAAAATAGGGCCCGAGTATCTCAGGGGAATAATTTGATACTGATACCATTCTTCAACCATGATGCATCCTTTAAAAAGTCAGAAAGAAAGGAAGGAATTTGATGCTTTTACCTACCCTGTCTTAATCCTTCTTTCTCACCAAAGAACACAACAAGTATTATGGGATGTTATGTGTTCTGTCATTGTGGTACTTTCTGGAAGAAACCAGGGAAATTGTTTCCCCCCCCAACTAACAAAAAAAAAAACCATCTTAGATTACATCAGGGAGACAAGATATATAGACAGATTTTAGTACAATATATTATGAGTTGAAATAATGGAGCACATAGTACCATCTGTACTTGATGAGGAAGAGGAAGGAGAAGTTGATTATCAAGCAGTTGGGACGTGTGCTGGCCTTGTAATCTGGGTAAGCTTTGTCTGGTTGGAGTGGAGGAGAGAAGATTTGATGCAAATTCTGCTTGCTGAACAGGTGTAGATTGAAAAAAGTTTGATGTTAGGGGCAGCTAGGTCGTGCAGTCGATAGAGCACTGGCCCTGACCTCAGGAGGATCTGAGTTCAAATTTGGCCTCAGACCAAACACTTGACACTTACTAGTTGTGTGACCCTGGGCAAGTCACTTAACCCCAATTGCCTAAAAAAAGAAAAAGTTTGATGTTTTGATAAATGCTTCACAGCAGTCTTCCTGTAATACCTCTTCATGGCATGGTGGTACCCCTGGGGCCCTGAAGTGCAGCTATACTCTTGGATCCGAAGCTCTGGCAGGCCTGCTGGGCTCTAGAGGCTTAGAGTTTGGGTCCTGTTAAACTACATGTTTCAAGGACCAGTTGAGCTGATAATCTCAGAGGGTTGTCATTGGGCTGTCCACAGACTAATGAATTCTTTGGCCATAACCACCTTGAAAGTTGTTTGCTGCCTCATAGAGAGGTTGTGATTTGCTTTGGGGAAGGGAATATACACAGAAATCATGGATATTCAAGTACTGAATTGAGGGATCAGGAGATGAGTCTTGGGAATTGGGGATTGGGAGGGAAAAGGGGATTCATTTTGGGTCATAGTTGAAGGTAAGGTACGTCTGGGTTCTAGATTGTCTAAGTGTTTAAGTATCACACTGAGTTTGTACTTCATCCAGTAGATCAATGGGGAGTGCTTGGAAGCTTTTGTGTAGGGGAGTGAAAGGAGCAACTCTTTAAAATGTTATATTGTTGCTTTTTTGTTTTCTGTATCACTGTCACATCTCACTGTCCTTCCCCCACATTTCCTCCACCACAGAATCTTTCTCTTGCAACAAAGAAATTGTTAAGGAAAAAAGTTACATTGACTACATTTGACAGTTTTTGTAACATTCTGCAACTATAGTCCCCACCTTTTTACTGGGATTGGGGAAGGGAAGGGGAGTTATTTTCATCATTCATTTTGTGTAACTGAGGTTAGTCCTTGCATTTAATCTGTATTGTGATTTTTTTTTTAGTGTGGTTTTCATTTACATTATTGTCCTTAGTTATTTTCTTGGTTCAGTAAGCAATATTTTTGAGGATGAAGGATATGCAGTATGCAAGAGAAGGAAGGAAGTTTATGCAAAATTGAGGCAAGATACGAAACTTGAGATTAGTGAAAAAAAATCAGGTCATGTTGATTGAGGAAAAACAGATTTGATAGACATTAAAAAGGAACGGTGGAACAGACGTGGTTATTCTTTCTTTGGATTTTGAGGATGAGCGAAAGGCAGGTAAAATATATGGCAGCTTTTATGCCTCAGTGACTGAAAATATGCTTCACCATAGACAAAATCATAAGGGAAAATTTGAATGGGAACATACATTTTGTACATCTAAAATTTGAGGTCATGGTGAGACCCTTTAGCATTTAATGTCAGTTGGCACTTAGAAGCAGTGGGATTAGAATTTGGGTTCCAAGATAAAACTAATGAAAATAAATTGTATGGAAATAAAGAGTGGAAAAGCCAAGAGTTAAAGATGGCATCTTGGGGAATGTCCATAGTGAGGATTTGGAAGGAGAAGATTGAAATATCTGAGGCTGGGAAGTATAGCAGGAATGATATATAGTATCCTATCTGAGAATACCCTCCCCACTACCCCCAGAATCAGATATATTGAATTAGAGATGCTCTTATTTGTTTTTTGAGCTTAAACTAAAACTTGAGTTTTCCCAATCCATTCTCTACCCCAACTTCTGTCCCTTGCTGATAATCTGACACTTCCAGTGCTGGACAAGGGTAAATCCAAGACTTCCACTGAAGTTGGTATATTAGAAAAACGTGGGTATTTCACTTCGTCCACATGATAGGTGATGCTGAAGCATTATCTCTGAAACCACCTTTTAGAAGGTAGAAAAAGCAGTGGGGGGACGGGGTGGGCTGGGCTGGGCTGGGCTACTTTGGTGTGTTTAATCCTAATCAATAGGGAAGAATTTGTTGGTGAAACAATTTATGGGACTCTTGGGACAATGTGATTGTCATCTTAGAGGTCATAGCAGTAAAGGAACAAAATGTTGGATGCTGTTAATGTGTCTCCTGCAAGAAGCAGATTTTAGATGTTCAGAGAATGTGAACTTGTGACTGGAGACTTGAAGAAGGAAGAAGGCTGGAGATAGGTGTGAGCTACCTGAAAACAAAGTTCTGCTGATTGTAGGCATGAATGGTCCTGATAAAGAAGAAAAGGAGCAAATATTTAAAGAAACTGAAGTGGCTGCACAGGGAGCTCTTGGGATTTTAATAAGATAAAAAGACAAAAGGAGGACATAACTAAGGTTTAGTAAGGCCAGGATGATTTGAGGCTTATGAAAAATGTCTAAGGACAACAAAAAGACTTTAAGGGTATATTGTGGTCAAGAAGATTGAGAGAGGGATAAGGCAGAAGATGCAGTGTTAACAGACAATGGAGATATAATGTGTTTTTGTCAAGTAAATCACCTTCAAGGTAGAGAAGGTAAAAACAAACTCAGTGAGTTGGGCCTTGAAACCCCAGGTAAGTGAGGAGCTAACAAGAAGACACCTAGCTGCTTTAAATGTATTTGAATCATGGCATCTGTGATTCTTATGGATTCTATCCCAGGATACTGAAAGAACTTACATTTGTGATTTTAAAACTGTCTTCAGTATGTTTGAGACATCATGGAGACTGGGAGTGTTGCTGGATATAGTTTATTTTGATAAGGGATTCTAGAAACTGAGTTTGATGCTTAGTCTGTGCAGAATTTTGAAGTAGACCAAATTTTTAAAGACGGTTTATGACAAGTCAGAAAGAATAGTAAGAACTGACATCAGGCATGAGTTCCTTAAGAACAAGTCACATGGCATTTCTTTTTGTTACAGAATGGATTGACTGGCTGTTCATAAAATAGTAGATTTAGATTTAGAAGGAACTTAAAGGTCAACTGGATTAATCTCTTAATTTTGCAGATGAAGAAATAGACCCAGAGAGGAGAGGTGACTTGCTCCAGGGCCACACTGAACCACATTGATTCCCTTATCATACAGACCTAGTATTTTAGCAAGACATTGGACATACTTTTTAAAATGTCTTTGTGGACAAGACCCAGAAATGTGCACTGTCACCAAACCTGAAGAATGATTGATGGCTCGATGTCCATCTGGAAGAATGTGTCTTTTTTTAAAATTCATTTATTTTTAGTTTTCAACATTCACTTCCATAAGATTTTGAGTTTAAAATTTTACCCCCTCTTTCCTCTCCCTCTTCCCCAAGACAGCGTGTAATCTGATACAGGCTATACATATACATTAATATTAAACATATTTTCACAATAGTCATGATCTAAAGAAGAATTAGAACTAATGGACAGAACCATGAGAAAGAAGAAACAAAACAACAGCAAAAAAGAGATCACATAGTATGCTCCCATCTGCATTCTGACTCTATACTTCTTTCTCTGGACATGGATAACATTTTCTATAATATGTCTTTTGGAGTTGTCTTTGATCTTTGCATTGCTGGGAAGAGCTAAGTTTATCAAAGTCATCACACAATGTTGCTGGTACTATGTACGATGTTCTCCTGGTTCTGCTCACTTCACTCAGCATCAGTTCATGTAAGTCTTTTCAGGTTTTTCTGAAGTCCACCTGCTCATCATTTCTTATAGCACAATAGTTATTACATTACATTCATATACCAATTTCCAATTCTTTACCACCACAAAAAGAGCTGCTATAAATATTTTTGTACATGTGGGTCCTTTTCCCATTTGTATGATTTCTTTGGGATACAGACCTAGAAGTGGTATTGTTGGGTTAAAGGGTGTGCAGTTTTATAGACCTTTGGGCATAGGGAACGTGTCTATTTTCGACCTTATTTTGTTCAACTTTATTTATAATCAATGACGTGGATAACAATATGACACAGGTAGAGAGGGCTCTTCAATATGTCACTCAAAGTAGTGGATGACAGTACCAGGGCCCAGAAGGATCTGAAAAGGCCCAGAGTGATAGGATCTAGATCCAATAAGATGAACTTTTAAGAGGAATGTCTTAGTTCTGGTTATAAAAGGTTTGGGAGGAAATGTTGAAGATTGGGAGGAGGCCTGGTTTGACAGCAGCTCAAAGGAAAAAGGCACTATTATTTTAGTTTACTCACCGTGAGGCAACTGGTTAGTGGCAGCGTCATGAATGGACTCCAGGTTTCCTGACAGCCCAAATGTAGCTTCTTGCCAGAAACAGGAGAGAGGCAGAGTTGTGGATGGATTTTTAGTTGTGAAAGACCTTAGAGCTTCTATAGTATATCCCCCTCATTCTCTATTTGAGGAAAAAGCTTCAGAGAGCTAAAAGGACTGGCCTGAGGTCTCATAGGTAGAGAGCTGGTGAACTCAGCACCCAAATTGAATGCTTTTTCTGATATACTGACTTCCAGTTTGGGAGGCATTATAGTAGAGAAATTTAGGTTGGAGTCTCGGGTTCTGGTTTTGACTGCTCACCAAGTTATGATCTCCAAGTTTATCTCATTTACTTTTCCACATGAGAATCCTCCAGATATTTGTAGACAGTTGTGTCTTAGGTTAAAATTGTTTATCTCTTTTATGACTTGGGTAGAGGATATAGAGCTGGCCTTGGAGCCAGGAAGACCTGGGTTCAAGTTCTGCCTTTTGACACAAAGTAGCTGTGTGATGCTGGGTAAGTTGCTTAACATCCCAGTACTCTAGGCAACTCTAAGAGTATACAGTTGCAGAAAAGGTGCTGACCTGTATTGGTAATTAGAGTTTCTTCTTCTGGGCATTCCTATGAAATCACAGGTTCAGTCCCTTTCCCCTTACAAACAAACACAGATATTCCATTATACAAATAACAAAAAAAAAAAAAAGGAACTATGAACTTGTTATGAAGTTTGGTTTTTCAAATGTATATGTTACATTTAACATAGAGTAAGAAAAACTGCACTGATTATATTCCCCTATGAACTTTAATACCAAATATAGTTGTGCTAAACATGTCTTGCTCTGCACTTCTAGTCCATCTCTGCCAAGTAGTGGGAGATAATTCATCTTCAGTCTTCTGAAATCATAACTGATCATTGGTCACTACATAGATCATTGGTCACTGCATTGATCAGAGTTTCGAACTCTTTCAGAGTTATATTTATACTTTTCTGGTTAACTCGTAAATTTTTTCATGGTTCTGCTAATTCCATTCAACATCTGTTCATATACATCTTTTCAAGTTTCTTCAAATTCTTCATGTTTATCATATCTTATGGCTCAATACAATCCAACTACATTCATACATCATAATATTTTTTAGCCATGCCCCAATTGATGGGCACCCACTTTGTTTCTAGTTCTTTGTTGTCACAAAATCCTACAAAATATATATATTTTTCTAAGCCATCTTGAGGATAAAGATCTCAAGTTCTCCCAGTTTTTCATGTGCCTGAACAGTCACCATCTGATTTTCCCTTAAAAGAGTTAGACCTATAAAGGACCATGGAGATTATCTAGTCTTATTCCCTTATTTGACAACAGATTCCCTTTGAGAGAAAGTGACTTACCCTAAAGTCTACACAAGGGATTCAAATGGACGTCACTAATCTGCATGATCACAGTCAAGTGTATAACTGAAATGAAGATAAAATTATAACCTTGACTTTTTCACCTGAAAGCCCTGGGCAAATTCATTGAGTGGCAGAGGCCACACAATCCCTGGAAAGGATCAGGACCTAGATTTATTGACTAACTTTAATCATTAAGAAATGGAGCTTATCAACTAAGGCTCCTAAGTTTTCAAAAAAAATTTTAAAATTCTAAACAAATACCCAAAAAAAGTAAGCATTTTCATATGTAGAACAGCATAAAAAAAGGATTGTATATGAAAGTGAATCTCCATTTTGTACCACTTGATTTTTCTCAATTTCTTTGCTGATTCCATAAGATTTTCTAAGTAAACCATCATATCAAATCTACCTGCTTTTTTTTTTTTAAGGCATGTAATAAATCCTACTTGCTAACTTTCAAAATTGTCTTGCTTGTCTCTGCTTCCTTCTGAACTTTCTTTGCTTCTATATGTTTCAAAAAATGTTTCAATGGCCTTGTTTTTGGCATCATTTTTACTACCCCATTTCATCCCCCGAACTGGACACAGAGGGGAAAAAAAGGCCTTGTAACAAATAAGCAGCATTGAGCAAAATAAATCCATGTAGTTGCCATGTTCAAAAGTGTATGTCACTTTCTGCACCTTGAATTTCTCACCTATTAGGAGGTGAATAACCCACTTCATTGTAGGTCCTCTATAAACTTGGTTGGGTGTTGCTTGATCAGAATCCCTAAGTCTTTGAATGTTGTTTTTCTTTACAATGTTGCTTTGCTTGTACAAATTGTTCTGTTTCTGTTTTGCATGAGTTCTTTCTTCCCAGGATTCTCTGAGGTCACCTCTTTTATCACTGCTTACAGCTTAATAATAAACTTTAATTATTTAATTAATACAAGTTAATTAATAGTTCTTAATCTTTTTTTGCTTTTCTTTTGGCATTTTAATCTCAGATCATGAAGTTTGTTTTCCTTTCAGCTATTCCCTCTCTGGTATTATCCTCTTAACTTCCCCCTCACCCCCAATACTTTTTCATCAATTTGTCTCCCTGCTGAATTTGACCTATTTCTGTACCACACTTGTATGCATGGGTTCAACTATACTTTGTCCATTTCAGGTAAGAACGAGGTTCATCTCATGTCACCTTCCCTCATCCCTTTCTCCATATTTGTTTATTCTTCTCACCCTTTCCATTTATGAGAAATAGCAAGTTCCAGCCCTTTTTCTTCCTTTCTCCACATCCTTATTTCCTTTTTTAAAACCCTAAGAGCAGAATCAATCCATCCTCAAGTCCTTTGTTTTTCTTCTTTAACTACCTCACTGCCATTTGAAGACATTAAGATTGTGAAGGGATACTTGTTTCTTTTCCCCCATTAGAATGTTAACACTATATTATCACATAGCTCGTTCCAATTGCTCAACTAAATTTGCCTTTCTAGGTTTCTCTCTCACTCTTGTGTTTGTATTTCAAAGTACTTCTCAGCTCTGGTCTTTTCATCAGAAATCTTCTGATCTATTAAAGACCCATTTTCCCCTTGTGTAGGATTATATTCATTCAGCTGTGCTGGGTAAATTATTCTGGGGTTTTAGACCTGTATTGTTTGCCTTTTCAAGTATTATATTCTAAGATGTGTGGTTTTTAGTAGAAGCTGCCAGGTATTTTGTGATGACTGGTTATTTGGCCCTTGATTTTTTATTTGACATGGGAGTTTTGGATTTTGGCTACAATTTTCCTGGGACATTGCCTTTTGTTATTTCCTTTCAGCGGTGATAAGTGAATTCCTTCTGTCTTCACTTTGTCCTCTGGTTCTAATAAATCTGGGCAGTTTTCATTTATGATTTCTTGAAATGTATCTAAACTTTTTAAAAAATCAGTTTTCAGAGAGTCCAACGATTCTTAATTTATCTCCTTGATGTAGTTTCCAGGTCAGTTATTTTATTTTTATATCAGGTAACTCACCTTTTTTCCTATTTTTTTTAATCTTTTGACTTTGTTTTAGTATTTCTTTTTGTTTCATGGAGTCATTGATTTGTTTGCATTCTAATTTTGTCATTTGTAAATTTGATGAGTATGCCATTTTAATCCACCTTATTGATCAAAATTTTGTACAGAACAAAGACATATATTATACTATTAGAGAACAATCTCCAGTTGTGATCGATTTGTTAAAGAACACTTCTGGGTACAGTTTATCAAGTTATGACTCCACTTGATTCCTGTCATGCAGTTCCAAGGAATAAGAGTTGTCAAATTGCTTTGTTGAAATTGATGCATTATATCTATGGTACTCCCCTGTTTCACCAGTCTGATAGTAACCCTCTCAGAAAAGGAAATAAGATGAGTTTGACATGACTTCTTCCTAGTAAATTCATGCTGGATCTTAGTGTTTCTCAATATGTGGTCCAACCTTAGTTGACCTTAATCCAACATACAGAATAGTCTATAAATTTGCCAAGGATTGTTAAACTCTATTTTTTAGATTTCCAGGATATGCATTTTTTGAAAAGGACATTTACTCCTAATCTTCTGGCACCTTCCAGTCCTGCATGGTGTTTCAAAGATGTTGGTTTTGCCATCATATCTGCAAGTTCTTCTAATATCCTGCCATCTATTTATCTTGGTCTTCAGGATCTATACTAATTGAAAGGGGTAAGGTGCACTTTTACTGTCTTTTTTCCAGCTTCAGGCTCCCTCAAACTCATAGCATCCTAATATTTGAAACTAGAAGATACTTTGGAGATCATCTAGTTTAATACTCTTATTTCACTGTTGAAACTCAGAGGAAACAGATTCAGAAGGTAGGTCACATAGTAAGAAGAGTCAGAATTGGAACCCAGATCTTTTGACTCCAAATCCATTAAACAATCAGAGATCTTTACAACTCCTCACTACTCAGTAAAATGTCTTTGGGGATTGGCTAGTGATAGCTGTTCCTCTTTTCCTTCCCTTAGAAATTCTTTATGCTCAAGTCCAGGTCTTCCATAGAGGACAGTGTTAATGTCACAATAAACTCTCTGCTTTGCTTTTTCCCTAGTTGGTGGGGGATGGGGGTGTTCTTTGAGGATACTTAGTGTGTTGGGGGTGTGAGGGATTTTTTAGCTATTTTGAGAACTTTCTAACCTAAGACACCATAGGATAGGAAGATCAAGAAACTTAGAAAAGGAGATATAAGGGAAACATGGATTTATCTCCCAGAGCAAGGCAGAGAAGCTGCCTGGCCATAGCTTAAACATTCAGGCCTCCTGATTTAACAAAATACTTTGCTCCCATTGATGGTATAGCTGAATCACTTTCTTTGGTCTGGAAAAAACAAGGGGACAGAACAATTCCTTCCTAACTCTACTTCTTCCTGGTACCTTCACCAAGATCTAGGGCAGTAAATTGGCCTGGTGAATTATAGATGGTGATGGATTTTTTTGGTATCTTAAATGGATGTTCCCAATCAGAGATACCTTGATCCTTCCAAGGAATGAGTCTGGGCTCTAGAAAACAGGGCAGTTGGCCTTCCCAGCCAGCACTTACCCATCTCTCCTGTGATTCACTGTCTTTTGATTTGAAAGTCAGGTGAGGCGTAGGCTTTCAGAAAAAGAGTGGGGTAAAGAGGATTGATGAGAATTTTAATGACGATAGGTAGCATCCTTCTCTTCTATCAATTTACAAAATGTTTTCCTTAACATAATCCTGTGTGGTAAGTTGCTTACTCATTTTACATGAGAAATTTTGTTCAGAGACATTTAGTGATGTGCTTAGGATCACACAACTAGTTATGTGTTGGAGCTAGGATTTGAGTCCAGGCCTTTCAATTCCCAAGTTCAGTGTTCTTTTTATTATACTACAACATCCTTTCATAGAATATGGAATAATGGAAAGAGCACTAGATTAAGCTAATTACCTTTGTGAATTTGGGCAACTTATTATCCCCCGTGCCTCAGTTTCCCTCGTTAAAATGAGGGGGAGGACTAGATAATCTCAGATTCCAGTTCTCAATCTTTGTTCCTGTGATGGAAAGTAGAAGATATTTTTAGCATGTTGGCCTATCCAAATCTATCTCTCCCCTTTCTCCTCAGTGTATTTTACTCTTATTCCTGCCAGGAGGTGGAGATCTTGCTAAAGTCCAAATAGGCTGGTGGTAATAAGAGCTACTAATCTACTTTTCTCCTTGGAGTGGGTGGGGGTTTGTGAGCTGTCAGTAAAGAGATGGAGAAGATGCTGCTGCTTGAGCCTGAAACATGCTGCTGAAAATAGGGAAAGGTTGTGGCACCAGCTATGACTTAGAGAGAACCTCAGCATTAATAAAGGGGGAGGAATCTTTCTGCTTGTCTCTTTGAACCAAGTGGAGTCAAGGAGAAAATGTTTGCAATTTCCCCCTGGAAGTTTGCTTCCATATTGGGACCATATGGGGAGGAGCAGACGTAGGAAAGGTTCCTTGATTTCTCTTTCCCTTCTCAGTCAGCCCCCGGTAGGCACCAGCAAACTAGCAGAATCTTCAGAGGATGGAAACAATCCTGAACCAGGCTGCCTAGGAGTCAGTGCCTGGGTCTCATTATTGTCCTTGCTGCCTCAGTTTCTCCTCTATCATGGCAAATTTTTGCTAATCTAGGCCAAATTGGGTAGGTAGGTGGTGCAGTAGATAGAGCACTGGGGCTGGAGTCAGAAGACCTGAATTCAAATATGGCCTTAGGTACTAACTAGCGTGACCCAGGGCAAATCACTTAACCCCTGTTTGCCTCAATTCCCTCATTTCTAAAATGAGGATAATTATAGCACCTACCTCCCAGTGTTCTTGTGAGGATCAAATGAGGCAATATTTGTAAAGTGCTTAGCTCACAGAGCCTGGCACATAATAGGTGCTATGTAAATGGTAGCTATCATCATCATCATCACTATTATAATAATTACTATTATTATTATAAATGGGTAATGGGGTTGTTAGAAAGAGTGGTTTGGGATAGGGACCCTGGTTTATTACTGATGATAATCCCTTTTTTTGTTTCCTAGTATCAGCAAACATTTTGAGGGTGCATAGGTGAGATGTTCAGGTTGCTTCAAGTCCTAGGCAATATTGAACCATCTGGCCAGTGGGTCCCGATCCTATTTCTTTCCCCTTCCCAGTGGGCTTGGAGACTGGTGTTGCCATACTGCTGAACTTTCTTCTCTTGGTGTGGCACCAAGCCCCACGTTGGGGGTGGCTGTCTTACTCAAGGCTATAGCAGCAACCAGTCCTGTTCTCTGCTCTTGCCAAGCTCCTAGGACTGTGTTGGAAAGTTGCCAGGGACATGGCTTCCTTAACCCTTCCCCTGGAGTCACTCTGATGGGCCCTGCCTCTTGAAGCTGAGCCACAACAACTTTCAACAACCTGACCTGGAGCTCCTTTGAGGGACTTTGAGTGCTGCTACCCCAAAGGGCTTTGTAGCACCCAGCCCTAGAGGCCTCTGGCTTAGGTTTCTTGGATCAGCTCCTCAGCTACAACTGGCTCACCTATTCCCACCTGACTTTTCTGATGTTCTGGGCTCCTTTGAAAGAGCTGGGCCTTGAATACAATCGCCTCAAAGCCCTGAACTCTGAACATTTAGTATTTGGAGACCCTGGAATTTCTTGACTTGAGCTATAACCAGGTGGTTGTACTAGAGCAGGGCACTTTTAGGGGGATGGGCTGAGGCCTTGACCTTGCAATAGGTGGTTTTACTTCTTTCCCTGAACTAGTTGGAATACTCTTATTTCAAGAAAGAGGTGGACATTTACCACAGGAATCTGGCTTCTGTTTGCAAACAATCCCTGATTATACAAATTTGACTTTGTATAAGGGTTTGAGATGCCTGTCTACAATCGTAGATAGCAAATTTTAGGTAACTAACTTACTCAGGGCCTGAACTTCTGACTGGATCAGCACTGATGGGCGTATTGTGCTGAACACTTTAATCGTATAAGGATCCCTGCAGTGTTAGGCTGGTCAAAGTCCAGACGCAGGGACGCTGGGAGTGCCCAGAAGTCAGGTAAGTAGAAAGGTGTGTCAGAGGCATGACCCTTTTTTTCCCCTCCTCCAGTTCAGTGATTGTTAGTCTGTAAGTACTTAATAAGTATCTTCTACGTGGCAGGCGCTGTGCTAAGTCCTTGGCATACAAAGAAAAGCAAGACAGTTCCTGCTCTGGAGCTCAGTCTAATGAGAGACAATATGAAAACAACTACGTAGAAATAAAGACAGGATAAATTCAAGATAGTTAATGGAGAGAAAGGACTAGCATCAAGGGAAAGCAGGAAAAGCTAAGAGTAGTAGAGGGAAAGAATTCTAGGTTTCTTTTTTGTGTTCCAAGAGCACTGAGCTAAGAAATGACTCCCTCAGTTCCTCCCTTAATCACTCTCCTTTTCTGACCCAGTGTTATGACTGGTATAAGATGCCAAAATCTGTTCCAAGACTGGGTTTCCTCCTGGGGATGTGGGGAGGGGGCAGACGAGAGCTGGGGATGTGGCATGCAGCAAATTTGGGATGGAGTACCGAGAAAGCTTTTATTAACACTCCCCACTGCAGCTCTGCATATCTTAGGGTTTCGTTGGTCAAAGTTCCCTGGCCTTCATTAAGGGCCCTATGATTTGGGGGTCAGTCTGAACTTGTAGATGATGTCCGAAGAACAAGTGCTTTAAATTCTATCTCAACTTGCAAGTTAATGACTAAGTGTTCCCCACTGGGGAATTTTGTCTTCCAAATCTGAATTGGGTATGGGGTTCAGGAGAAATAAACTTGTTGGAGAATGGTTTCTTTTTGTTGTGCCTTTTTTAGTTTGGGGGGGAGAGGGGATCCTGAGTTTGGGAAGTGCTTGTTATTTGTCATCACCACCAACTAACCACCCCCCTTCCTTTACCCCCCTACATCACCAGTTGTCTTATATAGTCATATCCCATTACGCCCTCCACCCAGTGCCCCAAATGTCCAAACTATAACCTGGTATTTTAGATAAAAATAACAGCTTATTGTCCATTTGATGGTCTATACTATGCAAGATATTGGACTAGAAACTTTAAGGAATACAAAGGAAAAGATGAGTGCTAGGCTAACAATGACCATTGAAGATTTTTAAGCAGGATAGAACTTGATAGAACTTTTGCTTAAGAAGATCCATAAGATCATGCTAGAAGGGATCTTAGAGGTTATGTAGTTCAACCTCGTAATTTTATGGATAAGGAAACTACTGAAGCCCAGAGAGGTTGAGGTCTACGAGAGGTCTATGCCCGAGGTCATAGAGGCAGTAAATGGTTTAGAGCTCATGTCTGGGGATTCCAAATATAGCCCATTTCCACTGCACTGTGCCTCAGATCTGTTTTGCAACTGGCAGGAATGAACTGGAGGCAGGGAGACTAGGAGGAAATGTTATTAGAATAGTCCAGGTGAGATGCCCTGAACTCAAGGGATGACAGTAGCAATGTTGACAAAATTGTGAGTATAAACTGAATTAAGGAGAGGGTGGTGAGAAAGTTGAAGCAGTTAATGTTATTACTCTTTTAAAAAATAGATTTGTACTGATCTTTTTTTTTTACCATGACTATTATTTTCCCCTACATCTCTCTTCCCCTTCCTAGAGAGCCATCCCTTAGAAAAGTTTTTTTTTTAAGAGAAGAAATAGAAACCAATCAGCACATAGAAAAAATATGACATACAATGTTCCACACTGGTGCACTGTCTCCTTCCCACATCCCTCTACAAAGAAGTAGAAGTAATAGACTACTATAGAAATTTATAAAATTAGGATCCTAGAGATTCAGGTGGTGGTGAAGTGATTAGAACACTGGGTCTGGAATCTGGAAGACGATTTCAAAATCCTGCCTCAGACACTTTCTAGCTTTGTGACCTTGGAGAAGTCACAAACTCTGCCTCAGTAAATGGGAATAATAATAGCACCTACTTTTCTAGGTTAGGACCATACTATCTGTGAAACACAGCACAGTTCCTGGCAGATACTAGGTGTGGTATAAATGCTTATTTTCTTCCCTTCTCCCTTCCAGGGTATCATTAAGGTGTTTTTGCTTTGCTATGTAAATAGGGGACGATGAAAATGTTAGAGGGGAAGGGGCTAGCAGAGCTCTGAGAAGTTGATAGGGAGGCCATAAGTGTTTATATCACTTTTATTTTCCAATATCTCCCCCTTCCAGAGAAAGGATAAAAATCTATTCAACCTATTCAGCTGAGTACAATAGTATATGCAATTTTCACATTCACAGTACCCCACCTCTAAAAAGAAAGGAGTATGTTGGTCATATCCCTTCTTCAGAACCAAGTTTGGGTCCTTGTAATTATTTGATTTTTTTCTTTCATTTTTATACTGTATATATTGTTCATAGTTATAGTCATTGTGCATGTTGCTTACCTACTTCTGCTTATTTGACTGCATCATGCTTCTCTAATCTTCAGTCATCCTTTTTTACAGAGCAGTAATATCCCATTACATTCATGTATCACAGTTTGTGTACCTATTCCTCAATTGATGGGCACCTAGCTTATTTCTAATTCTTTATTACTTGCCCAAAAAGTTTTGGTGTATATTCAAACCTATCTTTGATCTCTGGGTTATGTACCTAGTAGTGGTATGTAAAGACAATTTGGTCATCCTTAGCATATTCCAAAGTACTTTCCTGAATGGTTGGGCTGATTCACAGATCCACTAACAAAAAAGTCTGTCTTTCCACAACTAAGAACCATAATTGATTAAAGAAAGGATCTGGAGGAGGTGGGAAGAATGAGATTGAATGGTCAAGTGGAGTTAGCCTCCATGGATACAAGGAATCAGGACACTTCTTCCTCTGAGTCAGAAAGGGTGAGTGGAAGCAGCTGCATTTTATAGTGGAAAATGGAATGGTCTATAAAATCCCTCCTCCAACTTTGCCTGTTTCAGTTATATCCTTTGAAACCCAACATAATACCATCTCTTCCACGAAGCATTCCCTTGGCAGGGCAGGTTCCATCCCACCTCCAACCTTGGGTGTGGACCCCCCAAAACAGGGGACCAACCTTTGTGGGGGGCGTGAAGACAGGATTAGGCTGGGTAAGATGAACTAAGCGAACAAACGAATGAAAACGCTTCTTTTTAGCACTGTGCTAGTGTAAGCCTGCTCCCGGGACTCTGCTTTGCCTCGTAGGAGTAGGTGCCCCTGGAAGGGGCTTTGGAGGCCTAATCCCACCCCCTCATTAGGGAACTGAGGACCAGAGAGGGGAATTAACTTGCCCACTGTCCTGCAGGCTTACCAAATTTTCAAAAGACTGCTGAAAGAGAGGGAAGTTTGACTATAGTATGGCATTTAGAGCTGAAAGGACCATAAGCGGTCCGCTTCCCCGAAAACCCTAATTTTACAGATGGGGAAACAGAAGTGCGGGACATCCCTCCTTTCAATGTACAATGCTCAATCTATTTGCACTCCTGAATCTGGATTTAAAATGACCGAAAAAAGCTGCAGCCAGCCGCTCAAAACAAACACGCGAAAACTGGCAGCGTGGGAAGGACGAAACGCCGAGCTGCGCTTTGTCTCCGCAGACTGACGTCCCAGACGCGCTTCCCCGCGCCAGCCGGAACCACGTATTGCCCGGTGTGGGTCGGGGCTGGGCTCAGTTTCCGGTCGGAAGAGAGAAGCCGGCGGCCCCGGAAGCCTCTGTTCGCGTTCTCCCGTCACCTTTTCGCGCCCGCCCCCGCTGCTCGCTCCGGAGCGAGACCGAGGTCGAGGCCGGGTGCCGACTGTCCTTCCCCAAGATGGCGGCGGGGCCGGGCCGGCGGCGGCGGCTGTTGCAGCTACTCATGCAGTTCGGTTCGGTGCTGCTCACACGGTGTCCGTTCTGGGGCTGCTTCAGCCAGCTCATGCTGTACGCCGAGCGGGCCGACGCGCGCCGGTGAGCTAGCCTGCTCGGCCACCGTAGGCGGGCGGGCGGGGGGCTGGGAGGGAGGGGGGGCGGGGCGGGGGGGCGGGGGGGGGGGCGAGATGGGGCGGAGTGGAGCGGGCACGGAGGAGGCGGGCGACTTACCTGTTACTGCCGAGGCGGGGCGAGGGGAGAGAGACACTTACTAGGGCTATGTTATGGGGATAGTATGTGGGACCGCCGCTGCAGGTGTGATAGGGAGGGTAGCACTTCCTGAACGCTGGAAGAGGCATTCTTGCCTCTCAGGATTGGGTCACCATTGGGTGCCCTGGGTTGGGGGGTGGTAGTGCAAGGCTTTTTGGATGGGAGCAAGCAGTTCTTGGGATCTTAGATTTAAAGCAGAGCTTTTCTTTGTATTCCCCTCCGCCCCTTCCTTTGCACAGTGCCTACACACTAGCCGTTTAATAAAATAATGCTTCTTGAGTTGACTTGAAAGGCGGTTTACTTTAGGGGTCATCTAGCCCAACCTCATCTTACACTTTGACAAACTGGGAGGTGGGGGTGGAGCATAGCAGCGTGGTAGTGACTTGCTCAAGGTCACACAAGTAGTGGCTGAGCCACGATTCAATCTCAGGTCTTCTGACTCCAAATACAGTGTGCTGTGATGCCCAGTAGGAGCTTGGCATAGACAATGTGTCTGCTGGGCATCCTACAGGACCCCACATTGCTGCTTTGCTTACTCTTCAGGAAGCCAGACATCCCAGTGCCCTACCTGTACTTTGACATGGGGGCTGCTGTGCTCTGTGCCAGCTTCATGTCATTCGGGGTGAAGCGCCGTTGGTTTGCACTGGGAGCTGCCCTCCAGCTGGCTGTCAGTACCTATGCAGCCTATATAGGGGGCTATGTCCACTATGGAGACTGGCTTAAGGTGAGTGATGTCCTCCTGGGCTTCGGTTGTAGCAGCCTGAGCTGGGAGGGGAAGGGAGTGGGCAGAAGACTAGAGTTTTTGTGCCAAAACCATGTGTGGTAGCCAGTGAGTTATTTTCCATTCATGGTATCTAGGTGAGTGGGTATGGTGCCCAGTTAGTCCCTGTTGGGAGTGGGGTTGTGTGATGCTGGGGCCCCTGAGAATTAAGCAGGGACACATTTGGTATCTGTAGTTAGTACCATCATTGGTGTCAGTGGGAGGGAAGATGGCTTTAGGAATCATGCTGGGAGAACTGGGGAGAGGAATAGGGGAGGGGAGAAGATGAGGGCATCAAGAAAGACTTCCTGAGGAGGAACATTTATGTTGTAAAACAGGAGAAATTGACTGTCTTGGGAAGGACAAAAGTGGAGCTTTGCTCTGGGGAGGCTTCTTTGGATGCGCTATTTCTGATAGGGTCTCCTATCCCATTTCCAGGTCCGAATGTATTCCAGAACCATTGCTATTATTGGTGGTTTTCTGGTGTTGGCTAGTGGGGCAGGTGAACTCTATCGCCAGAAACCACGAAGCCGATCTCTTCAATCTACAGGCCAAGTGTTCTTGGGCATCTACCTCATCTGTGTGGTAGGTTGGGAGGGTTTGAAGGGTTGGGGTGGGTCTTCCCATCGATATCCATTCTTTGGAGAGAGAGTTCCAGTTAGCTGAACAGGGATGGGACTTCCCCACATTCCAGTGGAGGTTTGCTGGCGATCTGGAGAGTAGCTGGCATGTTGTCCTTTTCCAGGAGAGGAAGGAACATCCTAAAGCCATGAATCCCCTCTGCATAGCAACTTGGCCTTACTAAAGGGCATGTTTCTGGGTGATTCGGGGAAAGGTGTTCTTACTTGCTGGGTTCCCTTTGTTCCTGGGATTGGGCTGACTCTATCTAGGAGTTTCTCTTATGTCAGCACTGATCCCAGGGAAAGGGTTGGCATTGACCCTACAAATCCTAGTCCTACCTGAGAAGCCTGGGTTAAAAGATTGCTTCTTATCCTCGTCCCAACCTGAGCTCCAGTTGTACTATAGAGAATATTGATTCAGTTCAGGGGCCACATAAGACAGACTAAGCTGGGGTGGTGAGAGGAGTAATTCTAGACTGACTATCTTCTGGGGCAATCGTTGCTAATGGAAAATGGGTCAGTGGCAGCTAGGTGGCGCAGTAGATAGAGCACTGGCCCTGGATTCAGGAGGACCTGAGTTCAAATCTGGCCTCAAACACTTGACACTTACTAGCCGTGTGACCCTGGGCAGGTCACTTAACCCCAATTGCCTCACCCAAAAAAAAAAATGGGTCTCTGCCTTATACTCAGTAAAGCTGGACTATTCAATTCGGCAATTCAATAAACATTTATTAAGGATCTGATCGATGGAGTGCCCTGCAATAGACACTGAACAAGACAAAAAAAGAAATAAGACCTAGGTCCTAATGTCCTGGAACTTATGGCCTAGGAGGGAAACAAAACATGTACACAGATAACAAAATAAGGCTCATAAAAAAGCTTTTGAGTGGGTGGGTCAAGAAAAGCTTCATTGAGGGGCAGGAGCCCTTGAGCTGAGCCTTGAGCAAAGAGTGAGTTATCAAGAGTACAGATGGGAGAGGGCCTTCTAGGCTTGACTGGGATGAGGGTGGGGATTGCTTGTGTGTATTGGGCACAGTGAGAATGGAGGCAGAGGGGTGGAGATGGAAAGGCATGGCATGTATTGGAGCCATCCAGGTGGGCTGAAATATTTTTGGAGGAATCCAGACCTGTGATTTCATCAGCGTCAGGAATTCTTGGTGTGGAGACTCTTTCTACCTATGCAGATCACCAGTTTACCTGTAATCTATAGCCTTAGTGAACTTCTGGGAGACAGGGATAGCTCATAGGTATCAAAAGCAAGACTTGAAACCAAGTCTCCCTGGTTCTCTCTCCACTTTGCTCTGCTGTTTTTCTTGGCTGGAATAAAATTTTGTGTAAGATGTCGTTCCTGTTTTTGTAGAATGTATGGTTTGGTTTGGTGATATGGCACAAACAGCACAACTAACCATGCTTGATTTCACCAGTGATCAGATTATTGCCTCCTCTGGGCTGCACTCGCTCTTCTGTGGCCTGGCAGAAGGTGCTTTTGAGTCTCTGGCAGAAAGATTTATCCTTTTATCCTTCACAGGATGAATTTCTTCATACTCAGCTAGGCTGGTCCATGGCCATCCATCCCCATGCCTTTGAAGGCCTCCTTTCTGGGATAGTTCTGTGATTTTCCAAGATTTTCTTTTTTAAATAGTATTTTATTTTTTCCCAATTATATGTAAAAATAATTTTAACATTCTTTTTTTTTAAATTTTGAGTTCCAAATTTTCTCCCTCCTTCAACTCCCTCTTCCCTAAGATGGTAAGCACTTTGAGATATATATATATATATATATATATATATATATATATGTATATGCATGTGCAGTCATGTAAAACATTTCCATATTAGTCATGTTGTAAAAGAAGAAACAGACCAAAAGGAAAAAAAACCACACACATAAAGTGGAAAATAGTATGCTTTGATCTGCATTCAGACTCCATCAGTTCTTTCTCTGGATGTGGACAGCATTTTTCATCATGAGTCCTTTTTTCCAAGATTTACTGTTTCTTTGAGATGTCTCTTTAAGACTGAGTTTCAGAGAAAGCACTGATTGGCATTGATTGGGGAAGCCCCTTTCTGGGAGACTCCTCCACTGATGGAGCCACAGGTCTGGTTTAAAAGACAAAGTTTGTGTATGTGTGTGTTTGATCTCATCCTGCTTCCATGCCTTTGCCGTGATTCCTGGAATGGACACCCTACTCAGCTGGCCCACTTTGATTCCCTGTCTTCCTTGAGGGAACAGCTCAGGGCCCACCTTCTTCAGGACACCTTTTCTTGTTTAGCACTTTCTCTCTCTTAAAAATACCGTGCATTGCTTTTTTATACTTTGTATCGCCATATCTGGGTACATGTTGGTATCCCCCAGAAGGGACGTAAGCTACTTTTGGGCAGGAACTATTTAGTTTTTGTCTTTGTATCTTCAGTGCCTAGCTCAGTGTCTAGGACATACTAAACACTTAGTACATGTTTGTTGAATTGAATTGAAATATGTGAAGGAGAGTAGTGTAAGACAACATTGGAAAAAGAAGGGGTCTCAAATGCCAGACTCAGAAGGTTGGACTTGATTCATTTGCCAGTGGGAAACTACTAAAGTTTTTTGGGTAGCAAGTAATGTCAATTTTGTACATTAGGTTGATTACTATGGCTGGCATAGTAAGATAGATTGAAGGAGATAGATATGGAGGTAAGGATATCTATTAAGTGACTGTGTCAGTAGCCCAGTAGCTGTTATATACTTGGTGCTTACTAAATGGTTATTGATTGATATAAACATTATGGGAGAGAAGGTGTCAACAGTGACTCAATTTTGTGTATAGTTACAGAGTACCTATCAGGGGTGCTTGTCAATAGGGTCATGTTTTAGAGACATTAAGGAGGAGGAAGACTCAGGAGCCATTTAATTTGTCAATTAGGAGATTATTAGTGACCCTAAGAACAGTTTTGGGAAGAGTAGGGAAGAAGGAACCCCAAATGCAAGAAGTTGAGTGGGTTATGGGGAATTGAAAGCTTTAAATAAGTATAAACCAGTCTTTGGAGGTTTGTTGGTGAAAAGGAGGAGAGATATGGGCTAGCAGTTGGAGGGAGTATCAGGGTGAAATCTGTTAGGAGAGAGAAGACCTTCCCCAGAAGGGAAGGGAGTGAGTGGAGAGAAGGATTGAGCATGCAGAAAGGTCAGCTGGGTCCATCAGAGTTGGGTGGGGATAGGATTAACAGGCTTTGGAATTAGGAAGGCTAGTATGCAAGGGATTGCAGAGTGAAGTAGCAGCTGAGGAATTGGAGGCATTGGGTCTAAATTACTCTTGCTAGAGGTTTGTCAGTTGAAGCAAGGATAGAGATGAGGGGTGTGAGATGGTAGCTGGAGGAGTCAGCATGATTTAAGAATACTTTTAAGACAACTACAAATCAAGGGGGTGAATCAATGAATCTTCAAAGGGGGGTGATCAGTGGTTGAATTGAATTTATATAGAGGGGAAAGTATTCCAGTTAGGGGTAATACTGTGTCCCAGGGACCACTGACCTCCCCCTGCCCTCGCCCCAGGCTTACTCTCTCCAGCACAGCAAAGAAGACCGGCTGGCATATCTGAACCACATCCCAGGAGGGGAACTTACACTCCAGCTGCTCTTCATCCTTTATGGTGTCCTGGCTCTGGCCTTCCTCTCTGGCTACTATGTGGCCCTGGCTGCTCAGATCCTGGCTGTCCTGCTACCCCTCATCATCCTCCTCATTGATGGAAACATCGTCTATTGGCACAACACTCGACGAGTTGAGTTCTGGAATCAGATGAAGCTCATTGGCGAGAATGTGGGCATCTTTGGGGCTTCGGTGATCCTGGCCACGGATGGCTGAATGGCACCCCTTAGGAATGGGGTGAGAGGGGCAGATTTTTTTGGGGGGTGGTGGTACAGGGGATTTTCTTCCATAGGCTGTTTATTTATGCTTAAAAAACAAAACAAAACCAAAAAACTTTCTTTTGTAATGATTGACATGAAAAAGATCTTTATCCTGTTTCCCTAGGAAATGCACTTTAAGAGAAAGGAAGAAGCCCTAGCAACTGGGATGGAGTGGGGGTGATGACCTCCCCCAGGGCTTTTCTGACCCAGGAAGGGAGGATTTATTTCAGGAGAGGAACCTCTGGGAAGATCTGGGGAGGCTTATGGGGTGGTAGGGCCAGTAGAGGAAGGGAGAAGTTGGATAGACAGAAGCAGACTAGAAGAGAAGCAAAGACACAGAGAAAGACAAGGACCAGATGTGTATATTTCTTTTTCTTACGGTGTCTAGCATTTTGATAATGGGGGTGTGTGTGTGTGTGTGTGTGTGTGTGTGTGTGTGTGTGTGTGTGTTGTACGTAGCAGCATGGACCAGACTCAAGACTAGACAAGGGGACTGACCCAGCCCAGTTTAAGTTTCATTTGTATTCTCTGGGTTTCTGAAGGACAGGGGCAAAGCTAGTCTGTTCCTATCAGCCCCCTTCACCAATCTGCTTAACATTCCTCCTTGACTGGGACCCAGGGTAAGGTGATTGAGAACATGGCTCTCCTCCAACCCATTGTCCCCACTCTGATTGAAACCTTCTCCAGGATCCGCCATGTCTTTGCTCCAAGTTGTGAGGTGGATATCCTGGGGGCAAGAGCACCCCTCTCCTCCTTTTCCGTGTTCCCCAGTCACCGTACTCCACCATCTTCCAGAAATAAACACTCTATACATACTTTTGGGTTTGCTTTTCTAGTTTCTCTGCAGGCGCCTTTGATATGAGCTGGTTTCTTACCCTAGATCATCTCTTCTAGCACTTGCCTCTCACTTTGCCCTCTGTTTTGGAGATTCCATGCTAAAATACCCACTTGCAACTTTTGGTTCTGTTCTGTTTTTGTTCTCCAGGTTGGGAGTTCTTCCTGATGGGTCAATTTATTTTTTCCTGCTACAACTCAGATTGATTCTCCATCCCACACTCCCCAGCCTTTTTTGTTTTTTAAATGAAGAAGTATGTGGATACCTGATTTCTTGTGTAACCAAAGAGTTAGGGACTTATTTCCGTCCAAATGTGCAGGAAAGCAAAGATGACAGTGGCTGGAATGGACTCATGGCCCCTGGCTCCCCAGTATCTACTCACTGGAGTGCGAGTACCCGCTTCTGCTTTGGCCTGACTTCTAGACATTGGCAAATAGTCCCATTCCCCCAAACTCCAAATCCAGCATGTCATCTGAGCTTTTAAAATCAAAATGTCGATGAGTCTGTCTTTCAGCTAATATTGGCAGTTGATGTTTGCCTTAGCAGTTCTCACAGGATAAATGTTGCTTTCTGTACTTACTGGCTTTACAGCAGGCCTGTTTTGCCCATCTTCTCACTTTGGATCAGGATGATGAGATTTTTTTTGAGGGGTGAGGGTAGCATTGAGATCTTGGGCTATAGAGAGAGTAGGACTTGGGACAGGGACCGAGGCTGCTGCTGGCCTGATTTGGATGGACAATGACTATTCCTGGACCTGAAGGTCACTGGGAACTGTACAGGGGATCATTTCTGCTCGTCCTTTTTCCAACAGGACTTCTTTTTCTTCCCTACACTCTTACAGAGGGTAGGAATAGAGTCTTTCAGTGAGGGGCAAAGTCCTGGTCAGTAGAGTCTGACTTTGAAAATGCTCCCACCTTGCTATTTTTCTCCCCAACCCCAGGAACCTCTTCTGCATCCTATTTTCTCAGGACGGCTCTCTCTCTGTTAACTCCTGGCCCCCCCCCCCCCCCCCAATCTGAGAGCTGAAAGGAGCTAACATTTAAATAGGAGACTCAGGAAAAACCTAGGACCTGAAGAAACTAATCTTAAATGGTGAATTTTAGGAGTAGTAAGAGGCAAGGGTAATATCTGGGGATAGTAAACCTCAAATCACACATGGAGGTGGCCGTGTATTTCACCCATACATCAGTTGGCCCTGGGTAGGAGCCTTGATGGGATCGGAGTTCCCAGAGCATGATGAAGAAATAGATACTAGTTGCTTTGGAACAGCTGTCAGAGTTCTGGACAGCAGGTTCCAGATACCCATACTCCATTCAGGTAGGCTAGCCTCCCTGTTTCTGCTGCTTTACTGGCTCCCTCCCCTTCCCAGAGTCTGAGGGCCTCAAGGCCTTCCCATCTCCCCTTCTATGCAAGTTTCTCAGCCAGTAAACCCAGGCCTGCCTCCTAACTTCTCTGGGACCACTGCCTCTGCATGGCTCTTGGCTGTGCATTCAGTTGGGCTGGGGCCCGAAGGGTTGATGGTTCCTGTCAGCTGCCTGGGTCAGAGGCTGGTTTGCAGAAGGAGTCAGGCAGTCCCTTGGCATGGTTAACAAGCTCATAGGAGTCCCGGATGTCAGACAGGCCAAACCAGAAGAAGATCCACTGTTTGTTGGAGAAGCTCCCATCACAGTTCTTAAAGTACCTGGGGTGGGAAGGGAGCAGTGGATGGGCATGTCAGTGCATGGGACCACTGCCCTCCTCCAGTCCCAGCACACCCAATTGCCCCAGCTTGTGGGAAGGATTCCTGGACTTGGACTCTGAGAAGTCTATGCTACCCTCTTTCTGGCTAGTGCCATGCTTTGTCCAACTGGGGGGCAGATTCTTATTTTGAAATGCTGGCTAGTATTCCCTCAATATCTTCTTGGCTTAGCTTGAACGCTTATTGCCTGTGAGAAGAGAATCCACTGGAGCACAGCTGGGAGGGAGGGGCAGGGGATGGCTAAGTGGATGCAGGAGAACCATTGCCTTTGTCTAGCCTAGGGATTCTTAACCATTTTTGGTGCCATGGACTCCGTCGGCAGCAGTCTGGGAAAGCCTGTGGACCCCTTCTCAGAATCGTGTTTGTAAATGCATAAAATATAGTATGTTGGATTACAAAGGAAACCTATTACGTTGAAATGCAGTTACCATCTGTTTTTGTTTTAAAGAATGCACAGACCCCTGGTCCAGAGGGGTGGAGAGGAGTCTATTTGGTGGAAGAAATCATTGAATTAATATAAAGAAAAGCCGCCTCCCAGGTGCTGCAAGTTTGTTCAGCTGCTAATCAGCTGTGCTTATATATACTACCTGTATATAATACACTTCCTAGAGGCAACAGGCTTGAATAGAACTGTTGCTTAGTGAGTAGGGGCAGAGTGGGTGTAGCAGCTAGCCCTAAGGTAGGACTAGGTCCTGGGGAATCAGAGGCACTCAACTGCTTTCTGAGAGGGTGAAGAGAGTGTTTAACTTGATCTGAAGCAGGGAGAGGCCAGGAGCAGAATCCACTTCATGGACCTGAGTGGAGATCAAGCTGGGTATAGACTGAACCGAAATGACTGAACGTACCTTCCTAGGCTTAAGGGATCACTGCACATATTTTCCCTTTTGCTAGATGAAACTGAATTTTGTTACTTTCTGGTGAGCTCCAATCAATATAGAGCCTGTCCCTTCAGAAATCTTACACTTATATGGGTCTGTGAATGTGTTGTTCCTCACCAGCAGGGATATAACAAAAGAAAGGGAATGGGTAGATGGCTGTGATCTCTGGAGAACCCCTGAGTCCTGGAGGATCTGCAGCGAGGGGGCCTCATGGCACACAGAAATGACAGGGTATCTGGAGGCGATGAAGAAAATCCAGGCCACAGGGTCCAGGTGACAGATTTGGTAGTTCTATGATAGCTATAGCATCTGCTGCTTGAACCCTGGACTTGGAGGGAATATTATGGGCACAGTAGCCCAGGGTGTCACTCATACATCTGTGCTATGGTATAATTGTAAATGCATTGGGTCCAGAGGCAGAAAACCCTGATTCTGGTCAGTCACTAACTTGCTTTGTGACCATGGGCTTCAGGTTTTGGGGGGTTCTCATTGGTCAAATAATGGATCTGGACTAAATGATCTAGATCTATCTAGTGTCTTTCATTTAGGAGTTAAAATATAGAGGGCAGTTAGGTGGTGCACGGTCTCAGGAGTAAGGAGGACCCGAGTTTAAATCTGGCTTCAGACACTTGACACTTAATAGCTGTGTGACCCTGGGCAAGTCACTTAACCCCATGGTCTAGCCCCGCCAAAAAAAAGTTAAAATATAGACAATGCCTATGCCTACCAGGGGTTGATGGGATTGGTGACACGGGATCTCCAGAAAAGTCGATGCAAGTCCTGTCGCATGCACTCCCATAGCATCTGGCCTGAGCCCTGTCCCTTTCTGCTTGAGTTCACCACAAACTTGTCTAGGTAAGGGGTGCCTCCCAGCACAGGTTCAGTGGTCAGGATGGCTGCAGCATTGTACCTGGAACCAGGGCGAGTGGGACAGGGTCAGGGTTTCCCCTAACCTCACCGGCAGCTTTCTGGGCCTCTCCTTCCACTGGCTCAGAGACCTGTGAGGCTTGTCAACATTTCCCAGGGGTTCCTTTAGTAAGATTCTTACAATAGTTGGGTATATTTGTCCTCTGTCTCCCACCTCGTTCTCTCTTGCCTCAGCCCCTCTCTGACACCTTCAGGAGCCATAGATGCTACCCATGGCATAGGCACCACTCCTGGGTCAGCACTGCCTTGGCTCACCCTTCAGAATAGTAAATGGACTGCAGCCGTGGTCGAAGAGAGGCCAGATAGTCATCCCGAAGTTTCTTGCCAAAACTCGCATTTATGAGTTCTACCAGCCGCTTCTGATCCAGCTTCTCTAGGCTGTCTACTCGAAGCATCCGCTCAACGTTCTTAAAGAGTGTCCCTGACCCTAGAACGGGGAGATAACAGGGCAACTAAATGGCCTACTCCCCCTCACCACCTCTACCTTGCCATGGAAAGTTAACAGGGATTGCATTATTACCCCCCCCCCCCATCCGGTACTCCCCAGGCTGCCTAGGGTTATCTGCTCCTCAGTGGGCTACCCCTTTTTTTCCAAACTCCCCCAGGAAACAAATAAAATGTGGTGCTGACCTGGTCTGAAAAAGTATCTCCCAATAACTCCATCTCCATTTTGGTATAGCCAGTCTCCCGACTGGGAAATCTCCCCATGCTGGTGTCACCACCTTCCCCTTGGAACCCATAGGAACTAACTAGGGGGGGAAAAGTAACCAAAGGGATATTGCAACGAGCCTGCCTCGTGTATTGCTATAAATCTTTGGTTGCCAGTCTTAACATGTCCACCAGCATCCTGCAGGTAGCATTCATTTGGTAGATATCTCCCCACCGGCTAGGCTTACCCTTGTTGCTGAAGAGTTCGGTAAGCAAGGTATTGGCAGATGTTATGACAGCTGAGGAGTCATGGGATAGTCTGCCTAGTACATCCACAATGAGCCGCATTTGCTGCCTCTCCTTGCTGCTTACCCACTGGGCATTTGTCACTAGGTCCAGGTCAGCTGGCAGGTTCACATTACTCAGAACCTAGGGACAGGGAGAGAGCATGACAATGAACCTATCACTAGCCCCTTTCTCTGAGCCCAGACCTTGATCAAGAGCTTCCTGTCATGATCCTTCTTTCTAATGATTTCCCAGCCGTCCTATTGATTCCCTTTTCCATAGTGTACCCCCCAGATTCAAGGGCTGGTCACGTGAAGTGACATAATGAAGACAACAGAATCACAAGAACCATGCACGGACTAATGTAAGGATATTGGAGAACTGATAAAGGAAGCGCCCTCCCTCTTAGGAGAGAGTTGAGGACTTTGTAGTCATGGGCACATCATTTCCCTTCATTGTCAGACGTGGTTGCCCTGAGTTTGGTGGGGGTAGAGTAAGGGATGTTAAAGGAAATGACAAGCATAAAAGCAAAAAGCAATAATTAAACTTAAAAAAAAAAATTTCAGAGGCTGGTCTGATCTTAACAGGTTGCCTGCATATCAACTTGACCCTTTCAGTGTGGGGTCCTGGGCATCCCTGAACCCAGAAGGGACAAATGCAAGGTGAGACACCAGAGGTAAACAAAGGGGGCTAGGCAAGGGACAATCAAATTTTGCTGTTTACTTGGGTGAGACTGAGACAGGGATCAAGACCCAAGTTCCTGGGGTCGAGGTGGGATGAAGAGATAGGAAAATGGAGGATTGGCAAGGTGGATGTGCTCTACCTTCTGATTGGCATCCCGTAGGCCCCCGGTAGTGTTGAGGAAGATGATCTTGGTGGGCAGCAGAGCCTTTGCCAGAGCAGCAGTGACCTCCAAGGAATTGAGCAGCACAGAGCGCCGTACACCTGTCTCGCCAATAGGACACAGGATGGGGATGCTACCCGACTCCAGGCACCATTTTAGCAGGTCTGTCTCCACAGAGACAATGCCACCATAGCTGCAGGTAAGAGTTGCAGTAGGGGCTCAGCTGTCTGGGGTTCCATAACTCAGGGAGCAGGAGGCACAGATAGGCAAAGTACCAGCTTACTCTGATGTGTGGGGAAGTGGCAGGTTTGGAAGTATATGGGCTTAGGAAAGGAGGTTACTGTTAACCTGGTATGGGTTTGCAAAGAAGAGCTAGGGAATTGTACTGCTAGGGTCAGGGGATAGACCGAGTTAGCCATGGAACTCAGAGGGTGGGTGCTACGTACTTGGCATAGAGTGATTAGTAATGGGTAGTAGCAAGGAAGCTTGAATGTGCCTAGGGAACAGTAGATGGGGAAATGAAAGGCACTTACGTGGCATGGGGGGCAGGTTCAGCAGCGCTCAGCACAGACCCTCCCCCAAAAAAGGGCACAGCAGTGGCTGCATTGTGTCGTAGAGAGTCCACAAGGACCTTGCAGCTCTGAGCCATCTGGGCCTTGGCCTCCCAGAATGAAAGGCAGCCAGAGGGTGCGGTGGGTTCTGGAAGTCCAAGAACCACAAGTGGCTTCATATCCATTCGTTGCAAGAAGGCCAGAGCAAAGGCCAAACTTAGGACTGCCTCTTTGTTCTTGAACACAGCTTCATCCACCTTCAGAGGAGGAGGTGATGAGAGCATTGGAAATAGCCCAACCATCCTGTGTGCATTTAATGTTCTCACCCTTATGTGACTCAATGTTGCTATTGCTTTTGGTATCCTTGATATCTGAGCCTTTCACTGTGTAATGCCAATGTCCTCTGTCAGCCCCCCGCCCCAGATGTCTACACCAGTGCCCTCGTACCTACATAATGATCCCATATTCTCGTCTGCTGCCATCTGCTAAGGTGTCCAGGGTCCATTGCTGACCATGCCCCTTTGTCCTTGCCCCAGTCCTTGGTGTCTCTCCTCAGGGTTCTAGCTTCTCCCCCCCTCAGGCCCCCCCCCACCCCCGGTAGTATAGCCATGGGAGGCCTTCAGTATGGCCCTAAGCCTCTGGAGGTTTAGCAGCATCTTCCAGGATCCTTCCCTTTTCTTCCTTCCAGACCATATGCCCAGTCCTCAGAGCCCTGATTAGTGCTGCACTTCACTCCTGGACTGGTGCCCCACCCTTTGTTCTCCCCACCCCTCAATCTCATCCTGTTCCTTCAATATTCCCCTCCCCCTCTTTAGAGGTGGCCTTGGACCCCAGGGCTTACATAGGGCAAGGTAGGTGGGGCACTGGTTGTTGGGGGTGGGCCAAGGACGGGCAGGCTATTGCCCTGTTTTTCCTTCCTTAACTGCTAGTGCCTCTGAATCCAATGTCTCTTTCCAGCTCCTTCCCAACTCTACTGGTTTCTGTATTTCTCACATGGTATCCTACTTGCTGCCCAGTTTCCGCTTGCCTACCCTACTTCTCCCACCCCTACTCAAATCTGGGAAACATCCCCCACCATTACCCTAATAGTCAGTAGTCCGGCCAAAGGAAAGACCTCCCAAGATGGGCTTGTCCGAAGCTGGGAGAGTTCCTTTCCAATCTCACTCACTCTGCCTATCTGCAGGGCCAAAGGTGCCCTGTGCTCAGTTGATTGCACTAATGCCCCATTTCTGTCGCCATGTAACCTGCTAGGGGCCATCCACAACCTCCTTCCCAGCTCCTCTAATATACGGAGCCCCATTTTGGTTTGCCCATCGGCCCCAACCAGTGATATGGCAGGCTTCCTGTCGCGATTTGCCAAGCCCCATATCGAGATATGCCAATGTCGGTTTCTTTCCAGGACGTGCCTCACCTCGATGATGGCAAAAGGTTTATCCGCCGACTCATAAGTGGTCTGGAACTGGGTGAGCCAGTGCCTCGCCTCCCCGGGGCTGGCCCCACACTCGGTCAGGAACGCCTGGATGTCCCGCTGGACCAGCGAGCGGCTGGAGTGCGGCGCGGGGGCCACGGCGGGCGGGGGCGGGGGCGGCGCGGCGGCTGGACCCGGGAACGTGGTGGTGGCAGGCGGTCCCACTCCCGGAGGAGGTCCCTTGTCACCGGCCGTCTCTTCGGAATCCCGCTCGGCCTTCTGTCTCGGCAGCTGGGTCCGGACTTGGGCAGTACTGAGGAGGCGACCGGGGCTGGCACCCCCAGATCCCCGTCTCCTGGAACTACTGCTGAATCTGCGGGCACTCTCCAGGGCTGGGAGCCGCGAACTTGCTCCTGTCCCTGCAGCGGCTGCCACTCCGGCCAGGGTGCGAATCACCGGAGCTGTCGCCATGGTAACCCCTCCGGCCCCTCAGCCTGCGACAGTATGGACCTTGCACCCGGCTCCGGGGACACTCTTAACTCTCAGGGGGGCGGGGTCCAGGCCCGAGGTAGCTGGGGGGCGGGATCCCCGCGGTGTTGGGGTGAAGGAGGGGAGAACTCGGCTTCGTGACCTATTTGGGGCGAGGTCAGGAGGCGGGGCCCAGAGAAGGGCCACCCAGGTGTTCCATCCCTCCCCCCGCCCGGGAAAGACAACCAAGTAAGTCCTAAGTCATGCGGTCCCTGAGATAAGGCGGTGGGAGCTAGGCAGCCTTTGATCTGCAGCCAGGGTCGGTTCCAGGAACAGAACAGGAAGGGAGACTTGGCCAGAAGAGCGTGGTAGCAGGGGTGGGGCCAAGGGAGAGCATATTGATGGTGGGTGGGAGAGGAGCTGGGGGTCCAGGGGCTGAGGGAGAGTTGCAGAATTAGAGAAAAAATTAAGGGAAGACTGGGAATTAAGGGCTCCCAGACCCTCTCCACTGGTCTCCTTTGGACCAGAGTGAGGGGATCAGAGTAGAGAGGGCAGAGGGCTGGAACAAGGATTGGGACAGGAGTGAAGGATAGGAAGCGGGAGAGGGGACAGGGATGAGGACGCATGGTTTGAGGAGGAGTGGACTAGAGGAGATTGGGGGGGAGGGTTTCGAAGGTCAATCTCTCTCCTCCAAAGTTCTGTGGGCTTCCATCCACTCTCCCCTGGAACTCAGGATTGCCCAGTTATGGAATGACCACTCTCAGTTCCTACACTCAAAGGTCAAGTATCCCATGGGATAATGACACAGGTCATCTCCTCCATTCCCCTGCCTTCCCCCATGTAAACATAGGCTCTAGTTTGTTTTTCTATCACTTGCTGTCCTCAGCTGGAGTTTAGAGAAGGGGAGGGAGAGGGGGAAAAGCAATGTGGTACTTCTAACTAACTGGATTGATTTTTCCTGTTTCCTGCTTGGGGATTCAGGGAGGGGAGCAAGTCAATGAACCAAAGTCATCAAGGATCTCCCTCCCTATTAGTGGTCTGCCCCCTATTTCACTCATCTTCCCTCCTAACCCTCCTTTTCCCCTTCTCTCTCCACTACCCCATCTGGGTCCAGATCTGCTTAGAATCAGCTTGCTCCTGACACAGAGATCAGCAATATTGATAATTTCCCCCCTTCCTTAGCCCTGCCCACCCTCAGTGGCTATTTCCTCCTTATCTTTGAGGCAGACCTGGTTTGTACCAGTATCTTACCTGACATCATCCAGACAATCTGAAAACCTATACCTTGCCTTACTCTGTCTTTGAGTTTTGGCATCAGGCATTCCCCTGGGTCAGGATCCCCTTCTACCCCCTTTTCCCCAGTCTTGACTTTCCCTGAAACAATCACCTTCAAGAAGCTTGGTCTTGAATCCCTAACCCTTCATCCTCTCCTCATCCTTCTACCCTTGATGTGCATTCACAGCTCTCCCTCCTCATCTCCACCTCCTGGGTGCCCTGGCTTCCTTCACGTCCCAACTAAAATCCTTCCCTCTACACAGAGCCTTTCCCAATCCTTCCTTCTAGTATCTTCCCTCTGTTTATTTTCTATTTATCCTATATATGACTTGTTTATATGTAATAGTTGTTCCCTTTTTGTTGTCTACCCCATTAGATAATGGGCTCTTTTGAGGGCAGGACTGTCTTTTGCCTTTATTTGTATCCCTAGGATTTAGCATAGCGCCTGCAAGTAGAGATGCTTAATAAATATTTATTGACTCATTGATGTCAATCAATCAGCAAGTGCTTATTAAATGCCTACTATGTGCCAGGCCTTGTGCTGAGCCTTGGGAATATAAATACAAAGGCTGAAACAATTTCTACTCTTGAGTAGCTTATAATCTGACAAGGATACACTAGTATTTATGTTTATATGTCTATATCTATGGGCAGCTAGGTGGCACAGTGGATAGAGTGCTGGGCCTGAAGTCAGGAAGACTCATCTTCCTGAGTTCAAATTTGGCCTTAGATGCCTACTAGCTGTGTGACCCAGGGCAAGTCATTTGTTGAGGTCTAGGGATGCTGGGAACCCCAAAATTCAAGGGCAGAATAAGTGAGTCCTGCCTCAAATGAATCCAACTTTCTTTCAGTCAGAGACAAGGTTTATTATTGAGGTGGGCAAGATTTTAAGAATCTGCTCATTTGTGACACTTGTATTGACAACAGGCCAGACTCTTAAGGAATCTGAGCATTTGATGGGGGCAAGATGGACACTTGTATACAGTGATCAAGGAGTGAACAGAGAAGCACCCAGAAGGGCTGGGTACCCCAGGTGAACGCCAGGGATCTGGGAACCGGGGACCTGGGTCACCTGGAAAAGTCTAGGGCCTTTTAGCGGTCCATTGTCAGTGCCCCATATTCCCCCCTCAAACAAATGGAACCCAAATTCTTTTGGGGTAAGAGTGAAGATCTCTGATTCTGAAACTGCTTCCTGCTGGCAAGGGGTATAGAACTGTCCCTGCCTGGAGGGGTCTCAAAGAGGAGGTTGACTGGAACCGAGCCTGGCTGCATCCAGGGGATGATAGGGGAACATTGTCCGGTACCCATGGTTTGCTACCAACTGTAGGTGAATGGCCTGTAGAATGAAAGACACAAATCTGACAAGCAAGTGTACAGGGTCCAAATATAGGGAGAAATGAAAGTACAAAAGCCCCATTAAAATCATTCACATTTGACCTGCAGGATTATCTGATCTCCTTACTTTCTCAAAAGTTTAAGCAACACTTTTGCTGGTAGAAGTTTTCCACCCCGCCCCCATCCCCCTCCATTGCTTCCCACTCTTCAATAGTTACGAAAATGAATTTGCCAGAGACTGACTTTTATTTCAATTATAACAAAAGACTTGGGAGAATACTTAAGTAATGATTAGGCCAAATAGGTTATCTCCCTCTAAGAAAATTGACTGCACTGAAATTCTCTTCCCCAAACCGAACTGAAGAAGTTTCTGATTTAATTTTAGTTATTTGGAGTATTGAATGACTATGCATTCAGGTCAAAACAGCAAGATCTTACGTATCTTTTATTGTCTATTTGCTCTCACTATAGAAATTTGCTATAAAAGGATAAAGCAGGGACAAGATTTAGGGCCCAAATATGACAGGATAAAACATCCTTAGCTCTGTTTGAATTCAGATAATTCACAGTTTTCCAACTATGCAGTATCAAATCCACCTCATAGCCAGTCTCAGGAATAGCCAGGTAGGTAACATTCCTTTTCAAAGGAACGTAATGGGGAAACTGAGCCGGGACGATCCCATCTTAGACTGAGGCTAAAACCGTCCTCTCAGTTTTTCCCCCCAGAGGCAGACCTCCCACCTGTATCACATTCTCTCTGAGTAGCTTGTGGCATTTCTCTCAGATGGTGGATTATTGATTATGGATGTATTATTATGATCCATCAGACTACTCAAAATAAAATCAATTATAGCCCATGAGCTTTTACCTGAAATAGCAAGTTTCACTAATCACAGCTTAGGGAAAAATTTTCAGGATTTACATGTCAAATTTTTTTTTTTGGCTTTTTGCTAGGCAATTGGGGTTAAGTGACTTGCCCAAGGTCACACAGCTAGTAGGTGTTGTGTGTCTGAGAGTGGATTTGAACTCAGGTCCTCTTAACTTCAAGGCTGGAGCTCTATCCATTGTGCCACCTAGCTGCCCCTTACATCTCAAATTTAAATTTGTCCTGGTGTAAAAGCCAATCATTAGAGATCACCAATCAGGTGACTTCAATTTTGTTGAATGCATTTCCAAATTACTTTACACAGAGAATTGGCATGTGAAAGAAGAAACAGTTTGCAAAAGGAAAAAAATAAAGTGAAAATGTATGCTTTGATCTGCATTCAGACTCCATCAGTTCTTTCTCTGGATGTGGGTAGCATTTTCATCATGAGTCTTTTGGAATTGTCTTGGATCATTATATTGCTGAGAAGAGCTAAGTCAATCATAGTTGATTATTACACAATGTTGCTGTTACTGAATACAACCATCTCCTGGTTCTGTTTACTTCACTTTTTTATCATTTCATGTAAATCTTTCCAGGTTTTTCTGAAATCTGCCTGTTGAGCTTCCTCTTAAAGGAAGTGAGGAATTCCACTGGGGGATGTGAGGAAGGGAGTACATTCCACGTTTATGGGGGATGATAAATACAAAGGCTTACAGATGAGAGATGGAGTAATATGTTTGAGGAACAGAGAGAAGACCAAGGAAAGCAATGTATAATGAGGTTGGAAAAATAGTTTGGGGCCAGGTTGTGAAAGACTTCAGAAGGTAAACAAAAGAGTTTATAGTTGATCTTGGAGGTAATGGGGAGCCACTGGGGTTTATTGAGTAGGGGAGTGACACATACAAATCTGTGCATAAAGAAAATCACTTTTGCAGCTGGGTAGAGGAAGAATTAGAGGAATGAAAGCAGGAAGACTGATTAGGAGGACAATACTATGATAGTTTAAGTGAGAGGTTGATAAGGGCTTGAGCTAAATTAGTAACTGTGTGAGTAAAGAAAAGGGGTTAGATGCGAGAGCTGTTGCAGAAAGAGAAAGGAAGGAAGGAAAACAAGCATTTATTAAGTGTCTAATGTGCCAGGCACTGTGCTGAGTGCTCTACAAATATCTCATTTGATCTTCGCAACAACCCTGGGAGGCAGGGGCTGTTAACCCCATTTTACATTTGAGCCAATGGAAGCAGACAGAAGTTAAGTGACTTGCTCAGGATCACACAGCTGATAAGTGTCTGAGGCCAGATTTGAAATTCCTGACTCGAGGCCCAGTACGAGAAGTCTAATATTCCCAAGTACTGTGGAACCAGATTAAAATGTAATTGGGAAATATTTAACACAATAAGTATAAATATGACAAAAATAGATAACATTACATTTTAAAATTAAGTCAACATGTGGCTGACAGGGATCCTTATGGATGGATTGGTGGCTCTGTTTCTATTTGAGTTTGATACTACTAAGATTAGGGACCTGCAAGATTGTAAGAAAGATGGTTCCTTCAACAGAAATAGGAAAGTTTGGAAGTGAGAAAGCAATAAATTCTATTTTGGACATGTTGCATTTGAGATGTCTTTGGGATATACAGTTTGAAATGTCCCCTAAGCAGTTAGTGATTCCAAACTAAAGCTCTGGGGAGTATATGGGACCGGTTATACAGAGTTGTTCATCATTTGCTCTAAACAGTATAAAATACCTGGAAGTAGTGTCACAAAATACCTGCCAAAACAAGTCCAGGAATTATATGAACAAAATTAATTATTACAAACATTTTTATACAAAAAAAATCAGATTTAAGTAATTGGAGAAATATTAATTGTTCATGGGTAGGCAGGGCCAATATAATAAAAATGACAATTTTACCTAAACTAATTTATATATCCAATGCCATCACAATTAAATTACCAAAAATTATTTTACTGAGCTAAAAAATAATAACAAAATTCATTTGGAAGAACAAAAGGTCAAGAATATCAAAGGAACTAATGGAAAAAATGTAAAGGAAAAGGGTTTAGCAGTATCAGATCTTAAACTATATTATAAGGCAGTAATTATCAAAACTATATGGTACTGGCTAAGAAATAGAAAAGCAGATCAGTGGAACATAATAAACATACAATTTACAGCAGTATATGACTATACTAACTTTGTGTTTGACAAGTATAAAAACAAGTTTTTGGGATAAGAATTCATTATTTGGTAAAAAATTGTTGGGAAAACTAGAAAGCAGTATGGCAGAAATTTGGCATAGACCAATATATCATTTACCAAGATAAGGTCAAAATGGGTACATGACCTCCTAGATATAGAGATATTACAAGAAAATTTGAAGAACATGGAACATATTACCTGTCAGACTTCTGGATAGGTGAACAATTTATGAATAAACAAGATATAGAGGGCAGTATGAGGTATAAAATGGATAATTCCAATTACATTAAATAAAAAAAGTTTGTGTGTAACTAAAAGAATATAGCCAAGATCAGAAGGAAAGCAGAAAATTGAGGTTAAAATTTTTATTCAGATAAGGGTCTCATATCTAAAATACATCAAGAACCTTGTCAAATCTATAAGAATATGAGTCATTCCCCAATTGATAAATGGTCAGAGGATATGAACAGTCATTTGCATTCTGATGATAAACCCTTATGAGGTCACTGAGTGTAGAGAGGGAAGAGGGCTCCAGGTAGAGACTTGGGGGATATTCATAGTTAGGGGCTGGGATAAGGAGCAAATGATTGGTCATAAATGTGGAGTGCTTGGCAAACTTTAAAGCATAATGATCTTAAAGCATAAATATCCAGCAAAAGAGATTGAAGAGAATTAATTGGAGAGGTAGGGAGAGAACCAGAAGAGAGTAGTGTCACAAAAACCCAAAGAAGAGAGAGTATTTAGAAAAGAGTGATCAGTAGTATCAAGAATGCAGCAGAAAAGGCAAGAAGGATGACCACTGAGGAAAGATCACCAGGTTTGGAAATTAAGTCAGCAATGATAACTTTGGAGTGATCAGCTTCAGGTGAGTGTTGAGGGGTTGGGAAGTGAGTGAAGGAGGAGACAGAATGGAAGCCACCAATTTTTTCATCTTCTGCTAGAGTTTGGCTGAGAAAGGGAGGAGAGATAACTTAAGGGAATGATAGGGTACAGTCATGGTTCTTTTTGTGAAGTATGGGAGAAACTTGGGCATGTCTGAAAGTCAAAGGGAAGGGACCAACCCTCACTTAAGGATCTAGAGGGTCCATCCTTGTCTTTGTGTCCATGTCTGTCCTGAGTGGGAATCCAGTCTCACCTTTCAGACAAGGAGCACCCCTAGGATAGAGACTGTGTTTTCCTCATCACACACCCCGAGGTCAGGAATTGTGCTTTCATCATATCAGATTACAGGTTCTCTGAGGTCAGGAATTGTTTCCCTACTGTCAAAATGAAGGAAGGGGTCATTATTTTCCCCCACCAGAATACAAGCTCTTTGGGACCAGGAGCTATCCTCTCCCTCTCAGCCCAGAGTTTACTGAAGGCAGGGAATAGCTTCGCTAAGGGGACTGATTATACCTTTTCTATTGGACTAGTGTCTCTAAGATGGCAACTCCATCAGATTGGAACTCCACCAGATTGGAAACTTATTTCCCTTTCAGAATAAGAGCTTCTTGGGGGCAGAGGCTACATCTCTGTTAGACTGGGAGTTACAAGGAGCTTTGATGTTTGCTAGGCACTTTCCTCACAACTGCTTCGTAATGTAGGTAGTGTAAGTATTATTATACAGATGATGAAAATGATCCTTAGGTCAAGTGACTTGTTTACCATCACATAGCTAATAAGTGTCCAAGTGGGCACTTGAACCTATATCATCTGGCTCCAAGATCAGTGGTAATTCCACTGCATGCTTTGCTCTTTCATCCTATAATAAACTTATTTTCTTGGGTTTAATTTAATTCCTTCTTTTGAATCTGTATCCAGTGACTGCCAAAGAATTCTCTAAGGGAGAAAATACTCATTAAGGGGCCAAAGAAAGACTTCTGGTAGGGGCCTTTTTCTCCTATGCCCCAACCCCAGTGAGAAAATGTTGCTTCTGTAGCTCCATCCTCCAAAAATGACCCTGAAGTTCCCCTGGTATTGATCCCTTTCATGTCCCTCAGTGGGATGGACCAACTACCCCTTAGTGTCCCCAGGCACAGTGCCAGGACCTCAGCCAAGAGGGTTGTGCCCTTGGGCAGCCAATAAGAGGTAGGGATGGTCCCCAAATCAATGATTAAACCTGGGCAATTTTCTAACCTCACAGACCTAATGCATGCTTCCCCTCACTCTTTTTTTCCTGTGGGGGGTGGGGAAGAGCTGGTTGGCCTAAGGGGGTCCTTCTTACTCAATTGTGGGTGTGGGGGGTAAATAAATAAAAAGACAATGTTTCTAGTTGCCAAGGGAAATGTGAGCAGGGTCAGTGAACTTTAGTAGGACTCTCACTGAAAGATAGATTGCTCCCCACGGTTGGGCAGCTGGTTTTCAATTCTTTTAATCCACAACCTGGTTTTCCTTAGAGCAGAGTCTAGGGGCATAAGTGTACAGGGTCTCAGGGCAGGGGTCCTTACCCCTCAGAGCCTGAGAGTTAGTGGGATTGAGGCACTTAAACTTCACATCCCTCTCCCCCCCAGCCACCAGCCATTGATATAGAGATTAGGACTGGGGGTTGTTACAGTAAGGTGCTGTTGACCAATCCTGGAAGGAGGGAGAATGAGTTGGGACAGCAGGGAGGAGCCAGAGAACAGTGGGGAGAGGGTGAGTGGGTGTGGATACACTGGCTTGACTTGATAGCTCTTGTGCATTTACCTAAGAGAACTGACCTTTCTCTCTCTCTCTTTCTCTCTCTCTCTGGTTCTCTCTGTCTGTCTCTCCCTGTCTCTATCTCTGTCTGTCTCTCTGCCTCTGTCTCTGTCTGTCTCTCTGTCTCTCTCTCCATCTCTCCCTGTCTGTCTGTCTCTCTCTCTGTCTCTATCTGTCTGTCTGTCTCTCCAGGAAAGCCAGACATGCACAGTAGGAGTACATTAAATATTGGTTGAATTTACCGAGCCTGCAGCAAGAGAGAGACAATGCAGTTCAATAGAAAGATTAGATTGGTTCTAAGTTAGATTGTGAGTCAGAAGACCTGGGTTCAAATCCTGACTCTGCTACTTCCTGCCTGTGTAACCTTGGACAAGTCACTTGATCTCTTTGTGCCTCAGTTTCCTTATCTGTAAAGGCATTGAACTAGATGGCCCTCTAAAGTTCCTGCTCTCAATATATGATCCTACAATAAGAGAAAAGAGTATCAGGAAGGTTGCTACCAGGGCCAGATGCTGCAAAGGTCAAGGAGCATGAGGACAGTGGAAAAAGTCATTGTCTCTGGGAACAAGCTCTCCAAGGACCTTAGCACAGTGTAGCTCCAGTCCAAGAGTGGGTATGAGAGCCAAATGGCAGGAGGGGAAGGAGAGAGAGCCGTGGGAGGGAGAGGAGGTGGAAGAAGTGGACATGGGAGGAATTTGGTGTGTAGTCTAAGGATGGAGACAAGATGATTGCTAGATGCTTGTAGAGTTAAATGATGTTATTTCAAAAATGAGCACTGAGCTTCATTTGCCAGGCACTGTGCTATCTTCTTTATAAATATTATAAATTTATATTATAATTTTATATTATATAAATATACAATAGAAATAAATTTATATTATAAATATTATCTCATTTATTCCTCACAAGAACCCTCTGTTTTTGTGGTTGTTTAGTCATTTTTCAGTCGTGTCTGACTCTTCATGACCCCTTTTGGGGTTTTCTTGGCAGAATGCTGGAGCAGTTTGCCATTTCCTTCTCCAGCTCATTTTACAGTTCAGAAAACTGAGGCAAACAGGGTTAAATGACTTGCGAAGGGTCACACAGCTAGCAAATGTCTGGCACTCTATCCACTGAGACACCTATCTGCCCTTATCCCTATTTTATAGGTGAGGAAACTGAGGCAGAGAGAGGTTTAGATGACTTGCCTAGGGCCACACAGCTAGTGTCTGAGCAGACATTTGAATGCAAATCTTCCTGACTAGGGCCATCAAAGGAAGGTGTGTAGAGAGGAATGGTGTTTTTCTGTGTATGTTTGGTATTGAAGTATTGTATTTATATCTGTATTTTGAGGGATGTTATATGTATCCATCCCACAGAAGAGGTGAAGAATGTATGTATGAAGTTCTTATGAATAAGGATTTATCAAGCCTTACTAAAGGCCAGGAATGATGCTAGGCTTTGGGGATACAAAGACAACGAACAGTCCCTATTCTTAAGAAGCTCATTTTTTGAGGAAAATGTTTAATTTTTATTGAGATATTGGTTTTCTGTTGCCAATGGACCAATGGGTGCTAGTCGCAATGAATAGTCCAGATTGAAGGGCTATTACCCTCTGTGGCCACATGGTGGTAGTGCTAGCCCAGCATTGCCCGAGACAGGCTGCCACCCCCAGGCCCTGGTTGAGTGAAATTTCTCTCGTCACTCTATTCTTATATTGTTCCAGCATTTGGTCCCCAAGACATGCCTTCAAATTCTGAGCTTATAAATAATGGATAAAATGATAATCTGGGATAAAATGATCCAAGGTTGTCTTATGGAGCCTAGTCCTTCATTCTCTGGCCCCCTCAATTCTTAGGATTCCCCCCTACCATCCCCTATCCCAGTCAGGTCTTCACTTTCTCCAAAGCATTTGTGCCTTCCTCACTTTATTTCCCATCTTATTGCCTACTAGCTGTGATGAGTGAAATCTGAAATAACTGAGGAAACAAAGGTTCGAGCTTCTGAGCATATTGATTTATTAAGCAATCCATGCTAATCGCATAACAAATCAGGACCAGGCCTCTTCAGTTTGGTGCTGGACTCCAAATACAAGGTTTTTTTTTTAATGCAATAAAAGAAATCAATTAACAGGATATAAACCAGGATATAAGATTAGGTAATCTGATTTCTAATTGGAGGAAAGATTGGGGGCTTTCCAATTGGGGGGGGATGAGTGAATTTCAAAAGTTGGGAAGGGGGAGAGTGAACAGGTGAAATTCCCTGAAATGAGAAAAAAAGGTCTCTTACCCCCCCCCAAATGTCTGTATGCAATCAAAGAAACAAGGAAACAGTAACTGACTGACTAGTCTGGGACCAGTTTTCAGATAAGACACATGGGTTGCTTGAGATGTATAATTGTGAAAAAACTCCTTCAATCAGTCTTTGGATCTGGCTGAGTTTCTGGTCAGCATAACCCAGGTGAAGGGTCTCTAAGCAACAGGTAAAAGTGGTCCAGCTTCCCAGGCATGAAGGGCTAGGTTCAAACAATGCAATAAAGTTTTCTCACAATTCCCATGATTGAATAAAGTTTTCTCAAAAGACAGAAATTGGACTAGACTTGTAATTGAATAGAAAGGGAATTGAATTCAATCCAGAACTGAGTCACAAGATGGAGTCGGCCTGGGTCACTCTTTTCCCGCAATTCCCATGTATCTTCCATTCTCTCCCATCTGGGACCAAGATCTGTTCCCCAACCCAACTCCAGAGGTGATAGAATTAGAGAGATTCTGAGCATGGGGATTGAAGGCAAATAAGCCCAGAAACCAGTAGAGGATTAGGGGAAAAATATAGATGCCTGAGTTTCCTTCTTTCTAAGGAAGAAGAACATATGGGGTTTTTTTTGTTTGTTTTTGTTTTTTTGCTTTTTGATGAGGCAACTTGGGTTAAATGACTTACCCAGAGTCACACAGCTAGTGAGTATTATGTGTCTGAGGCCAGATTTGAACTCAGGTCCTCCTGATGCCAAGGCTGGAGATCTATCTATTGTGCCACCTAGCTGCCCAGAGCATAGTTTTGGTGGCTGTGGTCCATCTACCCAAGAGGACATTTGTGTGCCTGTGTGTATACATGCACATACATACACACTCTCTAGTAAATCCAGAGAAAAGCCAAGACATGCACAAAACAGGCACAGTAGGAGTGCATTAAATATCGGTTGAATTTACTGAGCCCTGTAGCGAGAGAGACAATGTGGTACAATGGAAAAAGTGTTGGATTGGGATTCAGAGGACCTGGGTCCTAGGTCCTGGGTAGAGAGAGAGATCAAGAATTAAGTTTAGAAAAGGAAACTTTCCTCTCAGTCAAAATGAATTACATCCAATTCAAATCAATAAATGTTAGGTGCCTAGGATGTACAAAACACTGAGGTAGGTGCTGGAGATACAAAGAAAACAACCCTTAAGACAGTCTTTGCCCTCAGGGAGCCTATATCCTAGAGGAAGGTGCATTCTGGCTATACGCATAAGTAAACTGAGGCGATTTGAAGGAAGGACACTGATAACTCATGTTGGGGAAAATGAGAAAGGCTGGACTTTAGAAGGTCTTAGAATAAGCTAAGGATTCTAAAGGGTTGACTTGCCAAGGGAAATGGATTTCTGGCATGGTAGACAGCCTATGCCCCCTAGCTGTCTGTTAGTGTGGACACTATTCATTTGTGGCTGTGTATCCATTAATGTTCTGTCTGGAACTTGAAGATTATAAAAGCATTGTTGTTGTTCAGTTATTTGTCCATAGTCATTCTGACACCAATGCTAGATTTAAACCTAGCATATTCCTACTATGTAAGTCAACTCTTTATTATATAATATTTCCCAAATTTTGTTTGATGCATTATTGTTAGTAGAGATTCCATGAGAGCATTTCCAGACAAAATATTATACATCAAATTACACAAAAGGATGACATTAGATCTTATGATCCTATCAAAAATATGTGCTTCCCCTCTCAGGAAGGGGGGAAGGAGGGGAGAAATGGAGAGAATTTGGAACTGAAAATTAAAAAAAAAAAGGTGTTAAAAATTGTTTTTTGCATGCAATTGTGAAAAAATAAAATATCAAGAAAAAACAAAAGGACTGGTAGGGAAATAAATTCTTGGACCTGATGGATTGATTTGCAGGATAATTCTAGAAAACTTTTTTTTTTTTTAACAAAGCTCCAAAGTGTTTATAAAGAATTAAAAATACTGGCTCAGATTCCTTAAGAATCTAACCAATAGCTCACAAATGTTCAGATTCCTTAAGAATTTGGCCAATATGGCAGATCTTTAATAAACCTTTATCTTTGGCTGAAAGAAGACTTGGGTTGAATTCATTCAGGCAGGACCCACATGTTGTGATATTGTGGTCCCAGCAGCCCTAAATTTCTAGACCTCATCAAATGGTTCCCTGACCAGGAAAAACTGCCCAATCCCAAGCTCTTTTCCAGCTAAGACTGGAAAGTGTGTAAGCCTCCCCTCTCCCCCTAATTCCTTTCTTGCCCTGCAGTTGGTGGATTTCCAAGCACCCAGGAAGGCTTGGCTTGGAAGTGCTTTTCGGGCCTGACCTCTCAGGTCCCATTAGGTCAGATAGCTATAAGGTTGCCTCGAACTCAGCCTGATGCTCTCAGGCTCTTGGTCCAGTGGTTCTGTCCAAGACCATAAACCTGGGCACACCTTCAGACTCCCTATCTGGAAGCATAGGCCCAATTCTCTCAATTCTCTTGTGTTAGGGAATTGGAAAAACTTCAGGTACTTTTTTTGGGCTTTTGGTTTTTTTTTTTGTTTGTTTGTTTCCCGAGGTTTATTCCCAAATCCTCCTTTAAGGAGGGAGAGACTTCCAGCCCCCACACTCACAAAGGGTCAATCCTCTTCAACTCCCGAAGAATTGCCTTTGGGCTATCTTTTACAAAATTGGGAAAAATTTAGTTTCTCTAAAAAACTTAAAAAGAAAAGGCTGGTGTTCTTTTGCAACACTGTTTGGCCTCAGTATCACCTGGAAAATTACGAGGCATAGCTTGTTTTTGGGACATTACAGCAAAACACTTTCTCATAGTTAGAATGATATTGAAGCCAAGAAGGAAAATGGGTGGAGATTCCCTACATAATGACTTTTGTCAAACTTTCTCATGACCCCATTCTCAGAAAAGATTGTAGGATACTTATAGCTAGAGCTGCCCTACAAATGGGGAATGGGGATCAACTAGACTTTTTGGATGACCCTATTTTCATTGCCCCCCAGGGCTATAGCACCTCCTTTTTCCAGCCTCCATCAGCACCACCTCCCCAGTTCCTACCCCCTCCCTATTCTTGGCCCCTCCTGCAGCTTCCCATTTTCCCCTGCCCCACCCCATGTTTCCCATGCCCCTCCTTCCTTGCCCATTCCCTCCTTCCCTTGGTTTTCCTTCCCTTTTCCTCCAGTCCACACCCTTTATTTCCTGCCTCTTTCCATATCTCCCACCCTGAATTTTCTCCCCAGGCCCCTACCCCCGAGGTGACCCCTACTCAGGCTTTAGACAAGGGACTTGCCTCAGCACTTCCTTCCCTCTCTCCCTCCCCCTCCTTTGGTGTCAGCTAATCTTTCCCCTTGCTGGTCAGATTTCCTGGGCTTGCAGTCCAGTCCAGTTCATCTGGCACTCCTCAGTCCATTGCTCACAAGAAGTGGGACTTTCTATCTCCCTTCCCCCAAATCCCACCCCCATTCCTACAGCACCTTTAGAGCTTTTTCCCCTAAGGGAAGTTCCTGTTTCTCCTAATGGGACAATTAGGGTGCATGTTCCATTCTCCATTTCAGACCTCATTTAGGTTAAAGAGAAATTGGGGTAATACTCAGAAGATCCCACTAAGTTTACTGAAGAGTTTAGGGATGTGTCCCTACAATTTGAACTTTCTTGTGGTGATTTGCATATCCTCTTCTCTACCTGTTGTACCACTGAGGAAAAGAGGAGAATCTGGAACAAGCCCAAAAATTTGGGGACCATTTGGCTAGCAATGACCCCACAAAATACCCCCCAGGAACAGCTACTGACTCAGGATGGGATTATCAGAAGAGTGAGGATAGGGGAAAGAGAGACTATATGGTAATTTGCCTGTTAGAAGTCCTAAGAACTGAATTTCAAAAGCAAGTAAATTTTCAAAAAATTAAGGAAATTACTCAGGGAGAAAAGAAAAACCCTGCCCTTTTCCAAGACAGGCTAGTAGGAGTTATTAAAAAGTATATGAATTTAGATCCCGACTCTATAGAAGGGGCAACAATCCTTAGCGTGTATTTCATTAATCAGTCTGCCCCAGATTAGGAGGAAACTGCAGAAATTGACAGTGGGACCCCAAACACCTCAGGCCCCATTACTGGAGACGGCCTTTGGTTTTTAACAACAGAGACTTAGTAGCAGCATAGAAAAGAAAAAGAAGGGAAAGGGCTAGAGATAGAGAACATGCCCAATTCTTGGCTGCTGCCATGGCCCGGAAAAGACCCAAGGGTGCTTCTGGCAACTCTGGCAGTGGGGAAACCTGCTTTCGATGCCACCAGGAGGGTCACTGGTCCAAGGAATGCCCCTCTAGGGTGTCTCCTGGGAGGAAGCCCATCCACTCAGGCAGTGGGGGCCACAAGGAGGCCCACTGGTCTAAGGATTGCCCCTCCAAGGCACCCACTCAGAGGAAGCCCCTGGGACTGATGCCTCTAGGACCATGCCCAAGATGTGACCAGGAGGGACACTGGAGGAAAGATTGTCCCCAAGGTTGGAAAAGTGGTAGAGTCGCTCCCCAGTACCCTGTCCTCCAGTCTTCTCAAGACTGGGAATGACAGGGGAGCCTGGGGCTTGGCAGTGCTCCTATTTTCTCCATCTCTTTCGCCAAACCCTGGGCAAAAATAGAGACCGAAGGTAAGGTTATTCATTTTATCATGGCTATGTTCTCTATTTTAACCATTACTCTGGCCCTAACCACCCCTTGACCTGTTGGGTCATGGGCAGTGAAGGGAAAACTAAGGGATGTCTCCAGACATACCCCCTCCCATGCCTATTTGAGGATGTGTTGTTTGAATACTCCTTCCTTATACTCTCCTCTTGTCCTGCCCCTTTGTTGGGAAGGGACCTGATGGTGAAGTTGGAAAGCCAATTTTTTCTAGCTAAGCCTCCCATCTCTCTTTTCCCTCTGCACCAGATCTCGCCATGTTCCCACAGAAGTGTGGGAGACAGTTGAGCTAATTGTTTGGGATCAGGGAATTCCTGAGTGAGCTACTCATGCCACCCCAGCCCTTGTTCACCTCCAAGACCCTAAAATATTGCCTCATTGCCGTATCTGTAGCCCCACGGGAAGGCTTCTTTGGCTAATGCCACAGGAGCACTTAATTTATTGGGCACGCGAGGCTATAGGGTCCCTTTGAACAAAGTCCAGATAGCATGTCAAACTGTAAAGTATCTGGATCACAGAACTAACATCCACCCCTTCACTCCTTAACCTCAGAGAGGAAAAAGACAGTCCTATCTATCCCTGTCCCAGTCACTAAGAAACAACTTCAAACTTTTATAGGCATGGTTGGATTTCATAGACTCTGGATCCCTAATTTTGATCTTATTGCTAAGCTCCTTTATGATACCACTCAAGGCCCTGACACACTCCCTCTAGAGTGGGGCCCCACAAGGGAAAGCATTTGAGACACTGCCCACTTGATCAAGGAAGTCTCTGGACATCCCCTGAGGCTACAATCCTATCAACTGGCCTTTCATTATTGCCTATGCCCAATCTCCTAATTCTCTGTTATCCTTAACCTAGCCCAGCCCTCCATTGTTTTACCTCCCTATGGCCTCCTCCCTACCACTTCCCACTCTTAATCCTATCTAGGCTCCATTTTCCCTTGGCCATGTGGTCCATATCCCTTATTTCACAGTCCCCTCAGACTACTTGGCCACTCTTAGATCCCTCCCATAGTCTTTCTGTATATAAGGTCCATTTTGTCTCCATTAAGGTGCTCAGATTCCTTAAGAACCTAGCCAGTAGCTCACGAATGTTCAGATTCCTTAAGAATCTGGCCAGTGTGGCAGATCTTTAATAAACCTTGTCTTTGGCTGAAAGAAGGCTTGGGTCAAATTCAGGCAAGACCTGAATGTTGTGATTTTGGGGTCCCAGCACCTCTAAACCTCTAGATGTCATCATATGCCAAGGTCAGGGAACTCTCAGTTCAAGAACGAGGTCTCGACTTGGGCCTGTACCCCATGAGGCAGTCCTGGGGGCTTCCTCTGAGGGGGGCTCTGGAGGGGCATTCCTTGGGCCATGGGCCTCCTTGTGGTCCTCACTGCTGGAGTTGATGGGCTTCCTCTGAGGGGGCATCCTGGAGGGGCACTCCTTGGACCAGTGACCCTCCTGGTGGCATCAAAAGCTCCTAATGCTCCTAATGAGCAAGACCAAAGTTGTACAGATGGTAGCCTATCCTATACATGAATCATTTCTGGGAAGAAAGAGATATTTCTTTTACCACTTAGACCTTCATTCATGAGGAAAAAAAATAACAAATGAGACAGCATGATGTTATGGAAAGAAGAATAGATCTGGTAATCAGAGGACTTGACTTTCAATCCCAGCTGTCCTTACTTCCTGGGTGATTTTAGACTTTACATGTCTCAGGTCATCTTTCTTCATTTCTAAAATGAAAACAATTCAATACAAATATACTAGATGATTTTAAAAAATGAAAAATAAAAAGAATTAAAAATACTGTGAAGAAGTCATACAATTCATTTCCCAGTCAACTAAAGGAACATCTGAAATTACTCCAGATGGAGTACCCACACTTCACAATTCTTTCTCAAAAATTGAGAAAGAACTCTACGAGCACCCTTTGATGAGACATAGATAGTATAAAGTAGCAGTGAAGAGCTATATGAATTGATGCATGCTGAAGTAAGCAGAGACAAGAAAACAACATTCACAGTAACCACAGCTATGTAGATGGAAAGATCAATGACACACCAAAAAAATAGAGTAAATGTAACAAATTATCAAGATCAAAGCAGGGCATGAATGAAAAGACAGAAAACTTCTTGAATCTACCCCCTCATGGAGGTGGGAAGTTACACACTACACATGGTTTTGGAATTTTTCAATGAATTGGTCATTTGTGCTGATTTTTTTCCCTCTCTAAAAAATGCTATTTATCACATGGGATGACTCTGTGAGTGGAAGGGGAAAAGATAGATGGGACACTATGGTGTGTAAGAAATAGAAAATATCAATTAAAAACTTTAAAAAGAAAAAATACTTAATGTGTGGCAGTTTTTGAGTATGAAATAATAGGCCTAATTTTCTTTATGTTGCTGCAGAATTTTCTCAGTGGACCTTTAACCCAAGAGCATTCTCCACTTCCATATTATCTCCCTCCCCTAGGCCCAGCATTTACAGGTTTTGTCAACAGATTTAATGCTCCAGAGTGTCCTGTGGCCAAGTTAATTTAAGCGTCATACACTAGGCAGCACCCCAAGTGAAGCAGCTTCATATCAGAAATGGGGTAGGGTGGGGCAGAGTAGGGTGAGTGATGCAGGGAGAGCCAGAAGGAAAGAAGCCACATCTTTCCATGAAGAGGCCCTGGGAGTTCTGCCTTCTTCATTTATTCTTTATTCTTTTTCCTCCTTGTGGGCCCACACTGGGATATCTAAATGGGGAAATGCCAGGAGGGTGTGGCCTCAACAGAAGGGAACTAGGACAGTGGGGACTGGCTGTGTAAGTTCCACAGACTACGGCTGCTTCTAATGAAGTTTTCTATATAGCACCAATGATGAGTAATTAAGCCAGGGAGCTGTTGAGAAGAAAGGATGCAATGATTGTCTCATTCCTTGGGGAAATTGGTTCCAAGGAAGTCTGAATATAACTAGGAGATGTTCATGGTCATGGACATATGGGTATATAGATAGAAGAACCCAGGAAGACACAGATAGACATCTGGAGGGGAATGCAGTCATACCTGGCTGGGAGCCCAAAGGGCTCTTAAGGCATCGTCTTGTTCAACCCTCTTATTTTTGTTGTTGTTGTAGAGTTAGTTCAGTTGTGTCTGACTCTGTGACCCCATTTGGGGTTTTCTTGACAAAGATACTGGAGTGGTTTGCCATTTCCTTCTCCAGCTCATTTTACAGATGAGGAAACTGAGGCAAATGGGGTTAAGTAACTTGCCCAGGGTCACACAGCTAGTAAGTGTCTAAGGCTGGATTTGAACTCGAGGAAGATGAGTCTTCTTGACTACAGGCCCAGTGCTCTATCTATTGTATCATCTAGCTGCCCTAATATGATGTAGGTGCTATTGATGAGGTTATGTGCCCACCATTCAGTTTGAAAACCCTTAGATTTTTAGATTCCCCTTACCTCCCTTCCAAAGCCTCAGCCTGGCCTTTTTGATCTTATTCAGATGTGCCTTCCTCCCTGGCCCTGAAAAGAATCTGGCTCCTGTTTGTCCTTAGAAACTGCCATTATTTCCTTTTGAAAGCTCTCTTTATCCCCCTTTGAAAGCAAACTTCTACCTTCCAGTTCCCTTCATTATCTGTGTTATTGTTTATTCAAATCTCTCAGACCTTCCAAAGGGAAATTCTCACCTGGACCCTTTTTTTCCAACCACCTGCCCCCTTCAGTTGGCCTTCCCTTCCATTGTTTCACCTTCCTATGGCCCTTGGCCATTTCCCACCCTTAATCCTAGCTAGGTTCCACAAGGTCCAGGTCCCAGGAGTTCTGTTCACCCCAGCTTACTAGCCACTCCCATCCAGATCTCCCTAGGCCCTTCCTCCTGTCACCCCAAACTACTTGGCCACTCCTAGATCCCTCCCACAGTCTTTCTGTACTTAAGATCCACCTTTGCCCCCATTCAGATGCTGAGCTGTTCTCACGCCTAGAGGCTGAGACTCTCATGCCCACTAGTCCTCACTGCATGGCCTATCCACCTTAGCCCCCATTCTGATGCTGAGAATCTCTCAAGCCCAGAGGCTTGAGACCCAGAGGTTTTCTCATGCCTGCTCATCCTTACAGACATCACTTTAGCCCCCAGCTCCCATTCAGAAGCTGAGAACCTCTCATGCCCGCTGGTCCTCCCCGGTGTCACCTGGCCTACGTGTGATTTATCTTTAATAAACTTTTTCTCTGGCTGGAAGAAGATTTGGGTTGAATTCTTTCAGGCAAGCCCGTGTCACAATCTGGGGGGTCCCAGCACCCCAAAACCTCTATACCTCTTCACTATTATTGTATCCATTTTACAGTTGAGGAAACTGAGGCTCAGATAGTTGAAGTGACTTGCCCAGGGTTACACATCTAATAAATATCTGAACTCAGGTCTTCTTGACTCCAGTTCTGGAGCTTTAGCTACTGTACCACCAAGCTGTTGGGCCACATGTCCCAAATTTTGATTTGGAAAATATGACTGTGTATATAATGATATTCCTTTCTCTGTTCAGAGGAAAGCATTAAGCACAGGTGGCAATAGCAGAGCCATGACTAATTGTGAGGAATGCTAACAGTTTGGTTCCCACAGAATTGATAAGAAAACAGGACAGGGGGAGATTAGGTTATTGATTAATTGATTTCTTGATTTATTGGTTTACACAAATACGTAAGCAAGATAAGAGAGTGAATGGGATAATATAGGGTGAAGCCCCCTCACGGGAATGAACTAACCTTGACCTCAGTTACTTTTCATACTTATGACTGTTGTGAGACTGCACCCAGATGCCTTGCAGCACATTCTGGCTAAACAGGATGTTACATGTGGCTAAACCGGATGTTCTGGTTGTGCAAAGAGACCACTCCCCTCTAACTTGTTTTGAACTTCTGTAGAAGTTAGAATTCTGCGAATAGATTGTGCCCCTAATAAACCCAGCCAATGGGTTGAGGGGAAGGGGGTTAGGGCAGGGATATTGCGGATAGGGTCTATATATTCTGATTTACAAGACACTCAGGCGCACACCCTGGGTGGAGCCATCTTGAGCGAATGCTGAGTGTGTCCTTTCTCATGAGAAAGCAATAAAACTCCTTTTTGCCTTTCTTAAGAAAAAGTCTCTGATTTGATTATTTTGGGGGTCACAAACACCCCACACATAAGGGACAAGTTTGCAGCCTGGCTGAAGCACTTAGCATCCTAAAGGAGAGACAGGAGGACTTGTTTGCCAGGTGAGTCAAATCTCCACTGCTTACCACCTCCACTATTCCTTCCATTCATACCTGGATGAAGATAGCCCAGCACACTGAGCCAAGAGCCTTTGGAATAGAAATGTTACCTAGACAACTGCTTCTGGAAGGGACCAACCATCCCCATCAATTGCTGACCATGTGCCTACCACCTATGGAGGATGCAAGTCAGCCTGGCTGAAGCACTCTAAGGGAGAGATGGGAAGCCACCTGTGCCAGGGGATTCAAACCACTACCGTCTTGATCCCCACCTCCCCTCAGACCTAGATGGAGATAGCCTAGAATCCTGAGCCCAAGAGCCTTGGCAGTGGTAACTCTTCCTCTCCTTCTGATTTCTTGTAGCCCAGTCCCCAAAGTGATTATCCAAGGAAGCAATCCCTTTGGAGATCACAGCCTGGCAACTGTTTCTTCAGGTGCTGAAGAGCTAAAAAACAAAGTTCTTGCCACTGTCAAATTGTTTAACATCAACAACTATGGAAAGAAATGATTATTTCTCCTTGTATTCATAACTAATTACTGAATCAAGACCAAGGTTTTCCCCCTTTTCTACTTCTTCATCTGGAAATCAACCAGTGTGGGAAATCTTGGTCAAAGACTTACCCAGGCTAAGATCTAATCAGACAGTTAAAGAAATTCTAAGTTTAGGCTAATGAGAGGATTCCTGCTCATTGTGTTTACTCCAAAAGGTCTGGGGTAGAAGTGGATTTCCTCTTTGATATGTATATTGATAAGTCTCTTTGACCAAGACTTGTGCCCTCAGGACCTCATTTTAATATAACCCACCTCTCTTTGTAATATTCATTCTCTCATTGTTAACCAATCAGAGTGGATTGCCACCTTCAGGAGCATTCACTCTTCCAAGGGCACAAAAACTGTGAGCCCCCCATCATGAGGAGTCTTTGACATCCAAGAATACTACTGATCTTTTTTATTAATAAACATGCTAGCCTTATTAATAACATGATTAAATCACTTAGAAACTATGTCTCTCAAACTTTTAAAATATCTTAATGCTCTTACTTTGCTGCCACACTCTAAGAACCAGGGGACCTTTCCATATGAATTACAGCTGAAACTTCTAATATATTTGATCTTCCTCATTAGAGAATGAGATCCTCTGTCTTTAATTTAATTTTCTCTTTGAATCCCCGGGGTTTAGCACAATGCTTGACACATAGTGCCTGATTGATAAATGCTTTTTCATTCATTCATTCATTCATTCATGACTGATATGATGGGTCATATTCCTCCCTGCAAGGGCACAGTTTCTCCTCAAGGTGTCTGCCCTTCTCACCCTTTATCCTGAGGTTCTTTGAAACCCTATAATCCCACATGATTTCAGCAAGAGACCACTAATACAAAAATAATCATAGTTGATGGGGGTTGGGATCTGGACCCCAGAAAGGAAAAACCCTGTACTTTCCCACATGGCCAAATCTCTGGTGTTCCCCTGAGGCTATAGCCCATCACCTGGTCTTTCATTGTGGCTACATCCAATCTCCCCTCCATTGTCTTGCCTCCTTATGGCCCCTGGCCATTTCCCACCCTTGGTCCCACCTAGGCTCCATTTCCCACCCTTGGGAATTCTATTACCTCATGGACTACTTGGCCACTCTCCCAAGGTCTTTCTGTATATAAGGTCCATCCTGTCTCCATTAAGATGCTCTTAATAGCCCATATATTGAGCCAATAGCCCATAGATGCTCAGATTCCTTAAGAGTCTAGCTAATATGGCGAATCTTCAATAAACCTTGTTTTTGGCTGCAAAGGCTCGGGTCAAATTCTTTTGGGCAGGACTCGGGTGTCATGATTTTGGGGTGCCAGGACCCCTAACCTCTAGACCGCATCATAGTGACTAAGCCAATGGACAAATACCTTGAAATAGGGGACCATCTCTAGTTATTCTGATCTATATCTGGCCAATGGACCCAGATGGCTCTAGAGGAGAAAGTGAGACTGGTGTCTTTGCACCGTTCTCCCTCACTTAAATCCAATTCACTTGCAAGCCATCTATTGATGGGGTTGGAATCTGGTCCCTGAAAGGAAAAATGCTGGACTTTCCTACATGGCCAAATCTCTGGTGTTCCCCTGAGGATGTAATCCCATCAACTGGTCTTTCATTGTGGCTACACCCAATCTCCCCTCCATTGTTTTACCTCCCTATGGCCCCTGGCCATTTCCCACACTTAATCCTAGCTAGGCTCCATTGTCCAGGTCCCAGGAGTTCTGTTCACCCCAGTTTACTGGCCACTCCCATCCAGATCTCCTTAGACCCCTCCTCCAGTCACCCCAAACTACTTGGCCACTCCTAGATCCCTGCCACAGTCTTTCTGTATATAAGGTCCATCTTGTCTCCATTAAGATGCTGAGATTCTTAAAATCTAGCCACAGTTTAGATTTTTATAATCTAGCCACTGCTTACCCATTTTCAGACTCCTTAAGAGTCTGCCCAATATGATGGATGTTCTAATAAACCTTGTCTTTGGCTGAAAGAAGGCTCGGGTCGAATTCTTTCAGGCAGGACCCATGTGTTGTGATTTTGGGGTCCCAGCACCCCTGAACCCCTAAACCGCATCAGTCTCACCTTCCTGATGTCATGGTCTTCATGTGGATACAAGTACCCTAAGCGTTAAAAAGAATATTAAGGGTTGCTTTTCCAGTACTTTATGAAGCCCGTCTTGTAACTTAAGGGTGTCCTAAAGTCCTTTTCCCCTTATCTTGAAATATTATAAAACTTCTCCTTAACCTATACCAAAATAATTGCTTTTGTCTCCTTTATCCTGTGTTCCCCCTGTCTCTTTAACTTGTGTCCCCCGTCCTTATCCTTAATCTTTAACCTGTGTCCCCCTGCCCTTTCCTTAAACCTTTAAACCATAAAGAATTCCTTATGTCTCCCTCATCCTATGTCATAAAATCCTTTCTTGTCCTGTCCTTAATCTTTAATCTCCTTAAACCCTAAAATTACATCATCATTCTGAAACCTCTAATAAGCATAACTCCCCCAAATGTCAGGGTCTTATTTAGCTTTCTTGCTAATGAGACCCGTGTTGCTTTTTACATTAAAAAAAGCTCCCAATGGCTATAGAGAATGTCTAAGTGAATTCTTTCACACCAGAACTGCTCTCTCGAATCTGATCTCAACAGTCTTCTTCAAGAACAAAGGACTATTGCCACTACCACTGACAACCCTATGTGAGACTAGGGTCAGATGCCACCTCTCCTGTTTTTGCACCAGGTGAAAATAGTCTTGGTTACAACTCTGGTTAGTAATAACAGTAATAATACCTAGTATTTATGTAGCACTTTAAGATTAGAAAAGTACTTTAAAAAACATTTTTAAATGTTTAAATCTCATTTTATCTTCACAACAATTATAGTGTGGGAGATAGTTGCTATTTTTATTTTACACATGAGAAAACTGAGACAGACAGTGGTTAAGTGACTTGTCCAGGGTCACACAGCTAGTAAATATTTGAGACAGGATTTGAACTCAGGTCTTCCTGACTCCAAGTTCAACATCACCTAATTGCTTCAGTATTGGTGTTGCAATTAAGTACGTATCTGTCTTAAATCTTGCCTAATGTCTGTCCCTGTTTAATAATAATAATAATAATAACTATAATAATTTTTTTGGGAGGGTGAGGCAATTGGGGTTAAGTGACTTGCCCAGAATCACACAGTTAGTGAGTGTTATGTCTGAGGCCAGACTTGAACTCAGGTCCTCCTAACTCCAGAGCCAGTGCTCTATCCACTGCGCCACCTGGCTGCCCCAACTATAATAATTAACATTTATATGGCACTTACTACGTGCCAGGCCTGTGTCTTTATAATTATTATCTTACTTGCTCCTCACAACAATCCTGGGAGATAGGTGTTATCATTATCCCCATTTTACAGATGGAAAAACAGGGGTAAAACAAAAGTTAAGTGACTTGCACAGAGTCACACAGCTAGCTGGTGTGTGAAGCCAGATTTGAATTCAAGTCTTCCTGATCTCCAGGTGTGATACTCTACCCACTGTATCCATCACCTACCTGCATTAGTAACTAGTGTTATAACTAGACACATCTGTCTTAAATTTTCCTAATGCTTGTCCCTACTCTGTGAACTCAGTTCCATATTAGTGAGCTGGAGAAAGGGGTGGTGAGCTGGTGGGGTATAATGTGTGTGGGGGGCGGGGTTGGTGGGGTACAACTTTTGAGAATCCTAGAACACAGATTGCCAGAACTGCAAAGCAACTCAGACACTGGCTAGTCCAAATCTCCCATGTTCCAGTTTTCCTTAAGAAACTGAAGTACTGAGAATTTGGCTGAAATAAGGAGGGTGGTGGTGATACTGGTCCCACAGTACACCAGGGCACTCCCAGCTCCTCTATTCTACCCACCCTGGCCAGCTAGTCTGTTATCTTTGATGAGGTGGATAAGATAGGGATTTTCCGGACTAAGCGGTTAATGACCACTTTGAGAGCCATCTAAAAAACCATTCCAGGTGTGGGGAGCAGCAAGACGGAAGGTAAGCGGGTGTTTGAAGGAGATAAGGCCAGGATGGGTCCATCTCTGGCTGAGCTCTGTACACAGATGCCACTTACCTTGGCAAACATAATCATCTCACCTCAAGAAGCTCAGGGGCCCCAGGGGATTAGCATAGAAGGTGCCTATTTCCTCTCCTGCCACCCTCCATCCCCCTTCCTGGCCAGAGATGGATATCCTTGATCCATGGGTTCCCAATAGTGGTAAATAACTTCAAAGAAGTCCCCAAAGTCGGTGTCTACTCCCTGGAACATGAGGGCAAGGGCTTTGAGGATTGAGAATTATGGTCACTTTTGGGTCTATAGTCTGGACTTAGGTCAGTCTCTTTTTTGTGTGTATGTGTGTCTGTGTATGAGAGATAGACAGAGACAGAAAGACAAAGAGACACATAGAGACAGAGAGAAACACAACACAGACAGAAACAGAGAGACATACAGACAGATACAGAGAGAGATGGGGGGAGAGAAAGACAGAGAGGGACATGCAGAGATTTTATATATGTATATATATATATATATACACAAATACACATGTGCATATATATATACAGAGAGAGAGAGAAAGAGAAACTGAGTGTGAGTGTGAATGAGTTTAGGTGGTTATATGTATTTGGGGGAGTATGAGTGCGATTGTGCCTATGTGTTAGTGTGGGTTTACTTAATCATCTAAAACTACTCAGGAAATGGTGTGTATAAAAGACTGTATGTGCCTGAAGCCTGGATGCTCCAATTATTGTTTGGATTACTGGGATCTGATCTTCTGTCCTCCTAGGGCACATCCAGCAGAGAATCTCTTGGATCCAAGAGGCATCAACTTCCCTCTCTGCTATACCCACCAGAGAGGCCGACCCCAAGCTCCAGGGGGATGGGATCTGGGACTAGGCTTCTGGAAATGGGGGTTGCCTGGCTTCTGCCCCAGACAAGAAGCATACGCAGAAAGCCTAAGAGAGAAGGGATGAGGGCCATTATCTTTCCCCCAAAGACTCTGAGTACCTGGGGGCCAAAGCCTCAGAGTTGTTGAGAGTCAGCTGCCCCCTGAGAATATTCTCTGACCTTTCTTCTCCCACAGGAAACAGGTGAGCATAATGAGGATGAAGGGACGTTAGGGAGGGCTCCAGGTGTCATGATTTACAACCTGGCAAACCTGGAGGCCCCTCCATTCCCTTCCCAGATGTCCCTGCCACCATTTGTCCTGGGCAGCCAGCCATGATGCAGATGGGAGGCAATCATTCTCTTATTTCTCCCCCCCCTCCCCCCGTTCCTGCTCTGCAGTTGTTGATGGATGGCTCTGATCTGATATAGTCAGGACTAATGACTTTTCCATGGGACTCAGAACTAATGGAGATGCTAAAGAGGAAAAAAGTAAATGACATGAAGTGGTTTCAATCCCCTCCTCCCCCTCCCCCAACACATATTCACATCCTGCCCCAGGATATTTTATCCAGCACCTTCCTCAGTGGGAAAAGGGGTAATGAAAAAGGTAGAGGGCAGGGAGGGAGATAGATGGGGAAAACACTGGTGTGGGAGAAGAAAGGTCAGAGCATATTCTCAGGGGGCAGCTGACTCTCAACAACTCAGGAGTCCCAGATGGAAGAGGGAAAGGAGAAAAAGAAGAAGAAGGAAAGGGAGAGAGATGAGAAGCAAAATTGGGAGAGAGAAAAGAAAAGACAAGGAGACAGTGATTAGGAGAGATCTTAGAATCAGGGATTTAGGGCTGGAAAAGAGAGATGAGAAGAGATAGAGAGAAAAATGAAGGAGAGAGATAAGAAGAGATGGAGGAGATAAATGGAGAAGACAGAGATATGAGATGAGGAGAAAGAGAAATGGAGGGGAGAGATGAGAAGAGATGAAAGAGAGGTGGAGGAGAGAAATAAGAAGAGATGGGGGAAAAGAGATGGAGGAGAGAGATAAGAAGAGATGGGGAGAAAGAAAAATGGAGGAGAGAGATGAGAAGAGATGGGGAGAGATAAATGGAGGAGACAGATAAGAGATGAGGGAGAGAGATACATGGAGGAGAGAGATGGGAAGGATGAGGAGAGATACATGGAGGAGAGAGATAAGAGATGGAAGGAAATGAAGGGGAAAGTGAGAAGAGACAGGGGCAGAGAGGAAGAGAAATGGAAAAATAGAGAAGTGCAGACAGGGAGAGAGAGTAAAGAACCAGAGACAGGAAGGGAGAGGAAGAGAAGGATGAGGAGGGAGATCAGGAGAGAGATTGTGAGGAAATGTCTATCTTTCTGTCTCCCCTGTCATATTGCTGCTGTGACTCAAGGCCCCTACCTCTTTTGAGTGGTTTCAGGCCTGATTCATTATCTTATCTCTTCGCCTCAGCAGCAGCAGATCAATAAGTCAGCACTCTGGGGCCAGGTTCCTTTTGGGCAATAAAACCTACTTAACTACCAATGGGCAGATGCTTGAGGGCATAGACCAAAAGCAGGATGGCAGTTACTGATTTGCAAACAGGAGGTCTGGATTCTCTTCTTCCTGTGACCATGCTTCTATCCCAGTCTCAGCAGAGCTTGAGCTTCTCTGGCCACTGATGAAATGGGGTCCTTCTTATCCCCGGGTCTTGGCCCAGCATAAGCCGATGTCCCAGGACTCACTCCTTGGGGCCTCCCTGCTTGCCTGAGTGATCTGGTCTTCAGAGAGAGGATCCCTCTCTATTAGTTCACTCCTTTCTTTATCTAAATCATCTCTGCTTCCCTTTAGACCACTAGATTTCCCTTCATCTGGTGCCCTGCAGGCTGATTACTCCAGTTCCTTGCTTACCCATTAACTGTAAACACTAGGAAAAGATTGTTGTTGTATCTATCACTTATCTCAATATGCACAGAAGGGGGACTCCCTCCCCCACATTATGGAGAGAGGGTCAAGAAGCTAGAGGACAGGGATGGGAAGAGTCATGGAGCTAAACATCTCTTCTCTTTCTGGGGTGACTCATTCATCCAACCTGCACTCATGTTGGCAGGTCAGGGATTCCCAGAGGGGTTGCCATGGTGCAGCTCACTGTCAGTGTCTAAGGGATAACCCTAGTGGAGAGCATCCACTCCTACTACTCACAGCTTTAGCTCCCAAGCCTCCACCATTGTGTTTCCTATCTAACAAATTAACCAAACTTAAACACCAAAAAAGGAGCATTTTCATACGTACAGCGGAAGATAAGAAGAAGATTCTATATGAAACTGTATCTCTATGTCATATGACTTACTTTTTTTTAATACGAGAGTATATAATAAATTGTACATGTTTACCTTCAAAATTATCCTGTGGATCTGTTCTTTCTTCTGAAGTGTCTTCTGTTCATTTCTGTGCCTCTCTCCTCTTTATTGTGCCATTTCCCTTAATAGTTTTGAGAAAACCCTCTCTCCTTTACCATGGAGTCCAGGGTATGCTTTAGAGAAAGAGAGTTGTGTTTGAAGGGAGGATTTGGGAAAGAGTCTCCCCACCCCCAAGAATGGGATTCCAGAGAGAGGGAGTAGATAGTTCTCTTGCTAAGCTAAATATATCCAACTCTAGCTATCCTTACAGAGGTATATTGGTGGCATTTTCTTGATCTACAAGTCTAGTAAACCTGGCAAAAATAAAAGATAGGAAATGTAGTTAATCTGGTCTGACCCATTCTTGATAAAGCCACATTGAACTTTAGTGATCACTAGGTGGTGGTGCAGTGGATAGAACACCAGACCTGGAGTCAGAAGACTCATCTTCCTGAGTTCAAATCCAGCCTCAGACACTTAGCAGCTGTGTGACTCTGGGCAAGTCACTTAACCTCATTTGCCTCAGTTTCCTCATCTTTATAATGAGTTGGAAAAGGAAATGGGAAACTACTCCAGAATCTTTGCTAAGAAAACACCAAATGGTGTCAGGAAGAGTCTGACACAGGACAGAAAAATGCATAAACAACTTCTTTTTCTATATCCTCATGAATCATCCTTTTAATAGTATGTTCTAGAATTTTGCCAACTCAAACTACCCTCTTCCCTTTTTATTTGAAAATCAGAATATTTGCCCCTCTTCGGTCCTGTGGCTCCTCTGTAGTACCCATTTTCCATAAATTTCCATACATCATCAGCAATGACTCAACATTTGCTGGGATGTAGTTCTTTTGGACCCAGTTGGCTTGGACTCCTTGAAGGCACCTGAATATTCTTTTAGGACATTGTCACTGAGAGTTTTGGAAATAATAAGTTACAGAATGTAAAATACAGAATTCTAACCAAAGTTCTTCTGTCAGGTGGCCTCATGGACTAGAACAAGGTTATATGAACTGAACCTAACCCATCTGTTTTAGCGTGACCAATCTGTCACACTATGGGTTATGGACTGAGGCCTTCTGCAGCCTTCCACAAGGTCTCCAATATCAGGAGTACCAGGCTTCAGTTCCACAAGGACTCAGCTGTTTTCAATCTGGAAATATACTAACTTCTGGGAAAACCCTCCTAAAACTTTCTACCTCCATAATAGTAATACTTTGCCATGCATCCCTCCCCCCAGTTGAGGGGCAGTTAGGTGTCTCATTGGATAGAGTGCTGACCTTGGAATATGGAAGACCTGAGGTCAAAGATAGCCTCAGACACTTCTTAGCTGTGTGACCTTGGAAGTCACTTAATCCTGTTTGCCTCAGTTTCGTCATCTGTAAAATAATAAGAAAATGGCAAAACTACTCCAGTATCTTTGACAAGGAAATTCCAAATGGGGTCACAAAGAGTCAGACACAACTGAAAATGATTGAATCACAGCCTCATCAGATTGAACATCTATCCCCTAATCAGTGTTAAGTTTGTAAGGATAGTGATTGAAAAGACTTTTCATATACCCCATACCAAGATAACAAGAGATTGTGGATTCATCCTAAGTGGGCTGGCACTTTTGGATTTTCTTTTTCTTTTTTTTTGCAGAGAGATGAAATGATTTACTGCAGACCCTACATTTTCTTTTTTTTTTGTGCACCTTTTTTCTTTTTTTTCCTTTTTTAAAAATTAATTTATTTTGAATTATCAACAATAACCTCCATAAGCTTTTGAGTTTTAAATTTTTCTCCACTCTTTTCCCACATCCCTTCCCAAGACAGCATGCAATCTGATATAGGCTATATACATATGTTCCTATTAAACATATTTTCATGTTAGTGATGTTGTAAGTGAGAATTAGAACCAATAGGAGGAACCACCAGAAAGAGGAAACAAAATATAACAGAAGAAAAAAATAGCAAATAGTGTGCTTCGATCTGCATTCAAACTCCATAATTTTTTCTTTGGATGTGGATAGCATTTTCCATCATAAGACCTTTGGAGATGTCTTAGATCCTTGTGTTGCTGAGAAGGGTTAAGTCTATCAATATTAGTCACTGCACAACCTGACTGTTATTGTGTACAACGTTCTCTTGGTTCTGCTCACTTCACTCAGCATCAGACCATACAAGTCTGTCCAGGTTTTTCTGAAGTCAGCCTGTTCATCATTTCTTTCTTTTTTTTTTTTTTAGGATTATGGTTTTTTTAATCCACTCTGAGATCCACCTCCATTTCATGGGAGAGTTCATCGCACCCACATCCACAGCCATGACCACTAATCATGTCCCTCTCTCCATCCTATTCTCCGCCCCCCACCTATGCTGTTGTCTCCTCCCTCTCCCCCTCCCTCCCCATCAGTGCTCTGTTTCTGACCACCACCTCCCTCAATCTGCACCCCCCATCGACCCCCCTCACCCTTCCTTCCCCTTTCCCCCACTACCTCTGTGCTACATTCCGCTCTTCCCTGTATCCGCCCCCTCCCTTCTCACTCCCCCCTGGTCTCCCACTTCCTACAGGGCAAGACAGATCTCCACACTCAACAAAGTGTGTAGGTTGTTCCCTCCTCGAGCCAAATCCAAGGAGAGCAACAGCGCTTGCCTCCCTCCCCTCCTTGCCTCTTTGCACCTCTTCATGCGATGCAATCTGACCTTCTCTGCCTCTTCCTTTCCTCTTCTTCCAGTACAATCCTTTTTTTCACCCCTCAATTAATTTTTTTATCATCACATCCAAGTCAGTCCATACCCACATCCTCTCTCCGTGTATATCCCTTTCAAATGCCACAATAAAGATACAGTGCTCAAAGTTACAAATATCATCTCCCCATGTAAGGATGCAAACAATTTAACCCCATTGCATAACATACTTTTTTTCTTTCCTGTTTCCCCTCCTATGCCTATCACAAGTCCTGTACTTGAGGATCCAACACCCCCCCCCCCCCCCCCGTTCAGCTCTGGTCCCCTCACCAGAAAAATCTGGAAGTCCCCCACCCCACCGAACGTCCATCTCCTCCCCCGAAATACCACGCCCAATCTTGTTTGGTAGGTGATCCTTGGCTGCAATCCAAGCTCCCCTGTCTTCTGGAATATATTCGAAGCCCTCTGATTCTTTAATGTAGAAGCTGCTTAGTCCTGGGCAATCTGACCATGGTTCCACGCTATCCAAATTCTCTCCCGCTGGCTGCCTGCAATACTCCCTCCTCGACCTGATAATTCCGGAATTTGTCCACAACATGTCCTGGAGTTTTCATCCTGGGATCTCCCTCTGAAGTGATCGGTGGATTCTCTCAATGTTCTTTCGCCCTCAGGTTCTAGGATATCAGGGCAACCCTCCTTGATATTTTCATTTCTTTCTTTTTTTTCCCCCCTTTTCCTGCCTTTCTTTTCTTGTATGTATGAGCCATGCACAATCAGCCAGTTTTATCCCATTTCCACCCAACTAATATTCCTTATTAAAGTAATCCTGACTGTGGATATTGAAAGACACAGTATTTTTGCTGTTAATTCTTAGGCATTATTGAAAAAATAGCAGGCATATACGACTGTTAACTGGACTGTCCTTACTTGCCTAGATGGAAATGTTTTGTGAACCAGGCTGAGCTGCTTCCTGTATTTTTTTTTTTTAATTTATTTATTTTTAGTTTTCAACATTTACTTCCACAGGATTTTGAGTTCCAGATTTTCACCCCATCTCACCCCTCCCCCATCCCAAGATGGCATGCATTCTGAATATCCCTTCCCCTAGTCTGCCCTCCCTTCTATCTCTCCCCCCCTTCTCTTATTCCCTTCCCCTTCTATTTTCCTGTAGGGCAGGTTAGATTTCTGTACCCCATTCCCTGTATTTCTTATTTCCCCAGTTGCATGTAAAAACATTTTTTTTAAACATGTGTTTTTAAAACTTTAAGTTCCAAATTTTCTTCCTTCTTCCCTCCCCACCCACCCTCATTGAAAAGGCAAGCAACTCAATATAGGTTATACATGTGCAGTTATGCTAAACACTTCCATAGTAGTCATGTTGTGAAAAACTAACTCTATTTCCCTTAATCCTATCCTGCCCCCCCATTTATTCTATTCTTTCTTTTCACCCTGTCCCTCCTCAGAAGTGTTTGCTTCTGATCACCCCCTTTCCCAATCTGCCCTCCTCTCTATCAATCATTCCCCTGCTCTCTTATTTTCCTGTAGGGTAAGACAGATTTCCATACCCAATTGAGTGTGTATGTTATTCCCTCCTTAAGCCAAATCCTATGAGAATAAGATTCATTCATTCCCTCTCACCTTCCTTTGTTTCTCCTCCACTGTAAGAGCCTTTTCTTTTTTGTTTTTTTTTGTGAGGTAATTTACCCCATTCTACCTCTTCCTTTCTCCTTCTTCAAGTATAATTCTCTCTCTCTATATATATATATACATACATATATTTTTTCCCTCCAACTACCTTAATACTGACAAAGGTCTCATGAGTTATAAATATCGTCTTTCCATGCAGGAATGTAAACAGTTCAACCTTAGTAAGTCCCTTATGATTTCTTTTTCCTGTTTACCTCTTCATGTTCCACTTGAGTCTTGTATTTGAAAGTCAGATTCTCTATTCAGCTCTGGTCTTTTCATCAAGAATGCTTGAAAATCCTCTATTTCACTGAATGACAATTTTTCCCCCTGAAGGATTATCCTCAGTTTTGCTGAGTAAGTGATTCTTGGCTGTAATCCCATCTCCTTTGCCCTCTGGAATATTATATTCCATGCCCTGCGGTCCCTTAATGTAGAAGCTGCTAAATCTTGTTATCCTGATTGTGTTTCCACAATACTTGAATTGTTTCTTTCTGGCTGCTTATAGTATTTTTTCCTTGACCTGGGAATTCTGGAATTTAGCTATAATATTCCTAGGAGTTTTCCTTTGGGGATCTCTTTCAGGAGGAGATTGGCAGATTCTTTCAATTTCTATTTTACCCTCTGGTTCTAAAATATCAGGGCAGTTTTCCTTGATAATTTCTTGAAAGATGATGTCTAGGCTCTTTTTTTGATCATGGCTTTCAAATAGTTCAATAATTTTTAAATTCTCTCTCCTGGATCTATTTTCCAGGTCAGTTGTTTTTCCAATGAGATATTTCACATTGTTTTCTAATTTTTCATTCTTTTGGATTGGTTTTACAATGTCTTGATTTCTCATAAAGTCACTAGCTTCCAATTGCTCTAGTCTAATTTTTAAGGAAGTATTTTCTTCAGTAATCTTTTGGACTTCCTTTTCCATTTGGCCAATTATGCTTTTTAGGGCATTCTTCTCCTCATTGACTTTTTGGACCTCTTTTGCCATTTGGGTCAGGCTATTTTTTAAGGTGTTATTTTCTTTAGTATTTTTTTGGGTCTCCTTTAGCAAGCTGTTGACTTGTTTTTCATGATTTTCTTGCATCATTCTCATTTCTCTTCCCAGTTTTTCCTCTACTTCTTTTACTTGCTTCTCAAAATCCCTTTTGAGCTGTTCCAAGGCCTGGGACTGATTCATATTTTTCTTGGAGGCTTTGGATGTAGGAGCTTTGACATTGTTGTCTTCTTCTGGTTGTATGTTTTGATCTTCTTTGTCACCAAAGTAAGATAATATAGTCTGACTCTTTTTGTGCTGCTTACTCATGATCCCAGCCAATTACTTGAGTTTTAAACTCTTTATTAAGGTAAGAGTCTGTTTCCAATGTAGAAAATGTACTCTCCCAAGCTTCAGGGGTTTGTGCAGCTGTTTTCAGAGATACTTCTAGGGACCTGAAAAGTGTCAGTTCTTCCAAGGTGCTATGATAAGGGACGAGGTGTTTCCTCTCCACCGCCACAACAAACTCCACCACGCCAGCGTTCCTCCTTGCCAGCACTCTTGGGTTGAGAAGTCAGGAAAGCGCCATAGCTGCCTGGGATTCAGTCCTCTGAGACTGGTTCCAGTTTCACTGCAGCCTGCGCACCCAAGCCAAACTACACTCCTCTCCCCACCCGGTGTGATATGCCTTTCTGATCAACCATTCAGGTTGTCTTGCGCTGGAAATTTGTTTCACTCTGTCTTTTTGTGGGTTCTGCTGCTTTAGAATGTGTTTAGAGCCATTTTTATAGGTATTTGGAGTGGTTTGGGGGAGAGCCCAAGCAAGTCACTGCTTTCACTCTGCCATCTTGGCTCCAATTGTTCATCATTTCTTATAGCACAATAGTATTCCATTACATTCATATACCACAACTTGTTCAGCCATTCCTCAATTGATGGGCATCTCCTCAATTTCCATTTTTTTGCCACCACAAAAAGAGCTGCTATAAATATTTTTGTACATGTGGGTCCTTTTCCCATTTGTATGATCTCTTTGGGATATAGCCCTAGAAGTGCTATTGCTGGGTCAAAGGGTATGCACATTTTTGTAGCCCTTTGGGCATAGTTCCAAATTCCTCTCCAAAATGGTTGGATCATTTCACAACTCCACTGACAATGCATTAGTGTTCCAATTTTCCCACATCTTCTCCAACATTTATCATTTTCCTGTTTTGTCATGTTGGCCAGTCTGATAGGTGTGATGTGGTACCTCAGAGTCACTTTGATTTGCATTTTTCTAATCAATAGTGACTTAGAGCATTTTTTCATATGACTATAGATGGCTTTAATTTCTTCATCTGAGAACTGCCTGTTTATATCCCTTGACCATTTATCAATTGGGTGTGGATTTTCACTAAAAAAAAGAAATGGGGGTGTGATCAAAAGAAGGTTGATCAACATAATGACCTTTAGAGTCTTTGTTTGGGGATTTGATTGTACCTCTCTATTGAGAGTGTGGCACATGCGCGCTGACAACCTTGGGGGGGGATTAGCAACATCTCCTCGACAGCAGAGATGTTTTGATTGGCTTAGCAGTTGAGGTTTGAACCAAAGCCCAACCAAGTCATAACACATGCTCTCCCTCCCCCATTCAATAAACTCCAGTGGCTCCTGGTTGCCTCCAGGGTCAAGTAGAAAGTTCCATTTGCTTTCAAAGCTCTTTATAAATTGGCTCCTTCCTACCCTTCTAGTCTTCTTATACTTTGAGGTGTATGGAGCATTCAGGAGGACTAGCACACCCATCTGTGGATTGCTGCTCATTGAACTTTGGTGTCCACCTGCTCCCAACTCTCACCTGTGGTTCCAAGAAGCTGTAACGTGTTCAGTAGTCACATCTCTCGGCAGATGGGCCAACCCAGGTTGAGGATAAATGATAAGCCTCAGACCTGTCAGTGAATTAGAGGGGTGTCTACCCCAACCAAGTGAAGACTTCTTCAGGTGGAATAGGTGGATGAGGACAGTTTCCTCCAATGGCCATGAAGGTGGCTGAAGTGGGTGTTGTGGAGGACTCAGAGCTCGGCGCCACAGATACCAAGGTTGTCCACTACATCCTGGGCCATCACTGATCATCTTGATTTCTGTCCTGCCACTGGACTTCAATGACTCAGGAAAAGAGAGTAAGGCTGTTGACCTTGTGCAACTCTGCCTCACTTAAATCCAATTCATGAATAAGTCAAGACATTATCCTGTGATGGCATTAGTCTTCTCTGAAAAATGAAGGATGAACAACTGCCCTCTATATATTCTATGATCCAGTGGTGCTGGCCTCCTAGCTATTTCCTTTTTTTTTCTTTCAAACTTTTAAAAAAGTTATTGAACATCCATCTTTTGTCTTGTATTGTTAGCATAGTGCCTGGCACAGAGTAGGTGTTTAATAAATGTTTATTGACTAATTATAAAAAATTTAACATTCTAGTGAAAAGCAAAAAGAAATTGCATTTTATGGATTGTTGTTGTTCAGTCATTTCAGTCATTTCCAACTCATCATGACCCTATTTGGGGTTTTTGTGGCAAAGAAACTGAAGTGGTTTGTCATTTCTCCAGCTTATATTGCAGATGAGGAAACTGAGGCAAATGGGGTGAAATGATTTGCCCAGAGTCACACAGCTAGTAAGTGTCTGAGGCCAGATTTGAACTAAGGTCTTCCTGACTCCAGACCTGGTGGTGTGCCACCTAGATAGTTCGTTTTTCTATTTGGAAAAAGTTGCAATTTGCAGGGTGGAATTTTGCCAGTCTTTACTGCAATGTGAATTATAATAATGTGATACATTTTACATGCAATTTTGATTTGATTTCCATAAGTTCTTTAAATTTTTATTGTATATGTTCTTTAAGAGTAAATGTTTTATTTACCTATTTCAGAGACAGCTAAGTAGTGCAGTGGATAGAGCTGTGGGTCTAGTCAGGAAGATCTGAAGTTAAATCTGGCCTCAGACACTTATTAGCTGTGTGACTCTGTACAAGTCACCTAACCTCTATTTGTCTCAATTTCCTCAATTATAAAATTGGTTATGCACTTACCTCTCAGGGTTGTTGTGTGGATCAAATGGAATAATATGTATAAAGTGCTTAGCACAGAGCCTGACACATGGTAGGGTCTTAATAAATGCTTATTCACTTCCCCTTCCCAACTTTACCCAGCTAAGTCCAGAGGGTGAGTTAATTTTCTTAAAAAAAAAAAAACCAAAACAAACAAACAACTGCTTCATACAGCATAAACCACGTGTCACCCATTAGATAATGTCCTCTCTGCTGTATTGAATTCCAGGCATTCTCTAAGGACTGATTCTAGACACTCTCACTATTCCAGGCCTGGCCTTGATGCTGCCATCTCTGGAGGTGAAAGGCTATCCCACTGTGTCTCCAAGGCTGGAGCCAAGCACTTGAGGCCCAGGAGGTGTCTTCTCAAGCTTTAAGGACCAGAGAATACCTATGGCGCCCCAAGGCAGCCACTTGGTGCTGTTCAGTCATCTCGGTCGCCTCTGACTCTTGGTGACCTCGTTTGGGGTTTTCTTGGCAAAGATACTGGAGTGGTTTGCCATTAACAACTTCGCTAAGGGCTAAGGATACAAAGAAAGGCAAAGAACAATTCCCACTCCCAAGGGACTCATAGTCTACTGGGACGGGCAATAGGCAGACTAGATGTACTGTGTATGTTGATAACCCCAGAAGGATGGCGCTAACATTAAGGACTGGGAAAGGTTTATTGTAGAAGGTAGAAGTTTAACTGGGACTTGAAGGAAGCCAGGGAAGCAAGGAGGTAAAGATGAGGAGGAGAAAGTTCCAGGCATTGGGCACAGCCCAAGAAAATACCCAGAGTCTAGAGCTAGAGAAGTTTGCTCAGGGAATAGCAAGGAGGGGGCAGCTAGGTGGTACATTGGATAGAGCACTGGACTTGGAATCAGGAAGACTCGTCTTCCTGAGTTCAAATCTGGCTTCAGATACTCACTAGTGACCCTGGGTAAGTCACTTAACTCTGCTTGCCTCAGTTTCCTCATCTGTAAATTGAGCTGGAGAAGGAAATGACAAACCACTCCAGTATCTTTGCCAAGTAAACCCCAAATGGAATCACCAAGAGTCAGACATGACTGAAAAAATGACTCAACAACAACAATCCATAAAATGCAACTTCTTTTTTCTCTTCACCAGAATGTTAAATTTTTTATAATGTCAGTAAAAATTTATTAAGCACCTACTCTGTGCCAGACACTGTGCATGTTGAGGAAACACAATGAGAAAGTGTTTGAGGCCAGATTTGATTCAGGAAGGTATCCTTCCTATCTTCAGTCCATATATCCACTTCACCACCTAGCTGCCCACTGGCTATAGTTTAATAACAATCAATTCAGGTAAATTGTGACTTCATATAATTAGATGAGAGTGGACTGTCCAAATACAAAAGCATATGTTCTTAAGGAATCAGAAATACTAGGGAATGGATGTTGAGTTCATGCGATAAGTTCCCAAGCTATTATTCAGACATTAAATATTCATATTAATATATGGATATATATAATATACATACATATATAATTTTGTCTTCTTTTAGATTTCTTTTCTTCTATTATAATTTCTTTTAGAAAACAACAAAAATAAAAAATCAACAAAAAACTGACCCATCTTGCATAGGGAAGGGCTTAGGATATTGCTCCCACCAAACTTTCTTTGGAGTCATTCATAGTACCCATCTCACAGAGCTGTTATGAGAATCAAATCAAGTGCCTTATATACTGTGAAGGGCTATCTAAATGTTAGAGGCAACACGATCTTGGAGTTTGGAAGATATAGGTTCCCACACAAACCAGGTGTGTCATCCTGGGCAACTCCCTTAACTCTCCAGTGCCTCAGGCAGCTCTCAGAGATCGGTTACCAATCTGCATGGGTAGAGGCTGATGAAATCACATCTGTGGACTGTTTTTCTTTTTTCTTTTTACCATGGTCCTGACCAGCTAAGCCATCTTCTACTCTCTGCCACCATGTTTTATAGCCTCCCAACCCCATTTCTGCTGTCTGGCCTCTGGAGGAGCCAATTTCTTTCTTCTTAAATCTCTGTTTCCCTTCTCCAGGTAATTAGCAAAGCCTTCCAGAGAGGGCTCTCTTTCCTGTGTTCAGACTCCAATACACAGAATGTTCTCCTCTTCATTCTGTCCCTGTCCTGTGTCTTTTGCTGTATGGCATGCCAGTCACCACCTACACAGTGCCCTCTCACCACCTGCCTGCCCTGATTTTTACAAAAAACAGAAACCTAATAGGTCTTTTCATGGCTCTGCCCTGTAGACACTGCTTCTCCATCTGGTCCAGGTCATTTTTCTATCCTCCTATCAGCTCCTCTAATGTACTGGCCCTATTTGGGACCTTACAATACACAGCGATATTTTAAAGGTGAATCCCACCAAAGCCAACTATAACTTTAAAAAGAGTTGAGTCAGGCCAATTGGATGGTCCAGCACAGCTTAGCAGAGAGAGTGCTAGACTTGGAATCAGGAAATCCCCTTCTGACCCTTGCTAGCTGTGTGACCATGGGGGAATCACCGAGCTTCTCTGAGACTTAATTACTAAGTTAGTTTTGTCA
>NW_020954579.1:6744180-6751662 GCF_900497805.2 Vombatus ursinus | reverse complement strand
CTGGTCTTTCCATCACCAATACTTGAAAGTCTTCTATTTCATTAAATATTCATTCCCCCCCCCCCCCAGGATTATATTCAGTTTTGCTGGGTAGATTATTCTTGGTTGTAATTCTAGTTTCTTTACCTTCTGGAATATCATATTCTAAACCCTCTGCTCCTTTAATGTGGAAATTGTTAAATCTTGTGTGATTCTGACTGAGACTCCATGATATTTGAATTATTTCTTTCTGACTGCTTGAAATATCTTCTTTTTGACCTGGGAGCTCTGGAATTTAGCTATAATATTCCTGGGAAGTTTCATTTTGTGATCTCTTTCAAGAGGTGATTAGTAGATCCTTTCAATTTCTATTTTCCTGTCTAAATTTAAGATATCAGGATAGTTTTCCTTGGTAATTTCTTGAAATATGATGTCCAGGATCTTTTTTTTATTATTATTATGGCTTTCTGGTAATTCAATAATTCTTGAAATGATCTCTCTTCAATCTATTTTCTAGGTCAGGTGTTTTGTTGATGAGATATTTCATATTTTCTTCTATTTTTTTCATTCTTTGACTTTGTTTATTTGTTTCTTGATGTCTCATGAAGTTATTAGCTTTTTCTTGCCCAATTCTGCTTTTTTTTTTTTGCAGCATTGCTTTTAAAAAAAATTTTTTTTAACATGTGTTTTTAAAACTTTGGGTTACAAATTTTCTCCCTTCCGTCCTCCTCACCCACCCTCATTGAAAAGGTAAGCATCTTGATACAGATTATAGATGTGTAGTCATGCAAAACACTTCCATAGTAGTCCTGTTGTGAAAAACTAAGTATATTTCCCTTTATCCCATCCTCCCCACCATGTATTCTATTCTCTCTTTTGACCCTGTCCCTCCTCAGAAGTGTTTGCTTTTGATTATCCCCTGTCCCAATCTGCCCTCCCCTCTATCAACCCCCTGCTCTCTTGTCCCCTACCCCCTTATTTTCCTGTAGGATAAGATAGATTTCCATACTCCATTGTGTATGATATTCCCTCCTCAAGCCAAATACTATGAGAATAAGATTCAATCATTCCCTTTCACCTTCCCCTGTCTCCCCTCCAGTGTAAAAGCCTTTTCTTGTCTGTTTCATGTGAGATATTTTACCTCATTCTACTTCTCCCTTTCTCCTTTTCTCAGTATAATCCTCTCTCACCCCTTAATTTTATTTTCCAGATATCACCCCTTCATCTTCAACTCACCCTGTGCCCTCTATCTATCTATCTATACAAACATATAATTTTTTTCCCTCTTACTACCCTAGTACTGACAAAGGACTCATGAGTTACAAATATCATCTTTCCCAGCAGGAATGTAAACAGTTCAACATTAATAAGTCTCTTATGATTTCTCTTTCCTGTTTACCTCTTCATGTTTCACTGGAGTCTTGTATTTGAAGGTCAAATTTTCTATTCAGCTCTGGTTTTTTCCACAGGAATGCTTGAAAGTCCCCTATTTCATTGAATGACCATTTTTTACCCTGAAATTTTTTACTCAGTTTTGCTGGGTAGGAAATTCTAGGTTGTAGTCCTAACTTTTTTGCCCTCTGGAATATCATACTGCATGCCCTCCAGACCCTTAATGTAGAAACTGCTAAATCTTGTCTTATCCTGATTGTGTTTCCACAATACTTGAATTGTTTCCTTCTCACTGCTTGCAATATCTTCTCCTTGACCTGGGAATTCTGGAATTTGGCTACAACATTCCTAGGAGTTTTCCTTTAGGGATCTCTTTCAGGAGGTGATCGGTGGATTCTTTCAATTTCTATTTTGCCCTCTGGTTCTAAAATATCAGGGCAGTTTTCCTTGATAATTTCTTGAAAGATGATGTCTAGGCTCTTTTTTTGATCATGGTTTTCAGATAGTCCAACATTTTTTAAGTTCTCTCTCTTGGATCTATTTTCCAGGTCAGTTGTTTTTCCAATGAAATATTTCACATTCTCTTCTATTTTTTCATTCCTTTTGATTAGTGTTACAGTGCCTTGATTTCTCAAATTGTCCCTAGTTTCCAATTTCTCCATTCTAATTTTTAAGGAAGTATTAAGCTTTTGGACTTCCTTTTCCATTTGGCCAATTTTGCTTTTTAGGGCGTTCTTGTCCTCATTGACTTTTTGGACCTCTTCTGCCATTTGGGTTAGGCTATTTTTTAAGGTGTTATTTTCTTCAGTATTTTTGGGTCTCCTTTAGCATCACTCTCAGTTTTTCCTCTACTTCTCTTACTTGCTTCTCAAAATCCTTTTTGAGCTCTTCCATGGCCTGGGACCAATTCATATTTTTCTTGGAGGCTTTGGATGTAGGAGTTTTGGCTTCGTTGTCTTCCAGTTGTATGTTTTGATCTTCTCTGTCATCAAAGTAAGATAATATGGTCTGATTCTTTTTGTGCTGCTTGCTCATGATCTTGGCCAATTACTTGAGTTATAAACTCTTTGTTAAGGTAGGAGTCTGTTTCCAATGTGGAGAATGTACTGTTCCAAGCTTCAGGGGTTTTGTGCAGCTGTTTTCAGAGATACTTCTAGGGACCTGTAAATTTTCAGTTCTTCCAAGCTGGTATGATCAAGGGCGAGGTGTTTACTCCTTTCCTGGCCTGTGCTCTGGTCTATGAGCACTCTTCTCTGTCTTGGAACTGTGAGGAGGGTTTTCTCTCCACAGCCACTACAAGCTCCACCATGCCAGTGCTCTTCCTCACCCCAGGACCGCCACCTAGAACTGTGACCCAGATCCAAGCACAGGCAAAGCAAGAGAATCCTGCACCAGCAGAGAGATCCCTGCAATCCCCCTCTGATCAACTACTGGATTCCCCCTCAGTCTGTGGGCCAGGAGCTCAGGAAGCAGCCACCACCCTGGGTTGCACTTGGGAATTGGGGCTGAGACCACTGCTCTCTCTCACTGTAGACACAGACTTTCTCCACTGACCTTCTAAGTTGTCTTTGGTGTTTCTGGGTTTCGAAGTCTGGAGACCACCACAGCTGCCTGTGATTCAGTCCTCTGAGGCCTGCTCCAGGGTTGCTGCGGCCTGCATGCCCACCCCAAACCGAGTTCCTCTCCTCGCCCTGGCACAATATACCTTTCTGATCAACCATCCAGGCTGTCTTTGGCTGCAAATTTGTTTCACTGTGTCTTTTTGCGGGTTCTGCTGCTTTAGAATTTGTTTAGAAGGATTTTTTATAGGTATTTGGAGGGGTTTGGGGGAGAGCTCAAGCAAGTCACTGCTTTTACTCACTCATATTGGCTCTGCCCCCCTCCCCCAATTCTGCTTTTTAAGGGGTTTTTTTCTTTAGTGAATTTTCATGTCCCCCCCCCCCTTTTTAAACATTAGGCCAATTCTGGTTTTTTTTTTTTGGTGTTATTTTCTTCAATAGTTTTTGTGCTTCTTTTCCTAAGCTGTTAATTATTTTTTCATAATTTTCTTGCTTCATTTATTTCTTTTCCTATTTTTTCCTCTACCCCTCTTATCTTTTTCTTTAACTCTTCCAGGAATTCTTGTTGGGCTTGTGTTCAGTTAAAATTTTTCTTTGATGCTTTGGTTGTAGCTGTTTTCGTGTTAGTCTCGTCTTTTGAGTTTTCTGGTGTTCCTTGTCACTGTAGTAGCTTTTTATAGTCAAGTTCTTGTTTTTTTGCTGATTTTCTAGCATATTTCTTGACTTTGAACTTCATGTTAAAGTTGGATGCTGTTTACTTGAGGGTGGGGAGGCACTCTCCCAAGCTTCAGGCTTTTTTGTGCTGCTATTTCCAGAGTAATTTCTGGTGGTCTGCATGTTTTTTGTGCTTTCAGGGCAGTGTCGTAATCCAAGGAGAGGTATGGTCACTGTTCTTGTGGTCTGAATTCTGGTCTTTACCCAGGAAGGACCCCTTCTCCCTTGCAGCTACAAGCACTAGCACTCTGCTTGACCCTGGAACTGTGATGAGGGCCCCTACTCTCTTGTGACTGACCACAAGAGCCCCTCTCTGCCCAAAAACTATAACCCAGAACCGTGTATGGGCAATAGAGTTGCCAGTCAGTGCCAGCTGTACCCAGGGCCACTAATAGGTCCCTTGCAATCTCTTTCTCACCAGTTGTGCAACCCCCTTGCCATCTCTGGGCTGAGAACTCCCCAAACTACTGCTGCCATAGCTACTGCTGTTGCTGCCACTGGATTTTTTCACTCTGGACAGGCGTCTACCCTGGAGTCACAGATGTCTCCTGCAGACTTTTCAAGTTTTCTTAGGCCAGAAAAATATCCACTCTGACCTTTTGTTGGCTCTGCCATTCCAAAATTTGATATGAGGCATTATTTTAAAGTTGTTTGAAGGGCAATGCTGAGAAGGTTTAGCTGAGTTGCTGCCTCTAGTCTGCCATCTTAGGAACCAGCCTCTTGAACTCACACAGTGGCTCCCAAAACTTGAAATATCCATCTCAGGATTGTCATTTGATCACCTATGTTCAGGAAAGAAATCCAAGGCAGAAGCAGAAAACAGGGTTTTGAGATACAATTTCAAGGTCATGTAGGCCAGTATTTGCACTGGCTGCCATGTTTGAGCAATTTGCCATTCCTGCTTGGTTGAGGAGGGCACCTTTTCACTGAGAAGTTTGGAGAGTCCAGAGGACAATAATAATATTTTATAATATAAAGTATGGATAGCAATAACTAGAATTTATATAGTGTTTGCAAAGTGCTTTAAAAATTATCTTAATTTATCCTCATAAGAACCCTGAGAAATAGATGCTATTATTATACTCATTTTATAGATGAGGAAATTGAGACAGACAGAAGGGACTTGCTCAGGGTCATACAGCTAGTTACTCAGCCAGCATTTGAACTCAGGTCTTCTTTACTCCAGGTCCAATACCCCTTCTATCCACTTTACCTAGGTGGCCCAGTAGATAAGAAGGACCCTGGGCCTGGAGTAAGGAAAACTAAGTTCAAATATAGCCTCAGCCGCTTACTAGCTATGTGACCCTGGGCAAGTCAGTTAACCTTTGCCTGCCTCAGTTTCCTTAACTGTCAAATGGGGATGATAATGATAAGACTTACTTCCCAGGCTTATTGTGAGGATCAAATGGGATACCATATGTAAAGAGCTTAGCACAGTGCCTCACACACAGTTGGCTCTTACTAAGTAAAAGACTTATTCCCTTCCCTTTCCTTATGTTGCCATCCAACTGGGCCTAGAGGATGGGGTCATTTTCTTAAAAAATGGCTTCTAACCACGTCAGACCAGGTCCTTCCCATTAGACAATGTCTGCCCTTTTGTACTGAATCCCAGACATTTCCTGAAGACTGACTCAAAACTTCAGTTGCGTCATTTATTCTTTAATTTGGGGCTTTCACCCCTCAGGTGGGGCCCCTTTTTACTCAATCCCATTCAGCTCAAAGTCCTCTTGCCTGATTCTCTTGTCTCCAGGCTTTAGGCTGGCTTCACTTGGGCAGTTAGCTTTGGATTAGGGCTCCACCTGGTGGTATACCTTGAATATTGCGGGACTTTGTGTTTATCAGGACACAGTAAGGCCTGGATTTCACAAATTTTCATTCAATTCAGTTCCACAAGCACATATTAAATACCTGCACAATGTCAGGCACTGGAGATTCACTCAAGGCATCTGTCTAGGAGTTTCTTCTTTTCCTTTCCAAATTCTCTTCTTGTTCCTCCTTCTCTTCCCTTCTCCTTTTTCATTCCCTTAATCATTATTCTACCTCTCCCCCTCCCCCAAATGCAATGTTTCTTCTTCCTTAAAGATGAAGGGAATCAAACATCCCAGTGACTCCTGTTGGCAGCCATAGAATAGTTGATCCTTTTATGGTGAATCAGTGAATCCCAGCAGTGGTAACCTATGGGGTTCCTGACAGTGGTGAGAGAATTGAAATCTACAGTCAGAGGGCAGACTGACCTTTCATCTTCTTCTCCCTCAGCCCTCTTAACCCTTGTATCTGAATCCAGTGACTTTGACTAGGGGAGGAGCCTGGGGGATGACAATGAGCAGGGCTGGTGGATAGAAAAATGGAAATATGTTCCCGGGGAAGCCTACTTCTTTAGGAGGCTGGCTAGGGTTGTAGGAATGACTGGGGGCCAGGGAAAGGGGGTCCCTTATATTCAGTTATTGTCACACAACCCAAGGGGTGATAGTTCTGTCCCTTGGGTTTAATAGACCATTTGGAAAGGGAGGTTTTGGCGGGGGGGGGGCTGGAATTGGGCATTGGAGGCTGATACAGATGAAAGAAACTTGGAACTCGGGATGGTGCAAGGGGTAGGATGGAGAGAGATTTAGATGTGGGAACCAGGTTATAGAGTGCCCCACTACAGGGTGAAGGGTTGAGACTCTGGGGCTGGAGCTTTTCCTTTGGGATCTCCAAGAAACCTGGTTCTTGGACCAGCTTCCCTGTGTACTAGTAAGGAGACATGCCCTAGGGACTCTTGGGAGAGTGTGAGTGGCCAGTCTTTTGAAGGGAATATGTCTAGGTAGGTTCATATATCCTTGAGTATGTGACTCTGTGTGTTTATACCGCTGAGAAGGTATGCCTATGTGTGCCTATGTAGCTGTGTATAATAAGGAATGCTCTCCCAATACCTAGGTCAGACATTTCTGCATCCTTTCCTCTTAAAGGCTTCCTACAATTTCTCCTTCTTCAGGAAGCCCTCCCTGGAATGAGTTGATGTGGGCATATGTTTTCCTCCTCCCACCCCCTATTCTCCACTTTCTGGTTGTCATGTTGAATCCAGTTTCCTTTGCAGGAACTCTTAATGTTTGGCTATCCGTGCATCAGTCAGCCTGTGTTGGGGTCGGTCAGTCTGAAGCAGAGCTAAAACTAAGAAATTTGGTATTGAGGATGAACTCCATGCAGTAATTCTCAAATCAACTTCAAGACAAATTCGTTTGGGATAGAGTTCAGAGCACTCCCCTGTTAGGGAAGGATGCACACCCCAGCATGCCAGTCACTGTAGGCAGAGTCACTGGGTCTCCTCAAGGCCATTTTGCCAGGGAGACTGGTGTCTGAAGGGTTGGTGAACAGGGTCCCCAGGGCTTATCATCCAACAGGAAGATGAAAAGTTCTACTTTGAAGCTTTCTATTTCAACAAATTATTCTTGCTAACTGGAAACTAAGTTCAGTTGTTTTTACACTACTTGCTGAAGGACTGTCTGTAAGTGATGTTTGTACTCTTTGGATTTCAGCAACCTGGATAAAGCCCAGATTGTCCCACCCTAGTTATGGCTCTGCACTTGTGGAAGGGAGTGTCTGTGCATGTGTCCCTTGTCCCACATAATGCAGGCTCTGGTAATACACTCAGTGCTTTGGAGAGTGAGGCTGTGTGGGAGTTGGGGGGAGAAGAGAGATATCAGAAGAGTTGGGCAACTGGAAATTCCATTATTATTGTCTCCTTGGAATGACCATTGAGTGTACAGTTGGGCAAATGTTTGCTAGATTCCTAGGCATCTGGAACATTTTTATATTGTGCTCTCTCTCTCTCTCTCTCTCTCTCTCTCTCTCTCTCTCT
>NW_020954579.1:6737974-6744170 GCF_900497805.2 Vombatus ursinus | reverse complement strand
CTTCTTTGTTCCGTTCATTTCTTCTTTATTCTGACATCTCTTTCCCCCTCTCCCTTCTCCTCCCTTCTTCTTTTCTCTCTTCCTCTCCTTCTTTATCTCCATTTCTGTTCTGCTTCCTCCCCTGGCCTTTATTTTTGATCCTTCCTTCTCATCCTTTGTTCCTTAGATGGCTGCCTCTCAATATTGGCTCTCTCTTCTGGTCCTCTCCTGCCAGCAGCTGGAGGATGAGCAGTTAAGAAAAATTAAAGAGAAATAAAATAAAAGGCCAGGCTAGGCGAGTCAAGGGTGATCAGCCACAGGACTGTTTATTTCAAGTAAAGCTTGAACTTCTATACATAAAAGTGAAATGATGATCTACAATATCCAAACAGCAAGAGCTAAAGATACAAAGTTCTCACAAGATAAGACACCTGGGGAGCATAGCTTGAGGGTACAAGGTTCTCACTAGATAAGACACACCAGAGGAGCATCACTTCAGGGTGAAGGTTAATTGTCTATTCTAAGACTTCTCTATTTACTTATGACTATGCACTTTCCCACGGGACTCAGCAAATGTTTACTCAGCAGCAAAGCAAGTCCAGGGTACAGTCAAGGACAGATGATCCAGAGAAGCCTTTGCCTTTACCCATATTGACCCCCAATAGCTAGAGATTTTCCAGGTAGATTCCATCCCCAACACTCTCTTGCTGTGTGGCTCTCTTGCTGCCACTGTGTGCTCAGGGGGCTGCACAGGAGCCAGTGTACCCCGGCGATGGTGCCACCCTAGAGCAGATGGCTCTGTATGCTGCGGAGCTCCAAAGATATATCAGTAGGCTGACCCGGCCCAGGTGAGTGAGAGTCACTGGAGTGGGTGGAAGTGGTGCTGGGGTCTGCGAGTCTGAAAAATGGCAAAGTGACATAGTGAAGACAGCAAGCTCCTCAGAGCCAGGAGGTCTGAAAACAGGTTTTTAGCTGGGGATGTTACAAAGGTATGTATGTGTTGGACAGGTAAAGTCTGAGGTCCTTTCCATATTGGCAATTCTGGGTATATGTACAGCATGCTTATGTATGTATGTGAGTAAATGCATGAGGGTGAGTCTGGACTACTTTTCTTAACAGTGAGACCTTAAAGTTAATGTGATCAGATTTATCCAGATACAGTGGGAAAAAATCCACAAATTCCCACCAACCCTAATTCTGGGGACTAACCACACCCCTAACCACACACTTCTCTCTCAGATAGACAATTCAAATTCTACCTTTCTGTCCTAGGTAGGGATTAGGAATGCCATTCTCAGAGAGGAAGGAGAGGGTCTATGTGTGTGTGTAATGACTGCATGTCTGAGTTTGTGAGACTGTATGTTTGTATGTGTATGAGCGTGGCCTTGTCTAAGTGGTGGGGGTGTGGACAGCTCTGATCCCAGATATATTTGCCACATTACTCTGCAGGTATGGGAAGGGAGCAGTGGGCCAGAGAATCTTCCAGGATGGAGTGGATATCTTGGAGTAGGTGGTTCTGCTGCAGCATTCCCAGGTACCAAGTTCGCCAAAACCTCTGAACTTCTCTAGACTAGGGGGGAGGAGGGTATAGTATGTTTGTGTGTGTGTGCGTGTGTGTGTGTGTTTGCCCTCCAGAAGTAGGGAAGTAGAGTGGCTGGAGGAAGGAGGGATAAGGTGTTAGATGAGCAACAGGGCCCTTAGGGGCAGGATTAGGGTCCCTTGGGAAAGAATATGAGTAGAGTCTCTGAGGTGATGGGGACAAGATGTCATGCTAACTGGGGAGCCTTTGTCTCTAACCCGCCGTCCTGCTGTCCATTCTCTTCTCTTACAGGACACCCAGTCATCTGAAACATCAGAGCTCCTGCCTCATTCCCCTTTCCTCATTTCCAGAGCCCTGTAGGAAGTCTTGGTCCTAGCTCCTATGGCCCTGGCAGAAGCTGAGCCATAGAGTTCTATCCTCATCCCTAAACCAGGCTTAATAAAGCTGAATCAAAATCACAGTCCCTTTGTCTCTCTGTGGATTTCTCTTTATAAATCGATTCTTTATGATTTAGGGAGTGATTCTGTAGGTATTATCTGCTTTGATCATGAGGTAGGCAAGGCATGTAGAAAGAATTTCCCATTTTACAAATAAGTATCCTGAGGGTTGCCAATGATAAAACCCTTTCCCAAGATTTATCAATGAAAATGTAAGAATAATGTATGAACAATTTAAGAATAAGAATGTAAGACTAGAATCTGGGTCTCTGTGGGGTCCATGAGGGGTGGCTACAGTATAATGGAGGGACTCAAGGGATGTGGGGGTAGGAGTAGATAAGCTTTAAGACTTCAGTAAAACAGGCGAGGCCCATGTTGAGGGTATTCTATTGTCACAATTGCTCTCCTGAATATTCTGAAAACTGGCTCTAGAACCCCTTGCTATCTTTCTCAAGTTCAGTGTGACTGGGTAGTCAGTTAGACAATCCATGGCCTGTGACCTCATTCAGTATAATCATCTATATTACAAGAGTCACTGATCCACACACAAAATGTAGGTATATTAACAACGTAAATAATGAGAAGGAATCAAGTAGGAAAGTTATTCTCTTTCCCCAACTTCCCAACCCATCCCCCACCACACACACACACACACACACACACACACACACTACACTCCAAAGTTATAAAACCATAGAATGTCCAAGGTGAAAGGGATCTTTTTTTCATTTTCTTTTTTTTCATTTCTTTTTTGTGGAAGGGATCTTTAGTTAATTTAGTCCACCTCTCATTTTTTTTTTTTGCAGCTAAGTGGCTCAGAGGATCCCTAGAACACTGGATTTGGAGGCAGGAAAACATGAGTTTAAAGCCCACCTCAGACACTTAATAGCTCTGTGATCCCAGGTAATCACTTAACCCTTTTCAGCCTCAGTTTTCTCAACTGTAAAATGAAGATAATAATAGTCCCTACCTCCCAGGTGAGGATGTGAGGATGTGATGTGAGGATGAAATGAGATAATATTTGCAAAGAGCTTTTCACAATTTAAAGTGCTATATAAATGCTAGCTACTATTATTATTTTACAATGGGAGAAACTGAGACTTTGAGAGAATAAATGACTTGCCCGAGGTCACACACCTACTTGGTGCCAGAGATGGGGCTGGAACTGAGGTCTCCTGACTCCCTCACTCCTCTTCCTGCTATGTTGCTTTTTGGTCCTTCATAGCTAGTTCTCTTCTTGACTGACAAGGGGATGATCTTCCTCAGAGTTTGGTCTTCCTTCTTAAGTCTACCTGAAAAATCAAAGGAAAGATGAACAAAACAGAAAATAATAATACAAGAAACAATCCTAGAAACAAAACTAGCAACTTTTTTTGAGGAAAAAACCCTCAACAAACAAACCAATAAACCATTAGCTAATTTGATTAAAAAGAAGAAAATCAAATTACCAGTATCAAAAATGGAAAAGAAACATTCACAACAAATGGAAGAGAAATAAAGGATATCATTAGAAACTATTTTGTCCAAGTACATCCTAACAAACCAACTTAAATGAAATAAATATTGACAAAAATATAAAATATCCAAATTAACAGAACAAGAAATAGAGAATATAAGTAATCCAATGTCAGAGAGGAAAAAAATGAATAAGCCAGAGATGAAGTTCCAAAAGGGAAAAACATCCAGGGCCAGATGGATTCACAAGTGAATTCTATCAAACAGTTAAAGAAAAATTAATTCCAATATTAGATGAACTGTTTACAAGACTAGCCAAAGACAAGATCCTACCAAATTCCTTCTGTGACACAAATGTAGTCTTGATACATAAAACAGGTAGAATCAAAATGGAAATAGAAAACTATAGACCCATATCTCTAATGAACATAGACATGAAAATTTTAAATAAAATATCAACAAATAGACTAAAATAATGTGTCATAAATATTATATACTATGACCAAGTTGGATTTATACCAGTAGCATAGAGTATATTTATTATTAGGAAAACTATGGACTTAACTAACCTTGTTAACAACAAAAACATATGATTACATTAATAGACGCAGACAAAACTTGACAAAATATTTCTGCCACCAACACTAGAAATATAGGGATAAATGAACCTTTCCTTAAAATAATAAATAATATATATTTAAAACCAAGAACTACCATTATATGCAATGGAGAGAAACTAGAATCTTTTCTTATAAAATCAGGGATGAAACAAAGATGTCCATTTTTGCCACTTCTATTTGACACAGTATTATTAATGCTGGCAACAGGACAAGAAAAATAAATTGAGGGAATAACTATGGGGAAAAATCATAATTATCACTTTTTGCAGATGATATGATGTTGTATGTAAAGAACTCTAAAGAGTCAACTAAAATTTTATTGAAACAGTTAAAACTAGCAAATTTGCTGGATATAAAATAAATCCCCAGAAATTCTCAGCATTTCTGTATAATACCAATAAAAATTGACACAAAAACTATGTAAATACAACTACAAACTATTGTTTACAGAAATAAAGGTGGACCTAAGTAATTGGAAAATATTAAGTGATTATGCGTATAACAAATCAATATAATAAAATTAATAATATTTTCTAAATCAATTTACTCATTTGTGTGGATATCAACCAAACAATCAAAGTATTAATAGAACAAGAAAATAATAACAAAATTCATATGGGGGCAAAAACAAAAGGTCAAGATTCTAAAGGAAAAAGTAATGAAAATAAGTGGGGTTGGAAAGGGGGCCTGTCAGCACCAGATCTCTAGCCACATGACAAGGCAGTAATTCTCAAAACAATTTTGTGCAGGTTAAAAAAAATAGAGAGATAAGAAGGAATAAGAAGAGCTGAAATTCTGGCTAAGGTCCTCTAGTTCCAAATCAATCAACAAGTATTAAGTCACTATCATGGGCCAGAAGCTGCCCATGCTACCACTCTGTCTCCTGATTCTTCCCTCTATGGATGGCATTGTCATAGTTATTTCAAATCCTGTAACATTATATAATCTCTTAGATTGATCCATTAATTCCTCAAAAGAGTTTGGCCTAACTATTCACATATGTAGCTAGGTGGCACAGTGGATTGAAGGTCAGGCCTAGAATTAGGAAGACGTGAGTTGAAATCTGACCTCAGGCACTTCCTAGCTGTGTGACCCTGAGCAAGTCATTTAACTCTGTTTGCCTCAGTTTCCTCATCTGTAAAAAATAACTGGAGATAGAAATGGCAAACCACTCTCCAGTATCTTTTGTCAAGAAAACCCCAAATGAGGTCATGGAGAGTTGGTCATGACTGAAAAATGACTGAACAACAACAATAAAGCTCCACTGGAAGGTATCTTTGCAATGTTAAAACAAAACCAGGAAGGTTCCTAGCACATGGGTTGGGATTTGTTGCAGTGAATTTACTGGAGAATATAGGTTAAGAGTTACCCAGGATGAGCAGTCAGGAGATCTGCATTGTTGTGAGTAATACCCACATTGATGAGATTGATTTGAGTATTTCACTACGCAGAGAAGATGAATAATTATTGTAAAATAAAGCTGATTTTTCTTGTGCTCTTATACATGTTTCCTTATCTCCTGCTGTTATTGCTATCTCTAAACAGCCTTGTAGCAACAAATGTGTAAGTCTGGAAAGGGGCTGGTAACATAAATTCCCAATTTTCATGCCTTCATATTTTCTGGAAAGCTCTCCATATCTGGTATGGAGCTTTTCATAATTAAGAATAACATTAAGAGAACATTCTTTTGAAAAGTATTCATCACATTTATATAGTACTTTTTGCAATGGAAACTGTCAAGCATAGTTCCAATCTCTAAGTGATGTTTTTCTAGTTCTACCATTGGCCACTGACATTTCCTTGGTACCAATGATTTTGTTGAGACAGGAATGATGAGGTGTATGGCCTCAGCAAACTGATGAGGAACTTTCCATTCCATGGAAAAGACTTGTTAATTGCCATTTTTTCTCATTTGCACATATCACTGTATTCTGGTTTTTAGATATTTTTAGGTAAAGAATCTGAAGTGCAGAGAGGCAAAATATCCAGACTGTGTAGTCAGGCTTAGCACCCAGGTTTCCCAATTCAATCCATTGGGATTTGCATTTCAATATGCTTCTGGTTATTTCTTCATTTCTTTCTTTCTTTCTTTCTTCCTCTTCTTCTTCCTCTTCCTCCTCCTCCTCCTCCTCCTTTTCCTCTTCTTCTTCTTCTTCTTCTTCTTC
>NW_020954579.1:6661538-6737874 GCF_900497805.2 Vombatus ursinus | reverse complement strand
CTTCTTCTTCTTCTTCTTCTTCTTCTTCTTCTTCTTCTTCTTCTTCTTCTTCTTCTTCTTCTTCTTCTTCTTCTTCTTCTCCTCCTTCTTTTCAGTCTGGACCTATACTTTCATTAGTGTAGGGAGCTTCCAGTGAGGAAATTTTTAAAAAAAATTATATTAAATTTTTTGTTACATTTTAAGTTCTGAACTACAATTATCCTTTTCACATGGTGGGGGTTAGGGGTGCAGAGCCCCTGTGATCTAGAAAATCCACATAAAAGTTTCTGGCCCTCCCTTTGTACCAGAGAAAAAAATCTGAATTTTTTCTTTTTCTTTGTTGGGGTGTTTATTATTGTAAAACTTGTGTTAAGTATTTGGTCATAGGCTCTGTGTTATCTGCTGGCCTTTGTGTGTTGTCTGTGGCTGCTGCAAAACTCCCCAAAAAATCCCACTTAATTTCTCATGCCGTCCCTTCTCCCCCCCCCCCCCCCCCTAAATCAAAACCGAAATGTGGAAAGTCACAATGTGGAAGGGATAACTGTTTCTCCCTCCCTTCCTCCCCACCCCCTCACTGAAGAAGACCACCATCTCTCTCTCTCTCTCTGTCTGTCTCTCTGTCCCTCTGACTTACTCACACACACACACACACACACACACACACACACACACACACACACACCCCCATACCAAGCATATTTCAATTCTTTCTCTGGAGGTGGATAGTGGCTTCCTTCACAGGTCCTACCTGTAGGAAGCTTGAACAGACCTGTAACAAAGTCTTAGAAGAGTTTCCTGGGGCACTAAGGAAACCTGAGCTCAGGTTTTCCTGACTCCAAGGCTGGCTCTCTGTCTGCTCTGCCAGACAACTTCTCATTTCTTCAGTATGAGAAAGGAAAAAAAATACTCTCTTACTTTGCAAAGACAATTCATGATATCTGGGGGTGGAGGTGGGGAGAAATGGCTAGACTTGTAGTATCCTATGTGTGGATAGCATTGCAAAAGTAAATTGCATAACTATGAAATGAACATTAAATAAATATTTTTTCTGTTTATGTGAACATGCTAAGAAATATTAGAAACTGTAACCTTACTATATTACAATAGGGAACTCTCCATAGTGGTGCTGCTTGTTCTTTCTACTATATGACATCTTTTCTCCATTTCTTTTTTCCTATTTTCCTTTTTTTTATTTTGAAATCAAAGAGATATGGAAGCTAATAAGGGGCAGCTAGGTGGCACAGTAGTTAGAGCACTGGGCTTGGAATCAGAAAGACATCTTCCTGAGTTCTAATCTAGCCTCAGACATTTAGTAGCTCTGTTACCCTGGGCAAGTCACTTAACCCTGTTTGCTTCAGTTCCTCACCTATAAAATGAACTGAAGAAGGAAATGGCAAACCACTCCAGTATCTTTGGTAACAAAACCCCAAATGGGGTCATAAAGAGTCAGACACAATAACAACAATTTGTGAATTGACAAGTGAATAACAACAATTGGGAAGATTGGACAGCAATGTGGAAGAAATTAAATTTAGACCAACATCCCTCACCCTATACAGAGATAAACTTGAAATGGGTATGTGACCTAGAAAGAAAAAGTCACATCATAAACAAATTAGTGAAACATGGGAAAAAAATTACCTTAAGATCTATGGATAGTAGAAAAGTTCATGACCAAACAATGGAAAGAGAGGATCACAGAAGACAAAGTTGCTAATTTTAATTGCATAAAATTTTAAAAGTTTTTATATAAATGAATTGATTAAAGCTAAGATTAAAAGGTACAGAAACTTTTTTTCTGACAAAAATCTCATTTCCAAGATGTATAAGGAACTGATTTAAATTTATAAGAACAAGAGCCATTCCCTAAATGATAAGTGGCATAAGGATATGAGTAGGCAGTTCTCAAGGGAACAAATCAAGGCTATCTGTTGTTATTGTACAGAGCCATATGAAAAAATGTTGCAATTAGAGCATTAATCACTCCTAATTAGAGAAATGAAAGTAATTATGAGATTTCACCTTATGTCTATCATATTGGCAAAGTTAACAAAAAAAAAGGAAAATGATAAATATTGGAGGGACTGTGGAAAACAGACACATTGATATACTTACTGTTGGTAGATCCATGAATAAGTCCAACAATTCTGGAAATCAATTTGGAATTATATGCAAAAATGTTTCTAAATACTACATGCTTTTTGACTCAGTTATACTACTGGTAGGCTTATAACCAAAAGAGATCAAAATAGTAGGAAATTTCCTATATGTACAAAAATATTCAGAGCAGCTTTTTTTTGTGACAGCAACCACCTCCTCCCCAAAAAACAACCCAGAAACTAAAAGGATGCCTGTCAGTTCCCCAAAAAGGAATAGCTGAATAAGTCATGGTAGATGAGTGTACTGTAAGGAACGAGGAAATGGATGATTTTGAAGAGGCATGGAAAGAATTATATGAAGGGATACAGAGTGAAGTGTGCAGGACCAAAACAATTTGTACTACACCTCATTATCATACAAATGAATCATTCTGAAGAATTGTATAAGCTGATGAAAATGGAAATGGGCAGAACCAGGAGAAAAATGTGTACAATAACAGCTGTAAAGACAAACAACTCTGAAAATTGTAAGAACTCTGATTGCTACAAAGACCATTGATGATCCCAGGGGACCAGAGATGAACCATACTATCCACCTCCTGATAGAGAAGGGTTACATTTAGTGCGCAAAATGAAACATATATATTTTTGTATACAGCCAAAGAGAGAATTTGTTTTGCTTGACTATGCATATTTGTTAGGAGGAATTTGTTTTTCTTTTCTCCTTCCCTCCCACTCCCCGTGCAATGTGTATGTGGGGTGATGGATAAGAAAGAAAATAGACTTCTGTTAATTAAAAAAAACTAGAAAGATAGAGAGGTAGGAAGTGCTACTGTTATGGAATGTTGCATGCACTTTCAGATAAGGCCACCATTTTATTAATTTTACCTATTTTTTTTTTTACTTTGTTACAAGATACTTCTCACAGTGGAGATAATCTGTAAATGTAATATAAAAGCAAAACATGCCAATAAAACTAAAACTATAATTATGTAAAATGCATTAATAAAAATTTATTTTAAAAAACCCACCAAACTAACTAAAAAATGGAGTGGCGGATCAGTGGAGTAGGTTAGGTACAGGAGACACAACAGTAAATGACTATAGTAATCCACTGTTTGATAAACCCAAAGACTCCAGCTTCTGGGGTAAGAACTCACTATTTGACAACAACTGCTGCAAAACCTGGAAAATAGTATGGCAGAAACCATACCATATACCAACATTTCACACCGTGTAGCAAGATAAGATCAAAATGAGTACATGATTTAGACATAAATGGTGATACCATAAGCAAATTAGGAGAGCAAGGAATAGTTTACCTGTCAGATGTATGGAGAAGGGAAGAATTTATGACCAAACAAGAGAGAGAGAACATTATGAAATCCAAAATGGATAATTTTGAATACATTAAATTAAAAAGATTTTGCACAAACAAAGCCAATGCAAATAAGGTTACAAGGAAAGCAGAAAGCTGGGAAACAACTTTTACGGCCAGCATTTCTGATAAAGGCCTCACTTCTAAAATATATAGAGAACTGAATCAAATTGATAGGAATACAAGTCATTCCCTAATTGATATGTCAGCTGTTATCACTCTCCCAACTCTGACATATGTAGGTAACATTTATATAGTGCTTTACAATTTGCAAGTTGTTGTTCAGTCCTGTCCAACTCTCTCGGTGACACCATTTGAGGTTTTTCTTGGCAGAGATACTGGAGTGGTTTGCCATTTTCTTCTCTGGCTCATTTTACAGGTGAGGAAACTGAGGCCAAAAAAATTAAATGATTTGCCCAGGGTCACACAGCTAGTATGTGTTGGTGGCCAGATTCAAACTCAGAAAGATGAGTCTTCCTGACTCCAGGCCTAGCACTCTATTCACTGCACTGCCTCAATTCCCTTACAATTTGCAAAGTTCTTGGCAAATATTTCATGTTATTCTCATGACAATCCTGGAAGGTAGGTGCTATTATCATAATAACGAGATAATTGAGGCTGGGAGAGCTTAAGCAATTTGTCCAGGGTCATACTGTTGGCAAAAGAGTGAGGCCAGATTTGAACTCATGTCTTTCTGATTGCTGGTCTAGCTGCCTGTGATATTCTATGATCTTATAGCTTAAGCTAGTCCAGGAGAATTACCCCATGGTTCATGAACTTGTTTGTATTGTAATATTTTGATAACTATATTTCAATATAATAGATTTTCCTTGAAGTCCTATGTATTTTATTTTATGTTTTGAAAAATATTCTTCTGAAAAGGGGTTCATAGGCTTCACCAGATTTCCATGACACAAAAAAGGCTAGGAAACCTCTGGGCTAGATACTAGTTACCTTTAAATATTAGAAGGACTCTCAAGTAGGACAGGGTTCTCATTGGCCAAGTCAGGAGGGGAGGAAAAGATGTCATTACATGACTTGGGTTGGAGGAAAGGCAGTACTACTCAACCAGTCTGGTTAGAGCATTGCTTCTCTTTTCCTGTTCAGGGTAAGAGGGAATTTCAGGGTGGGAGAAGAATGATTGATAAAGCTTGTGGATATGTGTGTGTGTATGGGTGTGTGTGTGTGTACGTGTGTGTGTGTGTGTGTGTGTGTGTGTGAGAGAGAGAGAGAGAGAGAGAGAGAGAGAGAGAGAGAGAGAGAGAGAGAGAGGGAGAGAGAGAGAGAGAGATCGAGGAGAGATTGAATTGATTCCCTACTCCATATCTACTCTTTTCAGATGACTCCCCCTGACCCCTGGCTCTGCTGGACTTTCCTTTTCCTCCTGACCTGCCTGCAGGTCCAGCTGGTGTCAGCTGGCTTAAAGGAAAAAATACCTGTCAGACCCAAGTGGCCAGGCAAGGAAGCCAGCCCTGAGGTTCTCAAGAACTACTGGAGGTCCATGAGACGCTTTTTGGACTACCAAAAGAGGTTGTTGTAAGCTTGCTTGTGTGTGTGTGTGTGTGTGTGTGTGTGTGTGTGTGTGTCTTTGTGTATATCCATATTTGTTTCTGTGTGCCTTTGGAACCAATAGTCTCTAACTCATGCTTCTGCTTCCCCTCCCCCCTACCACCATACTAAAAGTATAGAAGAAAAAGGCAGAGCAGATCAGTGAGCCAGAACTTCAAGGACCTGCCCTCACCTTTCTTCCCCAACTTATGGATTCCGGAAAGACCTTGTCCCAGCAAACCTCTGATGTCCATTCTTTCTTCTGATAAGAAGTTCAATCATGGAAACAAGTGGACTTCTGAATTTCATGAGTGGCGCAAGACAGTGTTATCTGCCTCTCTCCCCCCACTGTCACATCTTCCCTCCAGCCAAAGCTGATGGCATTGGCCAGATTCTTTGTTCAGGACATGAGACAATAAAATGGAATCTCTGGCAGAGTAGTTGGGCTTTTCAATGGGCTGCTGGCATTGGACTGGGGTGCTGGTCAGAGGGGAAGGAACTTGTGGCCTCAGGGGGAGAGAGTCATAGGACTAGGGGAGCTTTTGGAGGAGGGCATAGGGAAGAAAGCTGAGAGACTGATTTTTACCTTCTGACCCTTTACAGAGTTCAATGTAAGGGAAGGAGCACTGGTTTTGGAGTCAGAAGACTTAGATTCTAGTTCCCTTTCTGGCACTAAATAGCTTTGGAACTGGGAAGTTATATCCCTTCTCTGGGTCTCAGTTTCCTCTTCTGTAAAATGAGGAGATTGGATCCTAATCCAGCCCCTAGAGCACCTGCCAGCTGTAATATTCTATGACAACTCCTGAATCAGGGTGTGGGTTGGAGAAAGGTGTGGGGGAGGGAACCCCAGGGAGGTCAAGATTAATTGGGGGCTTTGGGGGAGGGGGTCCTAGGAGAACACTAGTTTTAGTGTTCCACGCCATAGGGCATAGGCCTGGATAACATCTACCCAGAGTGGCTCAAATGGGCTTGCTGAAGGTATGAGGGAATGATTCAAGTAGACGTTGTGTTTTTGGATCTGATAATCAGTAAGGAATGAAGTGGGTGTAGGAAAGAGGTACTCTTCCATCACCCTATTGACCTTATGCTGTATCCCAGATGCCCTCAGAGCCTTAGTTCTTCCCCCTCAACCAGACTCCCTCACTCCCAACAGCTTGTAGAATTCTCTGGCATCCCCCCTTTCCTTCTTCTGTCTCCTAAACTCCTGATCTCAAGGTCATCATCATCTTGCTCAGGACCCTCAGAGGATATTGCAAAAGAGGCAAATTTTATCTTGCTCTAACGGTTTTAGCACAGATATTAATGTTGTTAATGACTGAATTAATTCTCTGTGGTAAAGCCCTAGCCATCAGAGCTAACCATAGCTCCTCAATTCTGTCAAAAAGTGGAATAGGCTGGCTCAGGTGACAGGGTGCCCATTCCTGATCCTCTCCTTCTCCAGCCAGGCTTTTAGGCAAAGCCTGGATGATTACTTTTGGGACAGGGCACTTATTCACAACATTAGAGGCCCCTTCCAGCTTGTAGAATCAAAGAATCACAGCATTTGAGAGTTCAAAGAGACTCCAGAAGTTACCTGGTCCAGTCCTTAGTGTATCCTACAGCTTTCCTGAAAGTGAGGATTTCAATGATTCTGTCACTATTGCTATACTGGCCCCACCAGCTTTAACTTCTATATCCTGCTTACTTGGGGGTGGGGGTGGAGGGTGAGGAAGAGGGCAGGGTGCCAGCTTTCTTCAGAACACACTCTTCTTGGGTACTTACTCCTCTGAGTCTAGACAGTTTGTGTGGGTGTTCTGAGACAGGGAGACCTAGGAGCATTCTGTCCATACTACCTACCACTATCACTGGAGTGGGGGGGAGGGGGCTGGTAGTCATGACTGGCAGAGACTTTTCTAGGGTCATCACTTAGGGGGTGAGGTGTGGTAGGAAAAATACTGGATTTGGGATAAGACTATGTCTATGATACACTTCATTGTGTAATCCTGGGCAAGTTCCTCACCTTCTCCCAGCCTCAGTCTCCTCATGTGTTGAATGGAGACAATGATGGTACCCAGTTCACAGGGTTGTTGTGGGGTAATCTATATAAAGTATTTAGAAACCTTAGCTTTATGAATGCTTAACTTTAAAGCTACATAAAGGCTAGCTAGCGTTTGTGACTCTATGACCAAGCAGTTATTCGAAAAGGGACAGGGGCAAGGGCTATTTCAAGCAGGTAGAACACAAGAGGTGATGGGGGTGTGTGGGTGGTAGGGTTGTCTAGCCTGCGATTGGGAGAAGGCAAGGCAGTCCTGACTGTCTGTGTTAGCTTCTGCCCCCAAACTGCTCACCACCTACTCAGCCCTAAAGCCCTCTGGTCCCTGAACCACCTCCATTTCTTCCCTTCCCCCATTATTGTTCTTGAAAACAGATTGGATTAGGGGTTCTTCTCCTTCCCTGTGGATATGGGTGTGGATGGATCTATTAAAGTAAGCCCAGGTCAAGTCCTGAGACAAATCACAAGAATGTTCCCTTGCTGGACATTGCCTAGGTCTGTCCTTGGCACCAGAAGCAAGTCTGTGGCCCTAGTAAATGGACAGTGGGAGTAGGGAAGTGTGGGAGGATTGGAGAGGCAGCATTGCCGAGCATGGCCTATGGAGCCAGAAAAAGGTGGGAAACTAAACTCCCCCTCCCCAGTACTCTTGGTAATATTCCAGGCGGAAGGGCAGATGAGAACAATTTTTTCCAAAGACCATGAAGGAGGCTGAAGCAGGACCCATGGAATGCTTAGAGCTTGCTCAGACATAGAAGATGCCAAAGGTCATCCAATGCATCCTGGGCCATCACCAGTTCTCCTGGCTTGTCCTTCCACTACACTTGATAACTCTGGAAGAGTGAGGCTGAAGACTTTGTACAACCATGCCTCACTTAAATCCAATTTGCACCCAGATCATGACATCACTCATATCATTGGTCCTCTTTGAAAATGAAGGACAGATGCCCAAAGGGCTATAAAAATGTGCATACCCTTTGACCCAGCAATAGCACTTCTAGGGCAATATTCCAAAGAGATCATACAAATGGGAAAAGGACCCACATGTACAAAAATATTCATAGCAGCTCTTTTTGTGGTGGCAAAGAATTGGAAATTGAGAGGATGCCCATCAATTGGGGAATGGCTGAGCAAGTTGTGGTATATGAATGTGATGGAATACTATTGTGCTGTAAGAAATGATGAGCAAACACACTTCAGAAAAACCTGGAAAAACTTGTATGGTCTGATGCTGAGTGAAGTGAGCAGAACCAAGAGAACGTTGTACACAATAACAGCCACGTTGTGTGATGACTAATATTGATAAACTTAACCCTTCCTGGCAATATGAGGATCTAAGACATCTCCAGAGGCCTTGTGATGGAAAATGTCATCCACATCCAAAGAAAGAGCTATGGAAGTTGAATTGATGTTTTTTTCTCTTCTTTTGAGTTTTGTTTCCTCTTTCTGATGGTTCCTCCTATTGGTTTTAATTTTTACTTACAACATCACTAATGTGAAAATATGTTTAATATGAATGTAAATGTATAGCCTATATCAGATTGTGAGCTGTCTTGGGGAGGGTGGTGGAGAGGAAGGGGGAGAAAAATTTTAAACTCAAAAGCATATGGAAGTGACTATTGATAAATCAAAATAAATTAATAAAAAAAAGTTCCATAAAAAAACAGGCATAGATGTTTTCCCTGGGTTGGAAGAAAGTGTCTTATACATAATTGGTGCCTAATAAATGCTTTTTTGAATTAAAAAAAAAAGAAAATGAAAGACAGAAAAAGAAAAAAAAAGAAAATAAAGGATGAACAATAACAATCTCTGGTATAGGAGATGGGGAGGAGATAGTAATGGTTCTCCTTGCTTCATAGAAGGGAGAAACTAAGTTCCAGAGAGAATGTTTAATTTCAGCAGCACTGACATTTCAGTATGAACTGCTAAGAAGAGTAAAAGGAATTTTGCTCTGGGCACTTAGCTCCTCCTAGGCTTTCCTTGCTGGCCCAGAAGACTAACCTTGGGTTTTGTGTTATGGAAGGCTGAAGAGGTGGAGGTAGGGGTGGGAGGGACTGTGGTAGTCCAGTTAATTGGTCTATCACAACAGACATGCTCCACAACAAGGTAGCTGTGGACAATGGGGACAGGGAGAGCCCTCTGCCCCAAGAGGTCCCTTGATGGGAGGGAGGGCTTCTCCCTACTCTCAGATCTCCCTGTATGTCCTTCTGCAGGGGGTGCAGGAATGGTGGGGTGGGAGGGTTATTGCCTGTGTTTCTTTGTTAATGAATGAATTAATTCTCTGTGGATGAATGATTCAGAGAGCTTTTGGTATCTTCCAGGAGAGACTAAATGACCCTAGGGTTCGAGAGCAGTAAGATCAAAGAGAAACCAGGTGTCCGGGACACTGAGATAAACAGAAAAGAATTTTAGTTCAGAAGAGGAAGGGTTTGGTCTTGCAAATGCAGCAGTTTGGGAAAATTTCAACTCAGACAGAATGAAAGAGGGACAGAAAAATATAACCCATCCTCAAGCACCCCAAGCTCTGGGTCTTTCCCCTCAATCATTATCTCTGGCTCATGTTACCCTAATTCAGATTGCTACTGGGAAATCTTAGACTATAGCTCCAATACAGTTCATGTCTAGGTCTCTACAGATGTGAGCAAGAGGAACTTCACTTCCTGTATAAGCACTCAAGGTTACTACACACATATCGAGTATGGGAAAGTCTGTATTACACCACATGAAAAATATGAAAACAATATGAAAGACTCAGAATAATCTACAGTTCTCCCTCATCTCTAGTGAAGTCTACCTTTTTCAGACATGGATGTTCTTTCTCCAAGGGCTTGGCACTGCTGGATCTCTAAATCTTTGAACTTGTGGTTGCTAGATGGGAAACCCCTTGAGGCTGGTGCTGAGGTTGGGCCTCTGGAAATCTCAACCCTCTTCCACATCCCTCAGACCACATGGTCCCCTTCCCCTCTGCTGCCATCTCTCAGGCTGGGAGGTTATCATTGCCTCTCCAACTCTAGGAACAGGAACTTGGGGCCCAAGAATTCTCTTCTTTGGCCGTGTGAGAGCCCATGTAATTAACCCCCGTGTGCCCCTGTTCCAAATTAGTCCTGGGCCCACATCACTTGTCTCTTAGCTCTTTTGGGTTGTGGTCTGTCATGCAAAAAAGGAGTTGTTGTTTTTTTTAAAGCCTCAAAGGGGAAAAGATGGAATTGATGATTAAAGATTCCTTTTTATAGATCGACACAAAGGGGCATCTCTTTCCACACCAATCAGCTTCACAAAAATCTGAGCCAAGGAATTCAATCATAATCAGTGAGACCCCCTCCTGCACCGAGTACCACAGGGCATGCCCATACTTTCCAAATGAAGGTATAATCCAAAATCCCAAACCTAGGCTTGCTACCCAGTAGATCATCGAGCTAATCCAGACCAAGCCCTTTCTCCTCTGGGAATCAATAAACGGAACTGTGGACCCTGGAGGCAGGATACAGGTGTCCAGATGGAATGGGAACCAGTAGGAACTCCAAAGCTGGGCCCCAGTGGGCTCTCTTCTTGTCTCTGTATCTGCCATGACCTTACTTATATATCATTTAATCCTGCTATAGGATCTCTGCTCTGGGGACAGCAGAGACTTGAAATTCCATGAGGGCTGCCCCAATGTCTTTTCTGAATTTTGTGTCTCTTGATGGGTTCTGTCAAGTGAGGGAACCCCACTCCCTTGAAACACCTCAAAATGAACAAATTGCCTAATAAAAGAAAAAAAGCAACAAAAAAGAGAAAGGGCAGGAAAGAAACTTTTAGAGGAAAACTAATTTAAAATTAGGAGAAAAAAAAGAATAAAAAAAGGATCCTAGTGTAATTAATAAATATGGATGAATGAAAGTAAAGAGAAAGCCCTAGCAATAATAAGAGCTACATGTCTGGGCATTCCACAACAACCTCCAGTGTGTTTTAGAATCACATTGTCTCTATGCTGATGATTCTCACTTCTGCTTGTGAAACCCTAGCCTCTCTCCTGGTCTCCCAAACCCATATGCCTATGGGACATCTCCAATTGGATATCCAGTAGACATCTTAAATTCAACATGTTCAAAACCGAATTAATTTTCTTTCCCCCATTCTCTCCCCTCTTGCTAAATTTCCTGTTACTGTCAAGGGTACCACCATCCTCTCTATCACCCAGGCTTATAATATAGATGATTCCTAACTGATTCCTAGCTCTCTCATCTCCCCATATCCAATCTGTTGACAAGTCCTGTCAACAGGACTTTGGGTTGGTCTATAAAAAGGAATCTTTAATCATCAATTCCATCTTTTCCCCTTTGGGACTTTAAAAAAAAAACCTCCCTTTTTGCATGACAGACCACAACCCAGCAGAGCTAAGAGACGAGTGATGTGGGCCCAGGAGTAATTTGGAACAGGGGCTCATGGGGGTTAATTGCATGGGCTGTCACATGGCCAAACAGGAGAATTCTTGGGTCCCAAGTTCCTGGTCCTAGAGTTGGAGAGGCAATGATAATCTCCCAGCCTGAGAGATTGGCAGCAGAGGGGAAGGGGACCATGAGGTCTGAGGGGTGTGGAAGATGGTTGAGATTTCCAGAAGCCCAGCCTCAGCACCAACCTCAAGGGGTTCCCTGTCAAGCAACCCCAAATTCAAGTTCAACAACATTCTGTTGCTGTTCAGTCTTTGTGACTCCATTTGGTGTTTTCTTGAGAGATACTGGAGTGTTTTGCCATTTCTTTCTCCATATCATTTTACAGATGGGAAAACTGAGGCAAACAAGGTAAAGTGACTTACACAGCTGGTAAGTGCCTGAGGCCAGATTTGAACTCAGGTCTTCCTGACTCCAATCCTGGTGCACTACCCATCTAACTCCACCTAACTACCTTCCTGTCAATTCTATCTTTGCATTATCTCTCATATGCTTCCCCTTCTCTGCTCTGATACTGCCACCACCTGAGTGCAGGCCCTTTTTACTTCAAGCCTAGAATATTGCAGTAGCCCACTGATTAGTGTCTCTGCCTCATCTCTCTCTCTCTACTTCATTCCATCTTCCACCTGGCTATCAATCAGTCTTCCCAAAGTGCCTGTCTGACCCTGTCTCACTCCTCCCCTCCTCATGTAATAAACTCCACTAGCTCCCTATTTTCTCTAGGATCAACTATTAAATCCTCTGCTGGGCTTTTGAAATCCTCCATAGCCTGCCTCACTGCAGTCTTCCAGTCTTCTTATACATTACTCCCCCCAATAGACTCTGTGATCCAGTGACGTCCCCTTTGCTGATCCTTGAACAAGGCACTCTACCTCCTGAATCTGAGCTTTTCACCGGCTGTCCTCCATGCCTGGAACGCTTTCCTTTTTCATCAAGCCCTTCCTAGCTTCCCTGGCTTCCTTCAAGTCCTAGCTAAAATCCCACCTTCTACCAAAATAGCCTTTCCTGATCTCCCTTAACGCTTCCCTCTGTTGATGATTTTCAATTTAGCCTGTCTATTTCTTTACACTCAGTTGTTTACGTGTTGTCTTCCCGTTAGATTGTGAACTCCTTGAGAGAAGGGACTTTTTGCCTTTCTTTGCATTTTGTATTTGTATTTGTACTGTATGGGCATACAGTAGGTGCTTACTAAATGTTTATAGACCGACTCTAAGGGATGTATATCCCTTATATATGTATATAGGAAGGTCTGGTATTTATAAGATTAGAAAAAAAATCACTAAGGGAAGAATTTTTAAGAGGATACGCTGTGTGTCAAGTCAAGAACTGGAACATGGAAAGAAGGCAGAAAATCTCAAGGAAGTCATGGACTTTCTAAGGAGCACAATAGCTAAGAAAGAACAAAAAAAATGTAGAGCTGGATATATAAACGACATTCTAGCCTAGGATTTTTTTCCACTTGGCTGTCTCCTTCCAGCTTTGTGTCAACTCTGGAGTTTGATTAAATCGTTGATTGTCTCCTCTCCACCCCCAAAATTTCCAAACTTCTTTAGTTCTTATCCTTCTACTTCTTTTCCAATTTGCTACTCTTTTCTCTTTGTAATTTCTGCCTTCTGGGCACCCCCCTCCCTCTTCCCTTTGTTAGCTCAGTGGCCAGTACCCCTGGCAATATTCCAGCTGAATGGGCAGATGAGAACAATGTGTTCCAACAATCATGAAGGTGGCTGAAGCAGTTGCTGTGGAGGCTTAGAGCTTAGTCAGACATCAAAGATGCCAAGGACACCCACTGTATCCCAGGACATCTGCAGTTGTCCTGACTTTTGTCCTGCTACTGGACTTCAATGACTCAGGAAGAGGTTGATGACTTTGAACAACTCTGCCTCACTTAAATCCAATTCAGAGGCGGGTCAAGACATAACCCGATGACGTCATTGAACGTCTTTGGAAACGAAGGATGAACAACAACAATAGCTTGGCCAGCCAGGGAACTTCTGGAGCCCTGGCCACCACTCACTCACCTGTTTAGGAGAATCCATTATTAGAACGTAGAGTGCTGAATTTAGGATGAGAAAGAACCTTGAGTGTCATCTAGTCCAATCCAATCTTCCCATTTTACAGGTAAGCAAGCTGAAGCCCTGAGAATTGATTTAGGCTCACAGATTTTGAGATGGAAGGGAATCTTAGTTCAACACTCTCTGCCACTACCCACCTCACACCACCACTGCCCCCTCCCCCATCATTTTACAGATAGGAGAACTGAAGTTAAATGACTTACCCAGAGTCACACTGCTAGTGTCTGAGGCTGGATTTGAACTTTGAGGAGTTTCAGATTCTACACCCAACCCTTCATCTACTGGGTCACATTTCTGTTGTTGTTCAGTCAATTTTCAGTCATATCTGACTCTTAGTGATTCCATTTGGGGTTTTCTTAGCAAAGATACTGAAGTGGTTTGCCATTCCTTCTCCAGCTCATTTTACAGACAAGGAAACTGAGACCAACAGAGTTAAGTGACTTGCCCAGGATCACAGTTAGCTAGTGTCTGAGGCCAGATTTGAATTTAGGAAGATGAATCTTCCTGATTCTAGGCTTGGCACTCTATCCACTGCACCACCTAGCTGTCCCATTTAGTGGGTGGGTATTAAGCAGCAGCACAAATTTAGGATTTGAGCCCAATTCCTCTGACTCCAAATTTAGCTCTCTTTCTACTGTATGACCCAGCCATGCATTTGGGAGGACTAGTACACGTATGCCTGCAGATTGTCTCCATGTTTTGGTAAAGCCTCAGGGTGGTCGTTGCCTTCTGGGTACTATGGAAGGGTGGCAGCTTTCCCTGCCCCTGATGGAGGGGGTGGCACTAACATGCTGAGGAGGGTAAGGGCAGCAAGCGTCACAGAGAATTGGTCTCTATAGTCATTTGAGGAAAGAGTCTGGGGAGAGGGATTAAGGAGTTTCTTATGTAAGTTATGATGCTTCTCATACTGTGTACTAGGGCTGGTAACTGCAGCCAGACCTGGCTGTGGCTGGGCTCAGATTCTCTCAGGATAAGATTTCCAGATCTGTGAGTTCCTAAATGCTCTGTCTTTGTATTTCGCTGGAGTTTGATTTTTTTCTTTTGTCTCCCTGTAAGCCCCCTTTTGAAAAACCAGGCTTTGGGTCCTTTGAGGTACTGGTGGAAAGGATTAGGTTACACCCAACCCAAGAGAGCACCAAGGACCAGGTGTATGGGCAGAGGAGTTAGCTGCAGTTGCAGCCTGGTGATAACTACAGGTAGATACCAGACTGGGTCTTTAGTCTGTGAATGACTGATATGTTTCACATCTGTCTCCCCTCCATTTACACAGCTGCAAAGTTAATTCTGGCTGCTAGAGGAAACAAGTGGATAGAATGCTTGGCCTGGTGTTAGGAAGAACTAGGTTCAAATCTGACTTCACATACTTCCTAGCTGTGTGATTGTGGGTCTCTCACTTAGCCTCTGTCTGCTTCAGTTTCCTTAACTGTTGTTTGTACTTTGTTCTTGAAGAGGACCAGGACATCAGGAAGATGATACTGTGACTTGCAAGGTGAATTGGATTTAAGTGGGGGCAGGCTGTGCAAGGTCAGCAGCCTTACTTTCTCCTCCAGAGCCATCTGGGTCCAGTGGCAAGATACAGATCTGGACGACTGGAGATGGCTCCCTTCCTCAACTGTAAAATGGAGTTAACAATAACACCTGCCTAACAGGGTTATGAGGCAGCTAGGCAGTACAGTGGATGAAGTACTGACTCTGGAGAGTTAGGAGGAGCTGAGTTCAAATCTGGCTTCATACACTTACTAGCTGTGTGACTCTGGGCAAGTCACTTTGCCCTGCTGGCCTTATTTCCTCATCTGTAAAATGAGCTAGAGAAGGAAATGGCAAACCACTCCAGTATCTCTGCCAAGAAAACCCCAAAATGGAGTCAGGCAGGACTGAAATGACTCAACAAACCAGGGTCATTGTCTCCCAGGGTTTTTGTGGGGATCAAATGAAATAATCAATAGATAAACTTTTATTAAGTACCTACTATGTGCTAAGCTTTGGATAATGTTGGTAGAAACACTTGGAACAGTGCCTGGCACATAGTAAATCATTAATAAATGATCTTTCTCCTCATAATAATAGCTAGCATTTATATAGTGCCTACTATAAGACAGGCACTGTGCTAAACATTTTATCAATACTAACTCATCTATTACTCACAAAAACTCTGGGAGGTGGTAGGTGCTATTATTTTGCCTTTACTAGAGCTAAAGAAACAGAAAAACAGAGATTAAGTGACTTGTCCAGGGTCATACAGCTAGTAAATGTCTGATGTAGGATTTGAACTCAAGTCTTCCTGACTCCTGTGCCACTTAACCTCCTTAGCTCTCACCTAGACAAGTGCAAAAATTACCTAATTTAGGGTCCCATCATGGTTACTCCATCTTTGATGACTCCCTTTTTATGTCTAGGATAAAATACAAATTTTTCAGCTTGGCATTTAAAGCCCTTTACAGTCTGGTTCCAAACCCATGTTTCCAAACTTCTTTTACCTGTGTTTTCTTCATACACTCTAAGTTCCAGTCCCATTGACCTATTATCTGTGACCCCAGCCTCAGGATTCCATCTCCTACCTCTCCATCTTTGCCCTTTCAGTTCTACAGCTTCTGTGCCTCTATTACCTTAGAAATAATTTAATCTAGGGCAGCTTGGTGGCAAAGTGGATAAAGAATTGGGTTTGGACTCAGGAAGACTCATCTTCCTGAGTTCAAATCTGACCTCGGACACTTACTAACTGTGTGACCCTGGGCAAGTCATTTAACCCTGTTTACCTTAGTTCCTCATCTGTAAAATGAACTGGAGAAGGAAATGGCAAACCACTCCAGTATCTTTGCCAGGAAAACATCAAATGGAGTTACACAGAGTCAGACATGCCTAACATGACTAAGAAAAAAGCAAAAAACAAAAAACAAAAAAGACCTGCAATCCAATCCAATTTCCTCATTTTATCAACAATGGAATTGAGACCTGAAGAGATTAAGTAACTTGTTCAGGGTCACACAGAGAGTAGGAACAGTATTTGTGACTATCTTACTAGAGCCCTCCTACCTTAGACCTGATCTGCCTCAGTGCCTGCCCCCAAATCTAAACCAGGCCCTGGGCCCTCCACACCTCTCTCACTGCCAATTCCACTCTAATGAGTGCCCTTTCTCAACAGAGTCAGATGCAAGAAGCTGGGTATGGAGTCAACAACATTGGATTCTTTTCCTCTTCCCAAGTAAATCTAAGAAGGCTTAGGGGGTCTTCAAGGTGGAGTGGGGATACCTGTTCAGTGAGGAGCATTGCCTTCTCTTAGGGTAGGTTCCCCTTCCCACATGGGCATTTAATAAATGCTTGTTGATTTATTGGACACATGCCTAAGGTGTCAGGCTATTGGGCAGAATGTCTAGCGGCTCGGGAAAGACAAGAGTAGATTTCTTTCTTCGCCCCTCCACCACAGGCCTTTCCCTCTATATATCCCTTTCCCTCTCCCCACCCCACCAGTAGCTTCCCTTTCAGCAGGAAAATTCATTTAGGAAAATTTGCTTGAATTAAAAGATACAGGTAGGGGCCCTGGGTGACCAAAACTATGGACAGCAGAGACAGAATGTTCTGAGTCACCCAACCCTAGTCTCTACAGCATGAAAGAGATGGAGGAGGAAAGATGTGTATCAATGTTGAAATTAATTGAGCCCAGAGCTACTGTGAGGGACCAGCCAAGGCTGGCTGGAGGCCAAAAATGGAAGAATGTCAGAATTTCAAAGTTAGATGAGAAGTCAGTCCCATCTAGAAGTGTGGCACCCTCTCACTTACTATCAAACCTCTTCTCCTCTCCCCTCTCTCTTTTTCTCTTGGTCCCAGTCTTCCCTTGAGCACAGTTCCTCTTTCCTAAACTATCCCCACCTCAGGTAGCTGTTTTAATCAATTCTCCTGCCCTGTGCCCCCAATAGGATGAGAGTGAGTGTATGGGGATATACTCAAGTTCATAAGGGATGAAGAGCTATTTCCAAGGGCATGTTCATCAGTCTTGATGAACCTTGAGGACCAAAGGAATGACTCTAGCACCCCCACCCCTCCACCATTGCTGCACGTGTGTAGGGAGATGTGACTCCTGATTTGCTGTGAGACCTTTGTGACTTCGACACTTAATAGGGAATACTACTTTGCATTGTTGGAGAGACTTTAGAGATGGTGAGGATAAGGGGCAAGGCAGGGAATTTGAATTCCTAAAGAGAGACCCCAGGGGCAGCTAGGTGGCACAGTGGATAGAGCACCGGCCCTGGAGTCAGGAGGACCTGAGTTCAGATCATAATACTTCCTAACTGTGTGACTCTGGGCAAGTCACTTAACCCCGATTACCTCACTAAAAAAAAAAAAGACAAAAAAACAAACATAAATAGAGACCCCAAAGAAAGTTGACACTCTAACGTGGCCTTTGATTCCTAGTACTTGTACCTCCAGAGACTAAGAATGGATTTACCAGATAAGATCATCCTTTCCTTGATTCAGCTGAGATTTCCTCTTACTCCTGAGTCAGAGAGCCCCTTTGCTCTTGAGCATTTCATTGTCTAAACTAATCCCTGATTATGTCTTACTACTTAGTTCACTGAATGTTCCCTGACTATCTGTGATTTTCTTTTGTGTAATAAACATTTGGTGTGTGAGAAGTTAAATTGCCTGCATAAAAACTTACATTCCTGAGGGTGGAACTACTTCTCTCCTAGAGTAACCAGGGAAAGTAGTGTTTATCCTGAACCCCCAAAGAACATCATATTTCTAGACTGCAAATATCTGGTGTGTAACAGATATAATTCTAGCCCAATTCTCTCCCCACCTCTGCTCCCCCTCCCCACTTTGAATATTGGAGAAAAAAAAAGAGGTAAACACCTAGTTATGGCCATCTTCTTTCTCCATGAAGGCTGAAATAGAAGTCTCCCTTGGAAGCATTCAAGATCATGTCTATCTAATTAAATCTCTGCAATATGGGCCACTCTGGGTCCTTGTGGCTTGGTTTAAACTCTTATACACTGAACTACAAAATTAGTACTAGAAAGAACCTTAGAAAATATCTAGTAGGGGCAGCTAGGTGGTGCAGTGGATAGAGCACTGGCCTTGAAGTCAGAATGACCTGAGTTCAAATCCAGCCTCAGACCAAATACTTGACACTTACTAGCTATGTGACCCTGGACAAGTCACTTAACCCCAATTGCCTAAGAAAAAAAAGAAAAGAAAAGAAAATATCCAGTAGTCCAACTTTGTCCTTGTATAGAGACTAACAGGGAGGATCATAGAGGGCAAATGATTTGTCTAGGGCAGTCAATGTCAGAGGCTGGACTAGAATCCAGGACAAGATTAGTATACTGTTTCCCCTCTTTTGTTAGAGATGTCCTCTTGCTAGAGCTTGCAGTTTAAATAGGTTTCCTAGGTGAAGGATCATATGGGAAGGGGACTTGATCCAAGCCCAGTTGGTTTTTACACCCACAGAGAGTTTTCTCTACCTTGGGGTCAAGTACTGGGCACATTCCCAGGACCAACGTGATACATGTGGCATGGGAAACTATAATGACTCCTGGCCTTGATTTATCTCCTCAAGAGCCACACAGGTAGTAAGTAATAGACCTGGGTTGCAAATTCCAATCCTTTGGCTATAAGTTACATCACCTGCTCATAGACTTAGAGCTGGAAGCAAACCCAAAAATTATGTAATAAATACTGAATATTATAATGAGTACAGTATTTGTGTTTGTGTCTTATCCCCACTACTCCAAGCTCTATGAGGGAAGGGATCCTGTCTTATCACAACTTTTTATGAACCTGCTTGCCCCTAATTCAGTGTTCTATACACAGTAATTGCTTACTACGTGTTTGTTGTCTCTTTACTCTCACACTAGTGTTTTTTTTTCCACCACAACACAGTACTAGCAATTTTAAGGCATCTGTTGTTTCTCGCTCTGCTGACCGTCCTAAATTCTAACTTTTTCTCCATGGTCTGGAGTCATTGGAGAAATCATAAAATGGACTAGATTGGGGACATAGTCCGGATTTGTGATTGTATTGGTATAGGGAATTCCCAGGAGAGGAAACTTTCTTTAAAAATTGTAGTTGATATCTTCTGCAATTATAATTTTAGCAAGCTGCCAAGAGGTTAAAATACCAAGAAGTTAAGTAACTTGTCCATACTTACACAGATGGTATGTGCCAAAGGCAGGATTTGAAAACTGATACCTATCTATTAGAAGCCTTCTTTTCTCCAGGTTAAACATTCCCAATTCCTTCAAATGATCCTTATATGACATGGTTTTTTTTTGTTTTGTTTTGTTTTTTGTTTTTAGGCAATTGGGGTTAAATAACTTGCCCAGGGTCACGCAGCTAACTAGTAAGGGTCAAGTAAGGGTCTGAGGCCAGATTTGAACTCAGGTCCTCCTGATTTCAGGGCCAGTGCTCTATCTACTGTGCCACCTAGCTGCCCCTTATGACATGTTTTCAAGTCCTGACATTCTCCTGGTCTTTGTCCTCTAAGCACTCCCTGACTTGTTACTTATATTCCTAAAATGTGATGCCTAGAACTGAACACCAGGCTTCTAGTGTGATCTGACGAGGTAGTAGGACTACTACTTCACTTTTTGAACACCATGCCTTTATTACTATGTTAGCTTTTGTGGCTAAATTGTCACATGAAATCTATAACTGCTCATCAGTTCGCTGATTTAGGAGGTGTGGTATGTTTTTTTGTTTGTTTTGCTACAGTTACACAGGATCATAGGTCCAGAGATGGAAAAGACTCATAAAAGTCATTTCATTGGCATGGAAGCTCCTTGACAGTAGGGCCTCCCCCACCCCTTTTCATTTGTACTTTCAGTGCTTTTCATTGGAACATAAGTACTTAATAAATGTTGGTTGATTGATCGTTGATTGTTAGTCTAACTACTTCATTTGAATTCCATCTTCTACAAGGAATCTTTTAAAAAACATTTTATTTTCCCCAATTACATGTAAAAACAATTTTTAACATTTGTTTTTTTAAACTTTTGAGTTACAGATTCTCTCTTCACCCCCACTCCCTGCTTTCCCTCCCTGAGATGGTAAGCAATTTGATATAGATTATACATATGTAATCATACAAAGCTTATTTCCAAATTAGTCATGTTATAAAAGAAAACACAGAAAAAAAAACAAAGAAAAATAAAAAATTTAAAAGTATGCTTTGATCTTTATTCAGATTCCATCAATTCTTTCTCTGTAAGTGGATAGCATTTTTCATCATGAGTCCTTTGGAAATGTCTTAGATCATTGTATTGCTGTGAATAGCTAAGTCATTCATAGTTGTTCATTGCTGTTACTGTGTACAATATTCTGCTGGTTCTGCTCATTTCATTTTTCATCAGTTCGTATAAGTGTTTCCAGATTTTTCTGCAATCATCCTGCTTGTCATTTCTTATGGTACAATAGTAAGTATTCCATCATAATCCTATACCACAACTTGTTAAATCATTCCCCAATTGATGAGGATCCTCTCAATTTCCCAGTTCTTTGCTACTACAAAAAGAGATGCTAGAAATATTTTTGTACAAATAGGTCCCCCCCACCATCATTTTTTTTTTGTATCTTTGGAAAACAGACCTAGTAGTGCTATTGCTGGGTCAAAGGCTATGCACAGTTTTATAGCTCTTTGGGCATAATTCCAAATTGCTCTCTAGAATGGTCAGATCAGTTCACAACTCCACTAACAATGCTTTAGTATCTCAATTTTCCCACATCACTCCAACATTACAAGGAATCTTAATGTTAATTCCTTCCTTCTATTGATTCTCTCCCATTTATCTTGTATATATCTTGCTTGTATGTAGCTGTTTTCACGTTGTTTCCCCTATTAGATTATAGGAGATCAGGGACTCTCTTTTGCCTTTCTTTATATCCCTAGTGCTTAGAACAGCACCTGACACACAGTAGGTGGTTAATAAATTCTTGTTCACTAACTAAAAGCCCAGAGAGTTGTAGTGTCTTGCCCAAGGTCATACAAGTTATAAGAAGCAGTGTTCATACCCTCTGTATTCTTGTGAGAAATAATTCATTTGGACCCCTACTCTCTTCCAATCCGTTTTAATCACTTGCTATTCTACATAAATCACATAGGGATGGATAGGTTCTTATAGTGGGCCTCAAACTTTAATGTAATGTTTATTATTTGTTTACCAAGCTGTGAGGCTCACTTGTGAAACCATAAGAATGCTGACAAAGATATCTCCATCCTGTTTTGATCAAATTCCATGACCAAACCAAGCATAGGTGGTGGGATGTTATGGAAAGTTCCCCCGAGATGTTCTTGGAGCCTATGTATAGCTTGTACCATCTCCTCTTGCACCCAGCCATCTTATGACCACCTAGTCAGTGGAGATATTCCTTGTTTTACACAACTCATGACCCTGCTGACAGATAATTTTTGCTTATTTTAGCTTATTCATCATATATCAACCAACAAGATTCTGTATTTTGCCATGTCTCTTTTGCATACTTGGATATCAAACTCTATAAATACAAGGTCCTAGAAGAAGGGGGCCTGTCAGATCATGAGGAAGATCTGAGGTCCACTTCATTAGAGGGGATCATGGACCTTTTAATAAAGTGTGTTTGACTCAGAGCTGTGCCTCAGTCTCTTTTACTGTAGGTTGGACAATTTTAATCCTCATACTCTCTAGAATAAACACACACACACACAACACAGAGACATAGAAATTCACATACATAAAAGTAATGCAAATGAGACTTTATTTCTGTTCTATCAGAATTTTGGACCTGGAAGGGCTCTTTTATCTCTGGGTTGAGGAGGAGGAGTTGGGTGAGGGGAGACAAGCATCTTGACATTTCTCTCAGCTTGGCTAGAATTGTCCCAGGATGGCAATAAAGGAAAATTCAGGCCATCACAGGGGTGATAACAACTCTAGGAGTAGTTTTCCAGGATCCCTTTGAGACACTGGAGAAAAAAAAAAGAGTGAGGGAATCAAAGATTCCGAAGTGGAAAAAGTTCTTTTCAAAGGACCTCCTGTTCTTGAAGTTTTTGCCTTCCTCCTACCATGTGGTAGATGACCTCTCTGTTTTCTCTGCCTCCCAAACCCACCCACCCACCCACCAAGCAGAAAGGAGGGAGGGGTCTCTCTAGAGTTGCAGCTCCCCTTAGAATGTAAGGTCATTACAAGTAGGAATCATTTCATTCTTTGTACTTATATTCCTAGCACAGAGCATAGCTAGCATAGGACCTGGATCATAATAGGTGCTTAATAAATGCTTGCCAATTGATTGGGGTGGAGTAAGTGGCTCTCCTTACTCTACCCCATTCCTTTGATTCTCCTTACCTGGAGCCATTGCAGGTTATTAAGCACCAAAGGGGACCCAGGCATCTGCAGACCTCTTGGTATTTGTGAAGGTGCTAGGGAAAGGTGGGGAAGGTATCCTATCATGGCCCTCAGTAGTCACAAGGATTCTTACCTATAACTCAAGCCCTCTTCATAGGAACCCCCAATAGACACCAACAAAGGCATGGGAGGGTCTTCCAGTCTCTAGACATACATCTTTCTTACCCCTTTCACCAGGCCCAACCCTTGGCTTGGTTTTGCCTGGCTTTCATTGTCTTTCTAGTCAGTCCTTCCATGCACTCCACTCCAGTCAAATTGGAATCCACTCCCTTCTATCTCCACTATGGTTGTCTATGACTAAATGTCCCCCCTCTCTCCTTCTTCAGGGGTTGAAGTTTTATTCACCCTTTAAAGTCCAAATCAAATACCACTTCCTCCATGAAGTTTTCCCTGATGCCCTGGACAATAATGACCTTTCCCCCACCCAGAGACCTCAGTTCCTCTCTTGTTTTGCATGTTTAGTTCAGTGGTCTTCAAAGTGACTCTGTGGCTTGACCCCAAGGGGTGTGATTGGAGGGTGAAAAGATGGATCAAATCCCACCAACCATCTGACTTGTTTCTAACAGGACTACATCTAACCTTATCTTCCCTTCCAACCTCCCTCCCAAACTTCTCTACTCAACTCCCTCCTCTATAGAGCAAATTCTCAACTTCCCCCTTTATTTCAGATGGGACAATGTGAATTTGTGGGGAGGCATGTATTGGTTGCAGTACATATGGCAGATTTTATGATAGTATCTTTCCCCACCAAACTCATCTCTCTTCAGAAGTTCCCTATTTCTATGGATGACATTGTCATTCTTCATGTCATTGGAACCTCACTGTCATCTTGAACTTCTCATTCTCCCTCATCCCACATATCCAATCAATTGCCAAATTTTGTTGTTTTTTACCTCCCTCAGTCCCTTACATCTATCTCTTTCTCTCCACTCACACGGCCACCACCCTAGCTCAGTCTCTCCTCACCATTCACCTGGGCTACTTCAATAGTCTCTTAATTGTTCTTCCTGCCTCAAGTCTCTTCCCTACTCCAATCCATCTTACACACAACTGCCAAAGTGATTTTCCTAAAGTTTGAGTCTGATCATGTCATTCCCATATGCAACAAATCCTACTGGCAGCTCCCTATGGATTCAAGATCAATTATTACTTTTACTTTGTCTCATATTTTTAAAAATGTCTATTTTATGTATCTTATGATATATGCAATTATTAATGTAATAGTACATGCATATAATTTTCTACATATAAGTAAATTTATATTACTTATATAAACTTATATTACATATAAGTATATTACATGCCTCCATGTATTAAAAACAAATAAATCATTTTATACATGGTACAAATATTTGGGGTTGCTCAAAATTTTTTCACTGATAAGGTGTGTGATCAAAAATGTTTAAAGGCCACCCTTCTAGTGCACCTATCATATAATATGGTGTATTATGGTTATTTGTATTTGTGTCTGATCTGCCTACTAGACTGTAAACTCCATGAGGACAGGGACTATGTCTTATCCAAGCTTTGTAGTTCCCTAACACCAAGCATAGGGCACTGTATACAATAGGTATTTAATAAATGTTCTTGCTCATCCACACCTGTTTTGGCTAAGGTCCTCAATGTATTGATTCAGTTCTTGGGTATAAATATTTAGCTCTTGTTCGGTAGCCTCAGGGCCAGGATGTGTTGGCATCTTTAGTTCAGCTACCCAGATCCCCATAGACAGCAGTGACACACTGAAGAAGAGAAAGTCCGGTGCAGGTATCCAGCATGGGACAGACATCTGGAGAGAAAAGGAAGGACATACAGACAAACAGCACAGGGACGTTGGAGCAGGCACTCCTGTGGAACCTATTTAACTGGATTGATTTAAAAAAAGCCACATTGATGAAATAATGTTACACAGAGGGGGGCATCTCATTTCATAGAAACACATTTATAAAATCTTACAAACAGGTGATCATACAGGTCAGGATTGGCAATTTTAAGATAGGAACATAAGATCTTATATATTAAGAGGTCAAAGGACCCTTAGGAGATCATTTTATCTAACCCTTTCACTTTACTGGTCAGGAAACTGAGGCCCAGAGGGGTTTAAGTAACTAGGAAGTTATTTGGTTAGAATGTATTTCTGATGTCATTGTAAAATGATCTGAGTTGGAACATACCATTTACCTGTTCACATTTCGTGACCCAAACATGTGCCCAGTTACTTGCATACATACAGTGATTCACATAGAAACACACACAGCATATAGAGAGTGACAAACAGTGGCAGCTAGGTGGTGCAGTGGATAGAGCACCGGCCCTGGAATCAGGAGTTCCTGAGTTCAAATGTGACCTCAGACACATAACACTCACTAGCTGTGTGACCCTGGGCAAGTCATTTAACCCCAATTGCCTCACCAAAAAAAAAAGTGACAAACAGTAACAATGTTGGGTAAAAAAAAAACCCCATTATAATCATACATATAGGGCCATACAACTCCAGACATTGATAGGTAGAACAAACATATATTATGATATGCACGGTGAGTGGTACTAGGGCATGCATGATATGCAAAATAGAGAACCACACACACATTCTTCTCTATCCATTCCTCTATGGTATCCCCAGACCCTGGGGGTGGTGATTGGGTATTCCTAGGGGGCTTCCAGAATCTCCTACTGTGTCAGATGGAAACTCCCCCTCCCCCATTTTTTCTTGGCCACCTGCCTTCTCTGCTCAGCCCCAGTTCCTACCTCATCCATCCCTCCCTCTCTCCCTCCCTCCAATTCAATTACCTTCACACTATTCTTCTTAACAGAGCCATGAGGAGGGATGCCCAACTGCCCAATTCCCATTTCTCCGCACCCCACCTTGGGACACAGGGGAATAAGAACTAGTCTGTCCAGTCCTTACTATGTGTGTCAGGCAACAGGTGAGTGTGTCAGGGTCAGCAGAAGAGACTGGGGTACTGCCTCAGGCCAGATAGACTGTCTCTTCTCTGCCTCTCAGGCCCTTTATGCCCCCCTAAGCTCCACCTTCCCAGTCTATCCTTATTCCCTCAGCCCTTAAAGACCCAATGGGAGCTAGTGTAGCCAATTCTCCCTTTTCTCATCTCCTTTCATGATAATTGTGAAGAAGGAGTGGGTGAGGGGATGGGCTACTCTTTGTTCCCACTACTCCCACCCATTCCTGCAGAGTTGCCAAAAGAGGGAGGAGGAAACAGAGAAGAGAATGTTCTCAGGAGTGGGGTGGGGGGGGGGAAGGACAGACTGTTTCTACCTCCTCTATACAGAGTCTCATTGGTCCTCAGATAAAGGGTGCAGGCAATAGGCAAACATTTATTAAGCACTTACTGTATGCCAGGCAAAGACCTAGAAAGACCTGGGCTAGGAAGGAAATTTATCTCCAATCCCCTGCCCCTTTCTACATCCTTCCCAAACCAGTGCATTGAATTACCTCATGCAGCTGCTAGGTGGACCCAAACATCTGGATCCAAGATCTCTAGACTTACTTGAAATGGAATAATGGAAGTCTCTGCCCTGAGAGAATATGGGCAGTAGCTGCTTCATCCCACAATGGATCCCCTACTCTAGACACCCTAGGGGCAGCTAGGTGGTGCAGTGGATAGAGCACCAGCTCTGGAGTCAGGAGGACCTGAGTTCAAATCCAGCCTCAGACACTTGACACTTACTAGCTGTGTGACCCTGGGCACAAAACTTAACCCCATTGCCTAGCCAAAACAAAACAAACAAAAAACCAAAACCAAAACCTAGGCACCCTAAAAACTCCAGCCTCTCTTCTGATATCCTTGAGGAGACATACTTTGAATCATCAACAGAAATTATTGACCGGATGCTCCTGGATAGGAATAGGGAATGGATTTGTGATTTTCACTGGTAGAGATTACTCCTGGGTGTGGAAACCTTGTCTACTAGAGCAGGTCAACACCTTCTGGACAACTTGTAACCTGAGAGAGAGTGCTGTCTAGAGTATGGAGAGACTAAATGATCTGCACGCTGTTGGGAAGGTGACAGGTCCTAGAACAAATAACTCTGTGGAAGTGAGCCGGCCAGAAGGGTTAGGGGAGAGGGACGTCTCAGCTCCTTCTCACTGAAATTTGCTCCTGCACAGGCTGCTGCTGGCTCCTTTCATGTGGAGTTGGGCAACCAGATGTCTCCAGATCTCTGCATGGAATGCAGGCAACACTCTGAGGCACCAGGCTCCGCTAGCCTCCTCCTCAGTCTCAATTCAATTTAGTTCAACAAGCATTTACTGAGCACTTACTATGTACCATGTACTGTGCAAGGCAATGGGGACTGAAAAACAAAAACAAAACTGTTCCTACCTTTGAAGAGTTTACAGTCTATAAGGGAGAGGGGACATTTTGTATATAGATAAGTATAAACAAATTATGTTGCATAAATAAAAATAACTTCAGGGAGGGTGCATTGAAAGTTATGCTGACTCAGTGACCTATTGTTTCCAGTCCTGCTTGTCAATCAGTGTAAGGGGAGGCTCTGTTGGGAAAGGTGACGGAGTCTGTAGCTTTTTGCATTACCTGCTGTTTGTCACGCACTTCTCCCTACTTGTGACTTTGTTACCCCTACCTGGAAATTGTCCAGTACCTTGCTACCTTGGGGAGGAACTGAGATGCAAGGGCCCAACCTCTTTTGCTGCCTTAGACCTATCTGAATCTTTATCCCATTACAAAAGTTCCCAATAAAAGCTGGCCCCACCTTGAAGCCATTGCTGATGTTTAGAGATCAGCCCTTCAAGGTGTTGCTACTTTGCTGTAGCAAATTCTCTTTGTCCTGAGTTTTGCTTCATTAATCAGCTAAAAGCCCGAAAGAAGAATTTTCCTTTCAACAAGAGGAGAACATTCCAGTTATGGAAGAGCAGCTGATACAAATGTTTGGAGGCAGGAGATAGCATATCACTGAAAGGTAGTAGGTAGTAGGCTGGTTGACTGGAACACAGAGCATGTAAAATGGAATAGTGTGAGGCTAATCTGGAAAGATAGGTTAGAACCAAATTGTTAAAAGTTTTAGATGCCGAACAGAGGAGCCTGTATTTTTTTTCTGGAGGTAATAGGGAGCTACCGAAGCTTCTTGAACAAGGGAATAATGTGGTCAGACATACTTTAGGACCATCAGTTTGGTGAAGAGGATGGATTGGAAAATAATAATAGCTATCACGTGTATAGCCCCAACTATGTGCCAAAAACTTCATGATCATTATCTCATTTGATCCTCACAACAACCCTGGGCGGTATGTGCTCTTATTATCTCCATTTTACGTATGGGAAAATTAAGATAAAGTGACTTGTTCAGGGTCACACAGCTAGTAAGTGTCTGAGGCCAGAGTAGAACTCAGGTCTTCTTGACTCCAGGCCCAGGCTCTATTTACTGCACCACCTAGCTTCCTCAAGCTAAGAGAAAAAGAAAGCCTGGTTGTGGGAAGAATTGGGATTAAATAGGAGGCTATCATAATAGACCAGAGGGTCTGAACTAAGGTGGTGGCTATATAAGTGGAGAGGAAGGGATGAATGCAAGAGATGTTGTGGAGGAAGAATTAACAAGCCTTGGAAACTAACCAGGTATGGGAGGTGAGGAAGTGTGAAGAATTGAGGATGACTTCTGAGGTCATCAGCCTGAGCGCCTAGGAAGATGGCAGGATATCCTTTACAGAAATAAAGAAGACAGGGAAAAAAGGAGAATATGGGGTGGGGGAGGGAGAGGAATGAAGAGGAGTGTGTGTGTGTGTGTGTGTGTGTGTGTGTGTGTGTGTGTGTGTGTGAATAATAAAGTCTGTTTTGAACATGTTGAATTTGAGATGCCTATGGAGACACCCAGGGGGAAATGTTCCACAGGCAGTTAGTGATACAGAGTTGCAGTTCCCAAGAGAGATGAAGACTGGATGTGTAACTGTTCTTGTTAACTTAGGATTCCTTTCTTTGCTTGGTGAGTCTCCAAAATGTCTTGAGACTGCTAAGCTTGTGAGAGTGGCTCCATTCCATTTCCACCCATCTATTTCCCCTCTTCTGAACATCTTCTTGACTCCATAATAAAATATTGTGCACTCAGGTACATAGCTCATAGGATCTCAGGTACTAGAAGTGTCAATCATAAAGGCATTATGGATAATGCAGTCATATAGGAAATGCAATACAATGCAATCCCATCACAAAGAAACACATGGGATTAGGGTGTTTGGGGTTGCTTCTTAGTAGGTGGAGTCCACGGCTGCTGACCTGATAGATGGCCCCCTCCCTTCCCAATACCTTCCCTACCTGCTGAGCTAATGTCTCAAAGACTCTTAACAGGGGCAAATCCTTCCATTCCACAAGAAGAAAGCTTCAAATGCACTTAGAGAGGAGCCCCAGGAACTTAGAATCCTAGAATTATAGACTCCTAAATGGATTGGTTTCTGGAATTTGGAGACTGAAATACTTATTCTTCTCTATTTGTAGAGTAGATGGAAAACCTGCCTCCTTTCTCTGTGTCATCTCTAGGCTTAGGAATGAAGGGCTGGTGTCCCAATACTGTGAGCATTTGGTGTGCCCAAGGTGCTTAGCTTCTGAAATGGGAGGAGAGAAGGCCGACACGGGAGCCTGCCCTTCCTATACCTGTCCAGTTGGTGCAGATTCCACAGTGAACACATGTGGTCAGGACACTTTCACTCCTGCTCAGGCTTTCTGTGACCTTACCTAGTTTTTTTCAATGTCAGGGAGCACTGTGAGAGAGAGGAAAGATGGTCTTTGAAAATTCATTTTTCTGAAGTGCCCCTTTGAATGCATGTGTGTTTTTACATCAATGGATTTAAACCAAGAATTGCACACAAGTAAAAATCAATGACCATTTCCTAAATAAAAAATAAATGAAAATAAAATCAAATAAAATAAGACAAGTGCCTTGCATAGTTCCTCAGTTCAGCTTGATTCCGTTCTGCATGAGCCCCTTGGCCCACCTGTCAGAGTACCATTCCTCAGACCCTGGTCCTTGAGGAAACAAGTTTCTACAAGTAGCAGGGGAAAAGGATTAAGATACTTCATCTCTATTTGGAATTTGGGTGTTGCCAATCTTTTCTAGCCATTTCCCTTCCCCTCTCACAGGGCATGACTTTCTCTCTAGTTGCCCCTCCGGAGGCTCCACCCATTCAAGGGATGTCCTTGGGCATGTTCAGGGAAAAACAATGGTTACTCACCCAACCTCCTGCTAAGCCAAAATGGCTACCTGGGCCCACTTGCCTAGGGGAAAAATGGATTCATGCTTTTACCTGGTTTTGGGATGTTACAGAATATAAATCAATAAGATTCTTTTTCATTTGGCTCTAGAATCCCCAGTCAGGAAGGTCCTGATAGTTGCCTACCGAGATATTTATTTTCTCTTTCTCATTATCTCTCTCTTTGTAACATGCTTATCCTTACTCTTTTCTCTTGCATCTTATTTCCACTAATGAAAAACATACAAGTCTGCTCTGGTTGACCATCCTTTAATCTTGTGCTGGTTTTAAATAGTACCTGAACAGAAATGTAAACAAACTCTGGAGAACAGGCAAGCTTTATGTTTAACATGTTTTCCTGGGCAAGGAGAGAAGAGAAGCAGGGGCAGGCCAATCATTGTCCTCTTTCAGTTCTCTCAAATGGAAATTTCAACCAGGACTGGTCTGTCCAGACAAGCCTCTTGTCTTGGTCTCAGGCTTCTCCCCTCCAAGTATCAGGTAGAGGTGGTGGCAGCAGCAGTCAAATTCCAGTGTCTGCTCAAATGCCAGCAACTCCCCTTCCACTGTGGCTTTAGTCTCTTTTTAAACCTGAGAGGGGTGGCCAGCTGGCTCACCCTCCTATCTAGTATATCCCAGCTCCCACCAAACTTCTCCTTCAGGGTGAAGTCTTTACCTTTAACACTATTTCTAACCCTTAATTTTTAGACAGGGGAGAAAAACAAATGGAAGATCTCTATCTTCTGGCCAAAAACTCTGAGGATCTTCTCCTCCCAGATTGATTCTTTTGTGAAGGCAAACTAGGCTATCTTTTGCTTCAATACTTACCTAGCCTTTAATAACTCAATGGCCATTGACCTCAGACAAACTGAAACCTGGGAAAGACCTGAGCTTAAAAAGACCAAGGTCTCCCACTGCATCCTGGTCATTGCCAGTTATCTTGACCTGTGTCTTGCCATTGCACTCCAATGACTTTGGAGGAGAGAGTGAAGCTGATGACTCTGCACGGCTCTGCCTCACTTAAATCCAATTCACTTGCAAGACAAGACATCACCCTCCTGATGTCACTGGTCCTCTTTGAGAATGAAGGACAAACAACAGCAACATCTTACCCAACAAGCTTCATCCCAGCAGTTCCAAATCCTTTTGTAGAAGGGGCGCTATACTTTCTCACCTTCTTGTCCTTTCTCACCTCTGTGTTTTAGCTCATATTGTTACATATGCCTAATTCTTAGGAGAAGTCACTTCTGTGTGGCCTCAGTTTCCTTATCTGTAAAACAAGGAAGATGATATTCCAGTTTGTCATGAAGATGCCCATCACTGGGCATCTTCCTTAGTGAAGAGAATTGAACTTCACTGTGAAGACCAGATTCTGAGGCTGAATCCACGGGTTGCATTATCACTGCTTGAAATTCCTCTTGGATGTACACTGGCTTTAAATAGTAGAGTATCTGACCCTGGGCTACATAAGACTCACAGAGAAACATAAGGTACCACACGACCTCCTGACTTTCCTGCCAGAAGTATAACAGCCAGGACTATATACTTCACCACCAGGGAAGAGAGTAGTGGAAGATTCCCAGATCAGCCAAGTGCACTGCTTGGAGCCTTTCTGTCCACTTGAAAACTCTTGAAAGGGCTGGACTATACCTGCATTAAAGGCAGGGAAAAAATGGTTTAAATATCTTCTGGATCTGGATGGAATGCCTGAAGTTCATCTCCAGTGCATGCTTTCAGCTGATCTTACCCCTATATTTGTTATTCTGTTAGGTTAAGTCAAGTTGACAGGCGTTTAGTGTTCATTCATTTTTCAGTCGTTTCTGACTCTTTGTGACCCCTTTTAGAGTTTTCTCAGCAAAGATACCAGAGTGATTTGCCTTTTCCTTCTCCAGCTCATTTTGTCGATGAGGAAACTGAGGGCAACAGAGTTAAATGATTCGCCCAGGGTTATACAGCTAGTAAGTGACTAAGGCCAGATTTGAACTCAGGGAGAGGAGACTTCCTGACTCCTGGCCCAGAGCTCTATCCTCTGTGTCACCTAGCTGCCCAAGCATGAATTAAGTGCTTGTTATATGCCAGATGCTAAGTACTAGGGACACAAAGAAAGACAAACAGTGTGTCTGCCCTCAAGGAGCTCACATTCTAATGAGGGAGACAACGTGTAAATAACAAGAGATGTACAGTGTAGCTTATAGGATTCTGGGCTCACTCTCCCAATCCTCACAAGCACTGATGCTTTGGGTCCTCAGAGCTTACCTACCTACTTTCCCCCTCAAAGCTCTAGGAGGTAACCCTGAGGGGTTGGGGTTTCTCATTAGCTCCCATTTGGCTCCCATCTGTTCCCCACCTCCATATAATTTGATCAACTAATATCTTCTTAATGTCATCTAATCAGTTAACATCTCTTCAACACCAATTAATCAACTGACATTCATTAGCTGTTACAAAGGAATATTTACTGAGTAATTATAGCAGGATTGAAGTATAAAAACATCCCAATCTGGGAGTAATGTTCTTCTCCACACTTTGGTCCTTGGGAAGAGTGGGCTCATACTTAAAGTGGTTGCTACAAAACACTCTCCCCACCAAGTTCCCTTCTGGATGGGACATAATTGATGAAATGGATCACTGTCTTGTTTGCAGGTCATGGCAGACATGGTGTTTTCACTGCTGGCTCAATTCACTCTGGTCTGGGTCAAGTAGCTAGTTAGAGCTAGTTTCTCACCCACCTTGGCTATTGTGGCTGTTGTGGCTATGGGTAGACTCTGCTACCAACTCTAGTTGCTGGACCTCTGATGGCTCTGTTGATTTCACCTTTGCAACTTTTCTCTAATTTTCCCTCTTATTTCCTCTGACACTGCCACCATCTTGGTGCAGATCCTCATCTCTTCATACCTGGACTTTTGCAAAAGTCTGCCTGCCACAAGTCCCTCCCCACTCTAGTCTATTCTCTCTTCATCAGCTAAATTGATTTTCCTAAAGCAAAGGTCTAACCATGTGTTTCTTCTCCCCTCCCCATCCCACCCCCCCCTTCCATAGATTCTAGTGATTCTCTATCACCTACATGACTAAATGTAAAATCTTCTGTTTGGCATTCGAGTCCTTCATAAAGTAGGCACATTTCCCCCACCTTTATAGTCTTATACCTTGCTCCCTAATATCTCCTCTTTGATCTAGTGACACCAGACTCCTTACTATTCCTCAAACAAGACATTCCATCTCTCAGCTTTGGGCATTTTCTCTGACTGTCCCCCATGCCCGAACTGTTGTTCCTCCTCAGTTTCAGCATCTATCTATTTTCAATACCTGTGTCAATATAAATCTACAAATGCAGGGCAGCTAGGTGGTGCAATGGATAGAGTACCAGTCCTGTAGTCAGGAAGACCTGAATTCAAATCTAGCCTCAGAAACTTATTAGCTGTGTAACTCTGGGCAAATCACTTAACCCCGATGGCCTCAAAAAAACAAACAAAAAAATATAAATCTATAAATAGCTCAAAAAAAGCTCCCTCCCCACAATTGATGGGAGCAAAAGCACTACTGAATTGTACTCTCATTGCTTCAATTCAGCCTGGAACAAATGACTATTGCCAGGTTACAAACCACTAAAAAGATTAGGTTGATAATAGAAGGGATAACACACCATTAACTTCAATGAGTGCCATCGTAAAGCATGTGTCTCAGAAGTATAATGGCAACCGCGTGAACTTGGATTTTCATACAGCCTGTACAACTCACAATTAGTCAACTCCACACCAGCACACATGGCCATCATCAACAGGGCAAAAGACTCTGGAACTGCAAATTTCAATTCCTGGGTTCTAAACTTGTGTCTAAAACACATTTTATTTAGAGAAGCTGATCTGAACTTAGAGAAAACCCAATAAGTACATCTGAGACATAGAAGGCAAAGAGAGAAAGTCAAGTACTGTCATGAGCATTCACTGGATAGTTCTGTGAGGAATCTGATTACCAATCAGTGTCTATTATTAAAAAATATATTGTTCATGGTTCGAGCCTATTTCTAGGGACCATTTACCTAAATAAGAAAGACAGTGTGGTACAGTGAATAGAGGGCCAGCTAATCTTAGAGTCAAGAAGACCTGGGGTCAAGTTCTTCCTTTGCCATGTAATATAGTGTAACCATCAACAAGTCACTTAACTTCTCAGTGTCCTGAAACAAGTCTCTAAGACTATCTATCTACCTAGCTATCCATTTATCTAACTATTTTTTTTTGAATCAATCTGGTTGAGTGACTTGCCCAGGGTCTAAGACTATATGTTATAAATGAGTTCTGCTTAGAATTGATGGAAAGAGATTCCTCACCAAAGGTTACCTGCACTTACAAAATCCCAAGTCTAAACCAAAAATTTTATGTAAAGGATATTTCTAATTCTCTGGGACAGGGCTCAAAGTTCAAAAGATTAGAAGTGCTTAAAATATGCAAGAAATTGATAATTTTTATTACATTAAATTAAAAAGGTTTTGCACAAACAAAGCCAATGCAACTAAGATTAGAAGGGAAGCAGAAAGCTGGGAAACAATTTTTACAGCCAGTATTTCTGATAAAGGCCTCATTTCTGAAATATATAGAGAACTGAGTCAAATTTATAAGAATACAAGTCATTCTCCAATTGATAAATGGTTACAGGATCTGAAAAGTCAATTTTCAGAGGAAGAAATTAAAGCTATCTATAGTTATATGAAAGAATGCTCTAAATCACTATTGATTAGAGAAATGCAGATTAAAACAACTCTGAGGTACCACATCAGATTGGCTTACATGACAAAATAGGAAAATGATAAATGTTGGAGAGGTGGGAAAATTGGAACACTAATGCATTGTTGATGGAGTTGTGAACTGATCCAACCATTCTGGAGAACAATTTGGAACTAGGCCCAAAGGGCTTTAAAACTGTGCATACCCTTTGACCCAGCAATACCACTTCTAGGTCTGTATTCCAAAGGGATCATAAAAAAGATAAAAGGACCCACATGTACAAAAATATTTATAGCAGCTCTTTTTGTGGTGGCCAAGAATTGGAAATTGAGGGGTTGTCCATCAATTGAGGAATGGCTGAACAAGTTGTAGCACACGAATGTAATGGAATACTATTGTTCCATAAGAAATGATGAGCAGGCCGACTTCAGAAAAACCTGGAAAACTTGTATGGACTGATGCTGAGTGAAATGAACAAAACCAGGAGAACATTGTACACAGTAACAGCAACATTGTATGATGATCAACTGTGATTGACTTAGCTCTTCTCAACACTACAAGGATCTAAGACAATTCCGAAAGACTCATGATGAAAAATGTTATCCACATCTAGAGAAAGAACTATAGAGTCTGAATTCAGGTTGAAGCAAACTATTTTCTCTTTTTGTTGTTGTTTTCTGTTTCTTCTATCTTGTGGTTTTCCCCTTTGGTTCTAATTCTTCTTTACAACATGACTAATGTGGAAATGTGTATAAAAAGTATGCAAGCTGGGAATATAAGGTAAGGGAAACTAAGCTGAGTTTGCCCCCTAGAAAACCATCAAATATTGGTCAGAATTCCATGACAACAACTAATCAATCAACAAGTATTTATTAAGCATTTATTGTGTGCGCTGGGGAGAAAAATACAAAGGACAAAATCAATCCTGCTTTCAAGGAATTTATATTCTGGGAGGTGGGGAGAGAAAGGAGAAGGTGTATAGGTGTTCAGGAAAGACTAGTACCACTGGTGTGAGGGCTGCCAAGCTTTTTGGGGGCTGCTTTCCACCTTTGGTGTCCACTTGCCACCCAACTCTCACCTATGGCCCCAATAAGCTGTAGCATGGGCACAGGCCAAACCCTGGTAAACCATTTTGACAGATGGGGTAAACCAGGTTGGGGGTAACCTATAGGCCTCAAACCCATTGGTGAGTTAGGGGAGTATTTACCCCAAGCAGGTGAAGACTACCCCTGGTGGAATGGGTAGATGAGAACAATTTGTTTTGATGACCATTAAGGTCCTTCTGGAGCAGGAGCTGTCGAAGATGCTGAGGTCATCCACTGCATTCCAAGTCATCACCAGTTATCTTGACTTTTGTTTTGCCGTTGGACTTTGATGAATCTGGAAGAGAGTGAAGCCATTGACTTTGTACAACTCTGCCTCACTTAAATCCAATTTATGCATGAATCAAAAGATATCACCCAAACCATTTTTACCATTTTTACCTACCTTGAAGACCTATGGTGAGAGACAAGTGATAAAGCAGCAGGTGAAGAATACACTGGCAGCTGTAGTTACAACCCTGCACACAGGCAGCTCAAACCATAGGGACATCTCACTGGACTGAAGCAGCAGTGTGATTCAACAGTTCCCTGGATGTCTGAGCAGCCTTTTTTAAAGGACTATATTGCTCATCTCCTGGTGTGAGGAAAGGACTAGAAAAGGTGCCCTAAATATTGTCTGCTTCATCCAACCCTGGCCTGCTTACCTTGGCAGGCCTACTTACCTTGTCAGGCTTACCCCATGGTAGAAACACATAAAAAAATAATATAAAAACTTTTGTGAAGATGATTCCCCTCACTATTGGCACATGGAATGTGTGCACACTTATGGACAACATGAAATCCAGTAGACCTGAAAGATTGACAGCTCTTATTTAGAAAGAACTCAAGCATTGCATCCAAATTGCAGCCCTGAGTGAAACAAGCTTACAAATGAAGGCCAGCTTACCAAAGTTGGAGCTGGATACATGTTTTTCTTGAGTGGCCACAATGATGAGGAAGGAAGTGAAGCTGAAGTAGGTTTTGCAATCAGAACTAATCTTGTCAACAAGCTTGTATGCCTCCTGAAAGGAGTGAATGACAGGCTCATGATATTGCATTTGCCACTTGTAGGAAAGCACCACACCACCATCATAAAGGTGTATGCTCCCACCATGACAAACTAACGATGTCGAAGAAAATTTTAGGAAGACCTGGGGACCCTTATCGTCAATGTGGTAAAAGAGGACAAGCTCATAATTCTGGGTGACTTTAATGCCAGACTAGGCATAGACTAATAGACATGGCAAGGAGTCCTTGGGAGGAATGGAGTTGGAAACAGCTACAGCAACAGTCACTTAGCTACTGAAAACTTGTGCATCTTTTGACTTTCTCATCACCAGCACTGTCTTCGGTTTCCCTAAGCACAATATAACTTCATGGATGCACTCTGGAAGCAAACTTTGGCATTTAATAGACCATGCCATTGTAAGGAGAACAGATAGACAGGATGTAAGTGACAAAGGCAATGTGTGGCGCAGAGTGCTGGACTGATCACAGACTTATCCTTTCCAAGCTAAATATTGGCATTCAACAAAAGCTGTGGCCCCAAGGCAAGATGCCTACCAAAAGACTTAATGTCAACAGATTAGAGCAGTTCTCTGAGTGTAAACAGTTACTAAGAGTTTTGAAAGCTAAGCCAACACATGGTTGGCAACAGTGGGGAAGAAAAGAAGTGGGCAGCCTTCAGAGATTTGGTGTACAGCGTTACATTTACTCATCTGGGCTAGAACACTCACAAACATCAGGAGAGGTTTGAGGAAAAAGAGGAGGAAATTCAGAAGCTACAAAATGAAAAATGAGAACTCCACAGGGTTTACCAGTAGGATAGTCTGTCTCTAAGAAGGCAGTGCTTAACTTCATCAAAAGTAAAGTGTAATTGAAGATTAGAGAAATGCAGGATTCTTGGCTCAGTAAGAAGGTGGACGAAATTCAGTTCTACATTGATAGTAACAATCCAAAGCACTTTTATGATGCCCTGAAGGTGATTTATGGGTCAAAGACCTACTCAGCTACAACCACTCAGCACTGATGGAGCCACATGATCCTGGAGAGATGGGCTGAACACTTCAATAACATTTGCAACAGACTGTCATCAACCAACAATGGTCTGAAACCATTGACTGTATACCTCAGGTTGAAGTCAATCCCTCTCTAGCCAAACTTCCAACTGAAGAAGAAGTTTTGAATGCCATTAGGCTGCTCTTGTGTGGCAAAGTGCCTGGTGCTGATTTTATTGCAGTTGAGATTTACAAGGCAAAGTATTCACTGCTCATACAAAAACTGACTAAAATTTTCTGGGCTATATGGCAAGAGGAGGTTATCCCTTAGGAATTCAAGGATGTCTCCATTGTCCATCTCTATAAAGGAAAGGGAAATAGGTTGTTCTATGACAATCACAGGGGGTGGGGTGTGTCTCTCACTCAGTCATTGTCAGCAAGATTCTTGCCAGAGTCCTCCTTAATAGGCTGATCTTTCACCTGGAAGATGGTCATCTACTTGAAAGCCAGTGTCGTTTCAAAAAGAGCTTAAGAATGGTCAATATGGTGTTTGCTGCCCAGCAACTCCAGGAGAAATGCCAGGAACAGAATAGAGTTCTGTACCCAACATTTATCAGTCTCACCAAGGCCTTTCATACTGTCATTTGTGAAGTCTTGTGGAAGATCACGGCAAAATTTGTTTGCCCAGAGAAGTTCATCAGTATTGTAAGCCAGTTTCATAATGGCATGTTTGCACTGGTTCTGAATAATGGACAATGCTCTCACATTTTCCCAGTCACCAATGTAGTAAAGTAGGGCTGTGTACTTGCTCCCATGCTTTTTAGCATGATGTTTTCAGCAACATTGTCAGATGCCTTTAATGGGGATGAAAACAGCATGAAGGCCAGCTGCCACACTGATGGTAAATTATTTAACTTGTAAAGGCTACAAGCCAAGACTAAAGTAGAGGGAATGCTGGTACTTGACTTTTTGTTTGCAGATGATTGTGCACTCAATGCAGCCTCTGAGACTGAGATGCAACAGAGCATGGATTGATTCTTTGCCACATCTGCTCATTTTGGCCTAACAATTACTACCAAGAAAGCAGAGGTTCTCCACTAACCAGCACTGCACCATCTATATGTGAAACCAGCAGTTACAGCAAATGGAGAAAATTTCAATGCTGTGGATAAGTTCACTTATCCACTTACTTTGGCAATGTACTTTGCAGGAATGTCCATATAAGTTGATGCACACATTGCCAGAGCTAGCTCAGTGTTTGGAAGGCTCTGAGAAAGTGTAGGAGAGAAGAGGTATTCAGCAGCCTACCAAATTGAAGATCTACAGAGCCATTGTGCTGACCTCATTGTTGTATGTCTGTGAAACCTGGACAGTATACCAGGAAACTGAATTGCTTCCATTTGAATTGTCTTAGGAAGATTCTGAAGATTACTTGGCAAGATAAAGTACCAGACACTGAGATCCTTTCTTGAACTGAACTGCCAAACATTTAAACAGAGAATGAAACACCAATCGGCTGGCCATGTTGTTTGAATGCCAAAGGTATGTTTGCCTAAAAGACTATTTTATGAATAACTCATACAAGGCAAATGTTCACACAGAGGTCAGAAGAAGTGAGACAAGGACATTCTCAAGGTCTCTCTGAAGAACTTTGGAATTGATTGTGAGACATGGGAGACATTGGCATAACTATGATGTGCTTGCATCAAAGAAGGTGCTGCGCTCTCTGAGCACAACAGAATTACAGTAGCTCAAAGGAACTGTGAGATATGCAAAGTTAGTATCGTTTCTACTCCAAATGTTCATATGGACTGTTTGTGCTCTACCTGTGGTAGAACATTCTGAGCTCATATTGGTCTAATCAGCCAGTCAGACACATGTACCTTGACTTCAACATAGGGATGTCATTTTGGTCCTCGTTGAGAACAAAGGACAATAACCAGCCAACACCTTGTACTCCCCTAGGTATTCTTTGTTCTAGTGACCCTGACCTCCTTGCTGTTCCATGATTAAGACACTCCATCTCTGAGATCAGGACAATTTCACTGGCTGTCCCCCATGCCTAGAATGCTCTCTCTTCTCATCTCTACCTCCTACCTTCCCTTGGCTTCCTCCACATCTCAGCTAAAATTCCACCTTTTACAGGAATCCTTTCCTAATCCCTCTTAATTCTAGTCCCCTCCCTCTGTGATTATTTCCTGTATATTTATTCCATATATGGCTTGTTTGTACATAGTTGTTTGTACGTTGTCTCCCCCATTAGCTTGAGGGCAGGAACTACCTTCTGCCTTTCTTTGTGTCCTTAGCACAGTGCCTGACACATAGTAGGTGCTAACGAATGTTTTTTGACTGACTGAGTGTAACTTGCTTTTTAAATTAATATTTTGATAAAAGTATTTCAATATAATTGTTTCCTTAAGGCAGCAGAGGACTCTCCTTTCACCCCTGTTGACACAGTTACAGAAAATCTAGCAATAGCAACAAAAGAAGTAAGAATTTAAAGGCCTAAACATAGGGCAAGGATGAGACAAAACTATCCCTGTTTGCTGACAACATGAGAGTTTACTTAGAAAATCCCAGAGAATTGAAGTATGGCAGCTTCAGCAAAGTAAAAGGACACAAAATAAACTCACAAAAATCAGGGCAGCTAGGTGGTGCAGTGGATAGAGCACTGGCCCTGGATTCAGGAGGACCTGAGTTCAAATCTGGCCTCAGAAACATAACACTTACTAGCTGTGTGATCCTGGGCAAGTCACTTAAACCCATTGCCTAGCTTAAAAAAAAAACAAAATGTCACAAAAATCCACAGTATTGCTATATAACAGTGTAGAAAAATATATATTTTCCTCTATACAGAGAAAACATTAGCCAGAGGAGTCCCATTTTAAATAAATACAAAATGCATAAAGTACCTGGGAGTCAATCACTAAGGCATACTGAAGGCAAGATATATATATATGAATGTAAATATATGTATATATTATGTATATGTGTATATATATGTGTGTGTGTGTAAAACAGTTCTCACTTTAAGTAAATTCACATTATGCAAATTCAACTTCATGTAAAGAATTGTGAAAGAAATCTCCATTCCAAAAAACACCTATGTTAACTTTACTATACAGTATTGCTCCCTCCCTGCTCTCCAGAGGAGAGAGTGAGGCTGATGACCTTGAACAGCTCTCCCTCACTTAAATCCAATTCACTTGCAAGACATGGCATCACTTTCCTGATGTCATTGGTCCTCTTTGAGAATGAAGGACAAACAATATTAATAATAACCTCCGCTAGGAGCTCTGAGGCCTTCCTCCCCTGACAGAGCCCAAGAAGGGATATTAGAATAATACTTTCTCTGATGTTTTGCAAAACAACTGTGGCAGGCATGTACACACATATGTATGTATGTATGTATACATGCCATGGTATAACTCTAAGTAAATATCTATATCTATATATCAATTGAATCTGGCTGTGTGTATCACTGAATAGCATACATGAGAAGCCACATAATGTGGTACAAAGAACACTGCATTAGAATCAGGAACACCTAGAGTTTCAAATGCGAGCTCTGACACCTACAAACTATGTGACTTTAGGCAAATGACTTAAATTTTAGTTTCCAAAACAATAAAATGAGATTTTTACATTCCCTGACTCACTGGGTTGTTATGAGACAAGTGCTTTGTAAATCTTAGCAAGCTATAGAAATGTAAGTTAGTATTATGCATCGATGTCCATTATTCTCTGGGTGTATTTGCTATGTTAATCACTGAGTATATCCCCTTTTCCTTCCCCCCTCCCACCTGGACTTCACTCTAGATGCCTGCCCTGCACTGAGGGACAGGTGTCCACTATGGCCTTCTTCCTCTTCTTCAACCAGGCATTCTGCCTGTTTCTCTAGAGACTTGGGTGGGGAGGCCTCTCTCATGCACCTGTTGTTCCTCTCATGTATCCATTAAAAAAGTCTGGGGTGGTGGGTGAGAATCCTGATGATGATGGGAAATAACACTTAGACATCTGTACCTCTTCCCTGGAATTCCCAGAAACATGGAAGGACAGTGATGTTTCATTGAGAGACAGTGATGCCAGTGGTGGATGAGGAGTGCTTAGCATAGTACCTGAACTAATCTAAAGGTCTAAACATAGGGAAAAGGTTCTTAATAAATATTTGTTGATTGATAGATTGGGGCCCTGAGCTACCAAGGGTTTGGAAGTTTTTCCTTGTAGTATGTAATCTTAAAAAACAAAACAAGAACTATTATACATACATAATATACATACATAATAAATGTATGTTTATCATAAAGTTTAAAAAATTGTATCTCTTTTGATGGAAAACAGGCTTTCTCCTCTTATTTGTAAGTTTTTTAAAAATTTTAATGTATATTTGAAGCATGAAATATATAAACAAGTAATAACTCACTAGATTTTTTTAAATGGGGGCTTGATTTGTAAAAGAACTGGATTTCTAGGAGGCAAAAATTGTATTAGTTGTAAATTATAAATTCTTTGTTAAAAGGGATGATTCTCTGGGAGCAGGGAGGGGTGAGGGATACAGGAAGAAATTAATGTAAAAGCAAAAGCTATCAACAAAAATTGATTTTAAAAAGTATCAATTGGAAGACAGTATACATCAGTGCTTCAGGGGATTTGTGACCTTCTCCTTCCACTGGTGTATATGGCCACTGGTGTAGATGGCCATTTAGTACTTATTCTGTGTGATTCTTGTCTGTGTCCTATAAATGCTCTCAAAGGGGTCTACATAATGCATCATAGGTCTTTCTTTGGGTCCTTTAACATGTCATGGGTAGTAGTTCAGGACTCACTCTCTCTGTCTGTTGTCCCACGCTCACATTATATGAATGACCCACCCTCCTTTTCCTACATACATTTCCTGAATGATGTCTTTCATGTCACACTATCAGAACTCACCTGAGATGTCTAGAAATAGCCTCTGGGGCAAGGGGTGCTTCTTTCTTCTCTTGCCTTCTCCCCTTCTACCTCTCCCCACTCATCCAGGGTCAGGTACAGTCACTACCCTTGGGGGTACCCTCCCCCCTTTCTTACCCCCTTGCCCTGTCTGCTTCACTGGTGAAAAGGCTTGGATGAGATGGGACTCAACAGTTCCATTCCTTTTGGTAAGAGGTAGGACAACAAAGCTTTTCCATCTTCCCTGTGTCTGCCTCCTAGAATCCTCTAGCTCTTACCATCTCTCTTGTCTCTATGTCCTGTAACCCCCCAAAACGATCATCTTTACTACCTATTTAACCTAAGGACCCTTGGGCCTTGCCATCTGTCCTGTAGCTGAAATTTCTTTTATGTGTTGTCTCTCCCCCAATTAGATTATGAACTTCTTGACAGCTGGGACTGTCTTCTCCTATTAGTATCCTCAGTCTTTAGAATAGTGCTGGGCAACCAGTAAGTTTTTTCATTCATTAATTCACTTTTTGTATGTGTGATATGCTATAGCATATATATATATATATATATATATATACCTTCCACTCATCTCTCCATCACCCTCTTGGTCACCCACAATTACTCTGGTTGTTTGGGGATCCTGGTGTTCCATGATTCACAGCCACACAGCATCCCATGCCTCAGTGGGGTATTACAGCTAGTCTTCTATTTGGGGAGATACCTTGTGCTTGGGGAGTCAAATCCATGATGCCCCCAATGAAAAATAATAACTCATATTTTTACAGAATTTTAAGGTTTATAAAGCATTTCCCTCACAACAATCTTGTATAGAAGATGGTACAAATATTAATATCCCCATTTTACAGATTAGGAAACTGGAGACCAGAGTGATGGATGTGCTTTGCAAAGGATCACATGGTTACTAAGTGCTAGAGGTCTCCAGACACTCTATCCAGTACTGTTTCCAAAAAGCTATATTTCATATCAGAAAACTATGGGGAAGAGCAGAGGAGGATGGAATATTTAAAATGAAGAAGTTGCATGTGCATATGTGTGTATGCATATGTGTATGTGTGGGGGGGTTCAGGGCTTTCGGGGAGACAGGAGGACATTGCTCCTGGTTGTGATAGTCTAGGAAGCCTAAATATTAAGTATCCTTATTCAGGAACCTCAGGAGCCAGAGGGGGAATTCAGAGTGGCATCTCACCTTTTTTTTTTTTTTTTTTTAGCCTCCTCTAACATTGTAATTCAATCTCTATGCTATAGGCTGTGAGGACCTCCCCACCCCCCATCCATCCCCACACTGTTGCAGCCTTTGGGACCCACTTGATTCATCTCACTTTAGAATCTTGGTCCTGAGAGAGAATAGAATTTGGAGCCTGGCCCAAGGCTCTGCCACCACCGTCTGGGGAAATGGTTCCTGATCTCCTAGTGTAACTGCTTCGGTAACTGCCAGGGAGAGAAGTAGAATGGGCATTGCCTGTCTTGACCTTGCTGGTTCCCATCACATAGTGCCTAGCACTCCCAAACAATACTGCACACAGACCCTTTCCCCCTCTCCCTCCCCCTTGGCACACCTTGCTTTCACACAGATACACAGATACACAAACCAAGGGCTGCCCTGGTGCCCCAGTCCCCACTCACGGGGACATGTTGATAGCCTCCAGTTCCTTGCCCAGATTGAACAGGAAGTCTTCCATCTGCTCAATGGTGGCTTCTTCCCCAGGATAGTCTGGAAGCTGCATTACTGCACAGGCTCCCCAGCCTGCCAACATCAGCAGCAGACACACCACCAAGGACAGAGGCCATCTACGGAGGCTTGTCATCTGTGGAGAGGGGCAAAGGAGAAGGCAAAGTTTGTAGGGAATAAGAAAGGAGGTTGAGGAATAAGAGGAGAAGAGACAGGGGACAGCAAGTGTCAGGAGAAAAAGGAAAGAGGCAAAGAGGTGGGGAATCTGGGAAATCTCGGATGGTGGGAGAGGAAAGATTGGAAGAGTTGGGATGGGAAGCCTAAGGTAGAGAGGAGAAACGGGATAGGGATAGGGAAGCTAAGAAGAAAAAAAGGGAGGGTAAGAAGAACAGAAAAGGAACAAGATGTAGTATCTTCCCATTAGCACTTACCCCAGGGCTTCAGCAACTGATATGTCTCCTTGACAGCCTGTTTCCCCAACCCTCAATCTGAGGATTGAGAATAACTCATCCTAGGGTTCTAGGTCCCTTCTCTTACCCTGAGAGATGAGAACTTGGGAGCTTGAGATTTGAAGACTGAATAAAGGCTAGGGCCTAGGCTGTTCCTATTCTTTACTTCCCTTCTGGACTTTAGTCTTTCCTCCAATGCTCAACCTTTCATTCTCTGGCTCCCTCCCAGCCCCCTAGTCCATTCATTCCTCAGGCACCTGGAAATCCTCTTCTTGGCCACACAAGCTGCTCTTTCTTAGTGTTCCAGGGTAATACCAGAAGAATCAAACACTTGTCCTGCTAGGGTGCCTCCCGCTGCTTCAATAACAGTCCTGGGGGCAAATGAAGGGGTGGGGGGCAATGGGCATTGTGGAGTAGACACAGGAAGATGAACTTATATCAACTCAGGGACTTAGCACTGTGGCATAATGATAGGAATACTGAACTTGGAACCACAGGCCCTGGGTTTGTGCCCCAGATCTGTTCCTTACTTCCCTGTATGTCCATGGGTCAGTCATCCCCTTTCCAGGTCCTTCTCTACCTGCCTCCAAGACTGACAAAAAAGCAGTCAACTTTCTGCCCATCTGGAGGTGCCATGAGGACTGGGTAGAGAGTGGCACTGGAAAGGACAGAGACAGAGAAGCCCTTCTTGGCATACAATGGAGTAATAGGCTTGAATAAAAAACTGCCTTCCATAGATTAGATCATTTGATTCTCAGGACAACTCCATGAGGTAGTTGTTATTATAATTGTCCCCCTTTTACAGATGTAGATACTGAGGCTCTGAGAGACTAAGTCTCTACTCCAGGGTCACACAGCTAATAAAGGTCTGAGGAAGGCATCCAATCCAAGTCTTCCTGATACCACATTGAGCCCTCTGCTCACTTTGTCAGCCTATTTTTGAAGGGAAGCAGCAATCCATTTCTATAAATTTATCAAGCCCTTTTCTTTACTCACAACAACCTTATCACATCCTGAAGTTTTCATATTCTGTTTCTTGATCATGAAGGGCCCCCATCATATCCTTGAGTGTGAAGGATTTGTCCAGTGAACAGAAAGCCAGGGCAGAAAATGGGAGAGGGCCCCAGCTAGAGGGTCCAGCGGGCCAGATCCTCCTTCCTTCCCAGCACATGCCACTTATTAGGGTGTCAGCACCCCAAACAACAACCCAAGTAGCCTGATCCAGTCCCTAGAAGTGGGCTTCATTCTGCTCTGTCTCCAGGCTGGTCCTGTTCGCCCACCACCCACCTCTACTTGTTAATTGTAATGGAGGCAGAACGGTACGATGGGAAGAACGATGGATTTAGTATGAGGAAAAACCTAGTTTCTCTCCTCTGACATTTATTAGCTGTGTGACCACAGGCAAGTCATAGCGTCTCCAGGTCTCAGTTTCTTCATCTATAAAATGGGAATAATAAGACCTGTAAAACCTGTCTTGCAGGGTTGTTATGAGAATCAAATGATACACTGTGTACAGAACCTGCTATAAATGCCAGCTATTATTATTTATTATTACAATTACCTTGAGTTCCCTGCTGCCTGGGATCTTGTCTCTTGCTCTCCCACCCTGGTCTAGGCTGGGGTTCCAGACTCTCTCCCAAGTACCACTTGGCATAGCACAAGCCTCTTTGGAGGCTGGATCCTTTGTGGTGGTAGTGGGAGGGGGCGGGGAAACAACACACGGTCTCTCCAGCTCTTTAACACACTTCAGAACAGTGAGCATACTTCCGTGCCAAGGGACTCTGGTAGCCATGCCAACTTCCTGGTCATGCTCCCTTCGCTCCACCATCTCCACACTGACATTCTTTTTCCTGCTCTGCTTGGCTCCCGGCCCATTTCTTTAACCTTATGCCCACACACACAGAGCATGGGCAGGGAACAGGGTGGCATCAATTGTGCTGGGCAAGAGACCGAGAAGGAGACATGCTGGGGGCAGGAACAGTACATGCTGAACATGTCCAGACTCCCAGGGGCTCTGGAAGGCACCCCCTATCAAGGCAGAGAGTGGGGGTGTATGACAGAAGTGCCCAGAGAAAGAGTTAGATGATATCATGGGAGTAGCTGGAGGTCAATGAAAGCAATGGCAGCTGGCATTTACATAAGACTTGACAGTTTATACTTTCACATATGTGTAATTTCTTTTTAATTTTCATTTCTTTTTTTTAATGGATAAAAATCTATTTTCTCTTTGTCCCATCTTCCCCCTCCCCACATTGAGAAAAAGAAAAAGATAAACAAAATCCTTGGGTTTCCCCCACCACTTATTAGTATTTTATTTTTGAAAATTACAGGTAAAAATAGTTTTTCGACATTCACTTTTATAAGATTTTGAATTCAAAATTTTTTTCTCCCTCCCTCAACTCCACCCTCCCCAAGGTGGCATGAAATCATATTAAACATATTTCCACAGTAGTCATGTTGTGAAAGAAGAATCAGAACAAAAGGGAAAACCAAGAAATAAAGAAACAAACAAAGAAAAAATACTATGCTTCAATCTGCATTCAGAATCCATAGATCTTTCTCTGGATGTGGATAGCATTTTCCATCATGAGTCTTTTGGAATTGTCTTAGATCCTTGTATTGCTGAGAAGTGCTAGGTCTATCAAATTTGGCCATCATAAAATGTTGCTGTTAGTGTGCACAATGTTCTACTGGTTCTGCTAACTTCACTCAACATCAGTTCATATTAGTGTTTCCAGGTTTTTCTGAAATCTGCCTGCTCTTATAGCACATATTTCTTATAACACAATAGTATTCCATTATATTCATATACCTCAACTTAAACAAAATCCTTGTAACAAATGTCTAGTCAAGTAAAACAAATTCCAGCGTTGATCATATGCAAAAAAAAATCTCATTCTGTACTCTGAGTCTATCACCTCTCTGGTAGCTAGGTGGTGCTGGACCAAGAATTAGGAAGATATGAGTTCAAATCCTGCCTCAGACACCTACTAGCTATGTGACCCTTGGCAAGTCACTTAAGAAAGGAAGGAAATGAGCATTTATTAAGCTCCTACTTAATAGCCAGGCACTATGCTAAATGATTTACAAATATCTCCCTTGTTCCTCACAATAACCCTAAAAAATATGTTATTATTATCTCCATTTTATTATTGGGGAAACTGAGGCAGACAGAGGTTAAGTGACTTGCCCAGGGGCAAACAACTAGTATCAGAGGCCAGATTTGAACTCCAGTATTCCTGATTCTGGGTCCAATGCTCTATCCACTGTACCACCTAGGTAGTTGCTTTTTTTAAAAATTTTATTTCATGTTTTCAGTTCCAAATTCTATCCCCTCTCCCTGAGATGGTAAGCAATCAGAAATAGGTTATAGATGTGCAATTACATATAACATTTCCATATTAATTAGGTTGTACAAGAAGACCCAAATGAAATTTTAAAAATGAAAGAAAGTGAAAAATAGCATGTTTCAGTCTGTATTCAAACAATATCAACTCTTTCTCTGGAGGTGAATCATATGCTTCATCATTAGTCCTTTGAGATTGTCTTAGATCATTGTATTGTTGAGAATAGCTAAGTCATTCACAGTTCTTCATCAAACAATATGGCTGATACAGTCTACAACATTCTCCTGGCTCTGTTCACTTCACCATGCATCAGTTCATGCAAGTCTTTCCATGTTTTTCTGAAATCATCCTGCTTGGCATTTCTTATAGTACAATAATATTCCATCACAATCATACACCACAGCTTGTTTAGCCATTCCCCAATTGATGGGTATCCCTTTGATTTCCACTTAGCCACCATAAAAGGAGCTGCTATAAATATTTTTGTACAAATAGGTCTTCCCCTCCCCTTTTTTAGATGTCTTTGGGATATAGACCTTAGTTAGCTGCTTCTAATTTAACTTCTGTCTGCCTTATTTTCCTTATCTGTAAAATGGGGATACTAATAGTTCCTGTCTCCTAGGATTGTTGCAAGGATAAAATGAGATCATATTTGTCAAGCTCTTTGAAAACCTTAACCTGACGTGTAAATGCTAGTTATTATTATTAGGTGTTATCTCTGTCAGGAGGTGGGTAGCATAGTTCATCTATTTCACCTTGCATCCTCTGGAATCCTAGTTGGTCACTGAGTTGCTGAGAGTCCTTAAATCTTTCAAAATTGTTTGTCTTTATAATGTTGTTGGTGATATAAATTGTTCTTCTGGTTCTGCTCACTTCACTCAGCATCAGTTCATACAAGGTCTTCCTGATTTCTTTGAAAATCATCCTTTTGATCATTTCTTATGGCACAATAGTATTCTATTATATTGACATACTGTAATTTGTCCTGCCATTCTTTCATTCATGGGCATCCCCTTAGTTTCTAATTCTCTGCCACCACAAAAAGAGCTGCTATAAGTAGTTTTGCACATATGGACTCCTTTTCAGTTTTCCTTGATCTTTTCTGGGATGTAGTCATTGTAGTGGCATTGTTATGTATGAACAGCATGGTAACTTTTCAGGCATAGATCCAAATTACTTTTCCAGAATGACTGGACCAATTCACAGCTCCACTAACAATAAAGCCTTCCCAATCTTTGTCATTTTCCTTTTTTGTCACCTTTGCCTGTCTGATGGGTATGGAGTGGGATTTCAGAATTGCTTCAATTTGCATTTCTCTAATTATTAGTGATTTGGGACCTTTTTAAAATATGGCCATTGATCACTTTGATTTCTTCCTTAGAAACCTGTCTGTTCATACATATCACTTGACCGTTTATTAATTAAATAATGGTTCTCATAAAATTTGCACTAGTTCCTTAAATATCTTGGAAATGAAAATCTTAGAGAGACTTGCTGCAAAGATTTTTTCCCTCAATTACCTGCTTCCCTTCTAATTTTAGCTCAATTTGTTTTGTTTGTGAAGAAACTTTTTAATTTGATGTAATCAAAACTGTCCTTTTTTTCTCTTTGTTACTCTGTTCCTTATTAGGTCATAACTGCTTCCCTATCCACCAGTAACTAGGTGGTACAGTGGATAGAGTGAGGGCCTGGAGTCAAGAAGACATAAATAAGTTCAAATCTGGCCTCAGATACTTCCTAGTTGTGTGACCCTGGACAAGGCACTGAAAAAAATCCAAACTTCTATTTGCCTCAGTTTCCTCATCTGTAAAATGGGGTTAATAACAGCATCTACCTCAAAGGGTTGTTGAGAAGAAAAAATGAAATATCTGTAAGATGTTTAACAATGCCAGGGACATAGTTCATGCTACATAAATACTATTATTATTCATAGACCTAGAAAATAATTTATTCCATACATGTGGTTTCATATGATTCCCCATACCAACCCTGTGACATAGGTGATGTAAGCATGATAAAATATATTTTACAGCTAACACTGAGGAACTGGTTCTGGGTTCAAGGGTCTGGGACACTGCACACAATTTCTTCTCCTTATGGGACCCCTCCTTTCTGGACCCATGCATATAGTCCAGATCAAGTTTAATCCTTGGAGATACTCATCTCTAATATGAGAGAGACCAGGCTCCTTTCTCTCATGCTCTCTGACTAGCTATATCTCCTGTCTGGTCAAATTATTTAAAGCCTAATTTTTGGCCCATGTTGAGGTCTCTCCACTGAATGTGTGAGGAGAGTAAAATTATTCAGTGTATAATATGAATGAGGTATGGGACAGGTAATTTATTCCTACACACACAAAAATGCTAAACATAAAAATCTGATAGTATAGATTGACAGAATGTTGTAAACAGGATTCCTTAATTTATAACTAGCCTGCTGGGAGGTTGATTGTAGGATGGTTGAGTAGGCATTTTACATTTCACCTCAGTTTTGCACTGTCTCCCTCAATTTCCACTTGGTTTGTTTCCTCTTCTTGGTGGTCATCTTCTCTCATGAAGAAACTCCCTTTTCTTCCAGTCAGCTTTACTCAATGGACCCAGTACCTCCAGACCTCTCAAACTCACAAGATACTTATGAGCCTAGATCTACCTACCTTGCTTAGTCACCTATTTAAGAAAGGAAATACACATACACAAAAGGCAGCCACAGTCTCAGGCATAAGGTTACCTAAAGGAGTCCCCCTTTCTTTAGCTGTCTTGTGAGAATGATCACTATGTTGCTGGGTTGAGGAAGGGCCAGTCCATCCCCCACCCTTCCTGGAAGTCTCAGTTACTTAATGCCTTGGTGGGGTGGTGGTGGTGGAGAGGGTAGGGTTGGGGTGAGGGGATGGGGGAGATTGAAGGGAGAGAGTGCACAATGCAGGAGCTAGCTTTCTTTTCAATTAAGGGAGTGCCCAGCCTCCTCACCCATACAGTTTGCTCCACCCCTTGGCTTCTCACACTGGGCACATACACCATCCCTGAAATCCCTTCCTCTGACTGAACCATCACAGAGCCTCCATTTAAAGAAAAGTTTCCAAGAGAGCCATGTCTTCTTTCTTCAGTCTCCACCCCTCATTATCTGGACTTTCTCTACTTCAGCCATAGACCTTCACCTTCCCTTCCCTTAACTCCCTATTTTTCAGCTTCCTTTTATGTGTTATCTTCTGAGGCTGGTGACTTTGCACAGCCCTTCCTCACTTACATCCAATTCACTTGCATGTCACGTCATCACCTCCCCGATGTCATGGTCCTTTTCAAAAATGAAGGACAAACAAACAATAATCTCCTCCTTGAGGGCAGGGACTGTCTTCCTTTTTGCTTGTATCTTAACACCATACCTGGCACTTAGAAAGTACTTAATGAAAAAAAAAGGGGGACAGCTAGGTGGCACAATGGATAGAGCTCCAGCCTTAGAGTCAGGAGGACCTGAGTTCAAATCTGGTCTAAGACACATGACACTTACTAGCTGTGTGACCCTGGGCAAGTCACTTAATCCTATTTTCTTCAGTTTCCTCATCTGTAAACTGAGCTGGAGAAGGAAATGGCAAACCACTCCAGTATCTTTGCCAAGCAAACCCCAAATTGGGTCACAGAGAGTTGGAAACAACTAAACAACAACATAAAATTCCAGGAAAAACAATGATACACACTCCCTGAGATGCCCCCATAAGCTAATTCAACCTCCGTTACATACAGATGAGGAAACTCACATTCAGAGATAAGAAATTATTTGCTCAAGGTCACGTGATTAAAACTAGGTCTCAAATGCAGGTCTTTTGACCCTAAATCCAACATGGTTACCGTTATATCCCACCTGCCTTCCTCAGATTATTAGAGGTCCACTGGGCTAATTCAGTCCCCAGCCTAGCCCACTGCCCACCCACACTAAACACTCTCTGCCTCAATGCTCCATCTATTGCAAACTTCTTTGGATCAGATTCCTATAGCAATCCAGAAACTTCTCCTTCCCCACAAGTTCCCATAGGGCCATTGAGTACTGCCCTGTCTAATTGAGTCAAGAATAAACCATAGAAATTGGGTGGGGAGAGGACAGAAGGGATGGGAGTGAGTGGGTGGTTTTCCTTCCTGGAAGGCTGAGAATAGGAGTTGGAAGAAGACAAGGTCAGTGCTGGGCTGGGGAGAAGGTATTCCCTTCCTAAAAGCAGAGACAAAGCCCATTCTCACAATTTTAAGCAGAGTCCATATCCTTATTTGTAACCACCAGCTCCTAACCCTGTCCCTACTACATACCATCAAGTAAGAGAGCAGTATTTAGAATAATAGTCTTGGGGTCAGTTTTGGTTTTAAGGCTGAGGCTAGGGTACCTGGTTCATCAGGTTGGAGAAGGTGGGGAGAGTAATTTGAGAAGAATGTGTGGTATGTAAGTGGAATAGTGTGGTGAATTTGGAGTCAGGGGTCCTGGGTTTAAATGTAGGCTCTGTTACTTCCTATCTGTGTGACCCTGGGCAAGTTCCTTCTTCTTTCTGGGACTCAGTTTCCTTATCTGTAAAATGAGACGATAGGAGTAGAGAACCCGTAAGTTCCTTTTTCTTGTTAGAAGGTGAACATGAGGAGGACAGGTAGCATGATTTTGCTTTTCTTTGTACCCCGAGTACTTGGCACAGTACCTGGAACATAATAAGAGCTTAATTAATGTTTGTTGACTGACTTCCATCTCTAGACTTCTATTATGAATTCCTTGCCTTTCTCCGGGTAAGTTCTGCTCTAGGATCTCCCTCCAGAGATTGGCTACAGAATCCTTATTCTTGGCAGTTGGGTGATGGGGGATTTGGTAGCAGATTGAAAAGGGACTTTAGGTTTGGACTCTTATCTTTTTCCTTCTGCTCTTTCTGGTTGATGGCCCCTGCTGGACATCATTGGAACTTGTAAGCTCCTTTCTAACCGGATCGGGTGTCCCATGTCTCCCACTTTCTGGACTGAGTGCCTTCTGTAGCACCCTTCGTGCACAAAAAAAAGAGTACAAACAATAATAGCTAGTGTTTATATAGCACTTTGAGAAGAGGGAATAAGGGAATAAGCATTTATGTAGTACGTGCTATGTGCCAGACACTATGTTAAGTGCTTTAGAAATATGATCTCATTTTTATCTTCACAACAACCCTGGGCAGTAGGTACTATTATTATCCCCATTTTACAGTGGTGAAAACAGGCAGAGGTTAAGCAACTGTCACAGAGCTAAGTATCTGAGACCAGATTTAAACTCAAGTTTTCCTCAAGCATTTATTAAACACCTACTATGTGCCAAGCATTCTGATAAGTGCTTTACAGATATTATCTCATTTCATTCTCACAATAACCCTGGGAGGTAGGTGCTATTATTATCCCCATTTTCCAGTGACTTGCCTAGGTTTACACAACTAGTAGGTATCTGAGGATAGATTTGAACTCAGGTCTTCCTGACTCCAGTCAGCACTCTATAATGCCTGTGCCAAGAGTGTGGTGGAAACAGAGAAAAAGAGCCTTCTAGTCTCCATCATGGCCCTAGCTCTCAGGAGGGAAGGGGTAGCTTCTCCTCCCTCCCCACTGAACTCTGCTCAACAATCTCATCTCTGTCAGGATCACCATCATTCCTCCCAGCCACCCAGGTTCTAAAACTCAGTAGTCATCTTTGGCATTTCTTCTGAAACCATCTCCCCATCTCTCAGCCAATCAGTTGTCAGCTCCTGCCAATTCTACCTCTAAAATAACCACAGTACCTAGTGCCTTATACACAGTAGGTGTCTAATAAACTTTTTTTTGGGGGGGGGTTGAGGCAATCAGGATTAAGTGACTTGCCCAAGGTAACACAGCCAGTAAGTGTCAGGTGTTTGGATTTGAACTTGGGTCCTCCTGACTCCAAGGCCGAAACTTTATCCACTGCACCACCTAGCTGCCCCTTCTAATAAACTTTTGTTGAATGAAATTATGCCCTTGCAGATTTCCTAACTCTCTCTATTTCCTTTACTTTAGATGAAGTTTTTAATTAGAATGGAGTGTTATTCTTTAGTCATTCAATTGTGTCCAATTCAGCAGATCCTACTGTCCCATGAGATTGTCTTGGCAAATACACAGGAGTGCTTTGCCATTTCCTTCTCCAGTTGATTAAGGCAAACAGAGGTTAAGTGACTTGCCCAAGGTCACACAGTTATTAAATGTTTGAAGCTGGATTTGAACTCAGGTCTTCCTGACTCCAGACCCAGCGCTCTATCCACTTCACCACCTAACTGCTGCTTTTCACATGCCTGGCCTGCTCTCTTTCCTCAGCCTGGTTTCTTGGAATCCCTGGCTCCCTTCAAAGCTTAGCATAGGTGTTACCTACTCTTTCTTGATCCAAACACTGCCTCCCTCCCCCAACCAAAAGAACAATTACTTTGCATACACCTTGTATTTTCATATCTCTTTATGTGTTACTTACCTTAGTAAAATACAAACACTTTAAGAGAAGGCATGGTTTTATTTTTGGTATATATATTTCCAAGGCCTAACGCAGAGTACCTAAGCACATAGCTGATGCTTAAAAATGCTTATTGAATTATATTGAATCATACTATCTCAAATATACCATAGTTTCAATTATTTCATATGTAAATGTTTTATCAATTACACAACAATCAACAAGTATTTATCAAGTTCCTATTATGTACCAGACATAGTTCTGGGGTACAAGAAAAAAGGATGAAACAATTCCTACAGATCTTAACAATTAGATTGCTCCAGGAGAGATGAGCTGAGTCAGGAGAAAGGAGCTTAAGTGTGATTCTGCAGCTAACTTATTATATAACTTACTTCTCTGTGTGCAAAGTTATAACTAGCATTTTTTTGTGCCCTGGGCAAACATTCATAAAGATGATCCAGGCAAGCAGCATAATATAAGTACCCTGAAATCAGCTTTTAAAGATGAATTCAGTTAGGTTTGAGTGAGAGGTGACAGAGGCCCTGGGACATTGACTTTCATGAGCAGAGACCCCCAAAATATAACAAGATTGATTGGAAGGGTTTTTTTTTTTTTTTGAGGGAGGGAGGCAGGAAATAGCTGCCAGGAGGAGGAAGTTAGTGCTATCTAATAGCCTCCTATTTTTTTTTTCCAATTTTTAAACATTTTTATTTAAAGTTCTGAGTTCCAAATTCTATCCCTCCCTGAGCCAGTAAGCAATCAGATATAGGTTATACATGTGCAATTATGTAAAACATTTTCATATTAGTCATTTTATACAGTAGCTTCCTATTTTAACTAATTATTCTTGGTTAGACCAGAGTTCAAATCCTGCCTCAGACATATTCTGGTGGTGTGACCATGGGCAAGTCACTTAACTTCCTTTAGGCTCAGTTTCCTCTTCTCTAAAATGGAGATAATAATAGCATTTGCCTTCCAGAGCTGTTGTAAGGATTAAATGAGTAAATATATATATGTGTATATATATGTATATGAGTGCTTTGCAAACTTTAAAGTGTCATGCTTTTATTATTAGTGCTATTTAGGTTCTGAGAGAGGTGAGTTGGATAGTCTTTGAATAAGGCAGAACTCTCCTGACACATTACTATTGGCCCTGTGACCAAATCATTTAAACCCTTAGTACCCCAGGTCTTAGTGGACCAAAAATGTCTGAGCAGTTACTAATCTGCTTTGGGTAGAGCAAACAGGAGTTTCTGACTTCAAAGAAATACATCAGCAAAAACCAAACCTCAAAAAACCCCTAAAACCCAACCCCCAAACTCTAGATTTTAAGCTCAGTTGTTTCTGTGCTTCTGAAAGATTGAATTTGAGCATCTTAGGGCACCCATTACAGTGCCCTGGTAATGGCTCTATCAGACTGTTTCCTTCCTCTTTTGGTCCAGACTTTCAGCTCTAACCATCAATGAATTTTTAAGTCTATTAAGGCAAGGATTTCATTTTATAATTCTCTACTTATCTCATATATTAAAGAAAACAATCAGATAACTGGGCTGGGTAAACCTATAAAAAATAACAGGGGCCTATCTCCCCAGGAAGACTCATCTTCCTGAGTTCAAATCTGGCCTCAGACATTTACCAGCTGTGTGACCCTGGACAAGTCACTTAACCCTTTGTCTTCAGTTTCCTCATCTGTAAAATGAGCTGGAGAAGGAAATGGCAAACCACTCCAGTATTTTTGCCAAGAAAACCCCAAATGGGGTCACGGAGAGCTGAATATAACTGAAAATTACTGAACAATAACAGCAATCTCTCAGACGTGTTAACTGATGAGTCCAGAATTTGAGAGTTCTATCTCCTCCCTCTTCTACCCCCCGCCCCAATCTTATCTCATTCTTTGAGGAATAAAGGACTGGGCTTGTGGGTTGTGATGGGACAGTGGTTGATTTACTGAACCATAGACCAGGAGGGGGGACTCTGAGCCTATTTTCTGTGCTCTCCCCACTAGATATAAACAGCTAGAAGGCCTTTAGCCAGGAAAAGAAGACTAGGTACAGGCAGTTGGCATAGGCTGACTATAGAGGGGCCCTCTCTGGGTCAGAATAGAGGTAGTCAGCCCCTAAGGTTATAGATCTGAAGCTGGAAGGTATCTTAAAAGTCCTATGTTTCAACCCCCACACTTTACAGATGAGGAAACTGAGGCCCAGAGATATTAAGGATCTTGCCCAATATCACATGGGTTGGAAGTACCATGGTTAAGATTTGAACTCAGGTCCCCTGTAACTCCAAGTTCACAGCTCTTTCCATCCTACAGCCTCCAGCAGAAGACTCTGGCAAACTTAACATCTCAGAGAGGAAAGAGTTAATGAGACAAATCTCAGACAGGTCTCTCTGCCCACGACCCAGAATGGGCCCAGAAGAGAGAAGCTCTTTAGCTGGGTTGGGAACCTGGGTATCCAAATCAATTGTCAGGTCATCTCCTTTCTTCCCAGGCTCTGAGTCTCATTTATGGAACCCTTCTCTCAGTTCTGTCCTTCACTGGATGGGACCCATGTCTATATCCAAAAGCTGAGAGTCAATAAGAATTCCCTAAGGAGAGGATAGAGGGCAGTATAGAATGCAGGCAGTTACAGGCAGTGTAGCCAAAATTCCATTAATATCTGTTTTTATTGTGGTTTTAAAAAAATTAATTAGTTTTTAGTTTTCAACATTCACTTTTATAAGATTTTGAGTTCTAAATTTTACCCTCTTTCCCTTCCCCTCTTCCCAAGACAGCATTCAATCTGATATAGGCTACAGTACAATCATATTAAACATATCTTATTGTGGTTTTTTAAATGTTTCACTTTTGCCCTCAAATATTGGTTCCTTAAAACAGATTTTTCTGAGATCAGAATAAAGAAATGACTCTAGAGACTTCCAGAACCTCTTCCCTCTTCAACTTTTTGACAGCCTCTAGCACTTATCACAGTGCCTAGCGCAAAAGCTTATTGACTGATTGACATTATATTTAAGGTTAGATTGTTTCTAGGTATTGATTAGTTTTGCCTTTCCCCTACCCTCTTCTTTCTTTTTTTCTTTTTTCAAATTGTTTATAATAAAGGAAGTCCCTCTGGGAGAGGGAATGGGGAGAAATACAGTGGAAACCTAAGCAATGTAAAAAAAAAAAGATATTAAATGGTATTTTAATTTTTGCTTTTTAAAATTATGATCCTAGGTTGGACACCACCCTCTGTCCTGTAAGCCTGGGATAGGAGGATATTCATCTCCATCCCAAATCCCTACACTGTGGAATGTGAAACGATGGAAAGCAAATTGGCTGGAGTGTTAGAGGACCTGGGGTTCGGACCCACCTCTGACACTACCCATGTGACCTTGAGCAAGCCCCTTCATATGTCTTGGCCTCAGTTTCCTCATTTGTAAAACGAGGGGGTAGGACTAGGTAACCTCTACGTCTCTTTCGGCGTTAAAGCTATGATTCTACGATTTTTCAGGGATCATCTGATTCCTATGCCCCGGGCTTGGCAGGGAAAGCCTTCTTGGGGATCTCCAAGCACGCTTCCAGGTAAGAGTTCATTTCTAGGGGGCAACTAGATGGCTCAGTAGACACAGTGCTGGCCCTGCAAGTCAGGAGGACCTGAGTTCAAATTCAGTCTCAGACACTTACTAGCTGTGTGATCCTGGGCAAGTCACTTAACCCTAACTGCCAAAAAAAAAAGTTCATTTCTGCCACGCAGCTCTGAGAGTAAGGAAGGAGGTTAAAAAATATCTACTAATTAGCAAGGCAACAAGACCCATATCCAGAGCCATTTGGCCCGAAATTCCCAAGCGCCTAAGTGACAGAGGTTGGAACCGAACCTCAGCTCAAGCTTCCAAATTCCCCACTACCTATATGCCCTAGGACCGAGCATGCGTCCAGTGACTTAGAGTAGAACCTGGGGCGGGGCGAGAGGCTGTTTAACTCTTCATTAGGTGCCCGGAGGCGGGGGGTGGAGGGAGGCAGTGGAGCAATCTTCTGGGGCCCTACAGCTGGAGATCTGGGAGGGCCTTAAGTTAGAGCTCATCCATTCTCTCCGAGTGGATAGTTTAGGAGCCTGAGGCTCAGAAAAGGAAGTGATTTACCCAAGATTACCTAGCTAGTAAAATAACAGAACTAGAATTCGAACACAGGTCCTGGGACTCCAGGCTCAGGGCTATTTGCCCTACACTGCCCTCTCCCCCTGCGTGCCTGAAGACAGGTCACGTTAGTCTTCCTGCTCCTGGTTCTAGTCTCTCTTTGAAGGCCAACTCTTCCTATTTTTGAAGTATGGGACCCTGATGTCCCCAGCTGTCAGGGTTCTGCTAGAACAGAACTTCCAGTTCCCTGAAGACCTGGGTTCAAATTCTGCTTCAATAGCTCCTGGACAAGTCGTTAAGCTACTTTGTGCCTCAGTTTCTTCATCTGTAAAACAGAGGGGGTTGGATTCAATGGCTTTGTAAGGTCCCTTCTAGATTCTTTGCATGTGTGTGTCCCAAATCTTCTCACCCACACTCCTTGGGAGGGATGGGAATATTGAAGTAGGGAGGAAAAAGGTGAGGGAGTCATTCAACCTTTTTTCCCCCGTAGCCCTTAAGTACCCGTCCCCTCCCTGAAGCCTGGTAGGAGGGTGGGCATGACGAGATAGTCCGAAGTCTTTGCTCATCGCCCCTTTAAGAGATTCCCTAAATACCAAGGGAAGGTTTCGGGGCTCAACCCGCCTCCTTCCCCTCCTCCCCTTTCAGCTCCTTTCTCAAAGCTGGGAAGCCAGTCTCTGGCCATGCCCCGCCTAGCCTCACCACTCGGGTTCCGAGATTCTGTCCCTCCGCCCATTATTCCAGCTGAAGGCCCCCACCCCCGCCCGACGCGCGCCCCCTCTCTTTTTCTAGGAAGCATTGCCGCTTTAAGAGCGAGGAGAGATTGACAAGCTCGAAGAGCCGCGGAGAACAGAGGCAGAGCCGGAGCTGCTAGGAGCAAAAGACTCCCCGGGGCGCAGGTAGGCGTCCTCCTTCCCTCTACCCTTTTCTTAGCCCTGGGCCCTTGTACACAGTGCTAGGGCTCTGTCTTCTTCTCTGCCCTAGTGCATACTCGAGATGCACAAGATTAGACTCTAGTCAAGGGGGCGCTGGCACCCCGCTCATGCCACCCCCTCCCCATACCGACAGCCCCCAGCCAGTCATCCATCTGGCCCCTCCCAGAGGAATCTTCTACCCCAGACCCTTTTCTCAGGGCTCCCTGAGAGGGAGGGAGAATATAAGGAGAGGGCTGACATCCCATGTGAGCCCTCCTCCTTCAGTCTGGCCGTCTTCCTGTTGATTCTCCTTGCCTAGGACTCCAGAGGGATGGGGATGTAGGGGGTGGCACCGGGAGACCTCCCCTAGCCACCATGCGAAGGGCTCTGAGGTGACGTCAAGAGGCACGGGTGTTGGGGAGCTGATATCTGAGTGACATCTGGGGCACTGGGTACCCCATAAATGCTATTCCAATCAAGATTGTCAGAACATTACGTTACATAAGGGTCGCCTTGCCCCATCTACCCCGCCCTCCCCCCAATCCACTCCATCTCCCAGGCTTGGGGGAGAGTAGAGCTTGATGGAAGGTGGAAGGCAAGGGATAGAGACCACTTTGGGTGCCCTTGGTACCTTGTGTCCTCCAGTGAGGACGACCCTGCAGGGGCAGGTTTGCCTCCTGGTGCCTTTGGGGTTGGGAGATTGATTGATCTCTATTGGGAGTGGAGCTGGGAGATGGGGAGGCTATTCGCAATTACTTGGAATGGGATGACCAGGGAAAGTGGGAGGGGGGATCAGGGACCCAGGACTGGGGGTTGCTGAGGGGATACCGCAACTGAGGCGGGCAAGGACTATGGTGTGACCTCATCGGTTCTTCTCCCTCAGGCACTCAAGATGCTGTTTCTTTTTATCGTGCACAACACTCGCACCCCCTTCCCAGGTCCTAGTGCCGGGAGTGTTTGGAGGTTGGAGGAGTGGGGGGAGCAGTAGGAATGGGAAGGAGAGGGAGCGGGGACTGGGACAGGGGAACCTGGCGGCCAGTCTGTCCTTTTGACAGTGGTAGCCAAGCCCTCAGTCCATGTGACCTCGGTCAGTTCAGCTTCTCTTTTATCTCTGTTATCCATGGAAAGGAGGGCGGGTATAGTAAGGCCATTCTTTTCTCTGAGTACCCTCTCCCCTTCCAACTTCCCTCCTCTCATTCAGGGAGTAGCAATCAGAAGATTTAAAAGGATCAGTTATTACTCCACACTTCCATTTTTTACAGAAAAGGCAACTGAGTCCTTTACAGAATGTATAGGGATCTGGGAAGATGGCGGAGGTGGGGGTGGGGGTGGGTTCAGGGTAATGCTTATCTCTCCCTGTTACAGGGAATTCTCGGAGAATCACTTGTAGTTGAGACTTCTGAGACCCCATCCTATCTCATCTTTCCTGGGGCTTTAGCATCCCCAAACCTGTTAATTTCCAGTGCCTGAAGCATTGGTGGTGGTGGTGGTGGTAGAAGAGGGTTTTGATGCTCGGAGGTGTGGCTACAGATTGGGGAGAAGGTGGAAGAGGGCACCTGTGCCTGACTTTCTCTAGAATGTGGAAAACATTTTCCCAGCTGTGTTAGAGACCCAAGACTTTGGCACTGGACCAGGCTGACTGGCTGAACTGGCATTGAGGTTTCTGCTTTACCACAGCCCTCACTCCACTCCCTTGGGAGGGTTGGGGCTGAACTGGGGGGTGGAGGGGGGCGGGAAGGAAGAGAAAGGGAATTGAAATCGTGGGAAACAGCCTTCCACCCAGAACGGATCCAGCACTTGGTGGGGATAGGCCAGATAATGCAGGGGCACGAGCTAGAAGGCTCTCTTCTCACCCCCTGCCCACCCTTAGCACACATGCCTTTTGGGGAGGGAGTTATCTTGAGTTACCTTTGTATTAGACTGGCCCATCTCTAATCAGGTACCACCAGCTGGCAGGTATTGGGGAGGTGAAGAAAATTCCAGTGGGAAAGTAGAACCAGGAAGCAAGAGTTATCTCCACTGTACTGCAAAGGGGGGGGACAGTGTCTGGTATTCTGCCTGCTGAAATGAGGTCTCCCCAGATCCCGCCCAGGCTGAGTATTGTCTTGAGAGCCCTTCTTTCTCTGGACCTTCTCTCCAACCATACTCTTGGATTCCTGGGAGCAGAGAGGGGCTAAGAAGGGTTTTCACGCCTCCTCCTGATTTTCTTACAGTGCCCAGCTGAGCATAGGACCAGCTCAAGCCCAGAGAGGCCCACTCTTCTGGGGGTGGAGAAGAGAGCTGGAGTGACCAGATAAGTCTCTGAAAAGATTTTTTTTTTGGGGGGGAGAACATTAAAGTTCAAGCATATCTCTTCTCCTCTCCAGGACACAGAACACACTGGGCATCATGCCTCACAGTGGGCATTGCCAACAGGCTTCTGAGTTTCTCTCTAACCTGCGGGGGGGGGGGGGGGAGGCCCAATTCCCTCATCCTTTCTGTATGAGCCACAGGCTCCTGTTGCCATGACAACTGGGAATTAGAGTTTTATCTGGCAGCCCAACCCCTCCCTTAGAGCTTTGGTGGGGGAAGGAAAGATGATCATTGGGTATACTATTCCCATTCTCTTCTGCCTGAGGGGAGGTGTGGGTGCCTAAATTCTCCCCTTCTCTACCCCTGTCCCAAGTCTGTTGAATTTTTAAAAAATCCTCTGGCACAGGGTGAGCACAGGCCCCAGACTGTGGGCACCTGCTAGGGAGGGCATCAAAGGGAATCTGGTAACTTCAGGCTTCATAGATGACTATGACTCTACTTGCTTTAATTCTTCACGTGGTATCACTCTATTTCTGTTAGAGTTTATAGAGGGCTTTGAGATCTTGGAAGGGCCTTGGAAAGAGAGAAGACAAAGATACCTCTCTGATAGAAAAGTTTACTTTTGTGACAGTGTGGGGGGCGGGGTGTAGGTTTGCTCCCAGCTGCCCTTTCAAGGACCACAGAGAAAATTTATCTTAACTAGATCATAGATTTAGATCCCGAAAGGACATTAGGGCCCATCTGGTCCAACCCCTTTGTTTTACAGATCAGAAAACTGAGGCTCAGAAATTTGTTCTAGGTCACACAGGTAGTAAGTAGCAGAAGCAAGACTCAGATCTAGGTTCTCTGATGCCAAATCCTGAACTTTCTCAGATCTGGGTTCTCTAATGTCAAATCCAGAACTGTCTCAGATCTAGGTTCTCTGATGCCAAATCCAGAACTGTCTCAGATCTAGGTTCTCTGATGCCAAATCCTGAACTTTCTCAGATCTAGGTTCTCTGATGCCAAATCCAGAACTGTCTCAGATCTAGGTTCTCTGATGCCAAATCCTGAACTTTCTCAGATCTAGGTTCTCTAATGTCAAATCCAGAGCTATCTCAGATCTAGGTTCTCTGATGCCAAATCCAGAACTCTCTCAGATTTAGGTTCTCTGATGCCAAATCCTGAACTGTCTCACATCTACGTTCTCTGATGCCAAATCCAGAATTATCTCAAATCTAGGTTCCCTGGTGCCAAATCCAGAAATGTCTCAGATCTACCTTCTCTGATGCCAAATCCAGAACTGTTTTCTTCACACCATATTGTCACACTGACTTGCTGTCTTAGTTCACCTTCAGGTTCCCTTTATCTCCTCCTCCACCACATTCCCCCCTTTTCCCCACAGACAGACAGGGTTTGGGATTCTTCTCTAGGGCAGTGCATTCTGCTTCCTACCCCTAGCACATCTCTCCTCTGTCTCTTATTGCATCATGGGGCTGCTTTTGGGGGTCCTGGGCTAGAGTATCAAGAGAGGAGAGTGATGAGTGGCAGACATCCTGGGTATCAGTAGACCCATCAGAAGCTCAAAAGCTTCCCAATATGGCAATGCCTTGTCCCTCCTTTTCCTTTTAGTCCAACCCCTTATTTTTCTCACCATCTCTTCTCTCTCTCCACAGGAGAACTGCCTGACAACCACAGCTGTCCTCATCATGCCAGTTGCTGCTACCAACTCTGAGTCTGGTAAGGGGGTAGGGTGTCCCTTCAGTTAGGACTCTTCTTTTGTGGCCATAGAGGGCATTAACAGTGGGTGCAAAGGGGATGAGGAAGTCCCCCACCTAACAGTGTCCAGAATTTGGAGACTAGTGGTAGCCAGGCAACCACTTGGGCAGAACATAGGTGCCTGTGAGAAGTGGCACCAAGGAAAGGCAACAGTCTCCCCAGAGGCAGCCTGGTAAATCCCATGTTGTTGTTATTGTTGTTGCTGTTCAGTCATTTCAGTCGTGTCCCCCATGTGACTTATGACCCCATGTGAACTTTTATTTGGCAAAGATACTAAAGTGGTTGCCAGGAAACTAAGGCAAACAGGGGTAAATGACTTACCCAGGGTCACACAGCTAGTAAATGCCTGAGGCTAGATTTGAACCTAGCTGCTCAGGTGATGGATTAGGGGGATTTAGGCCATTGGACTCTCTTCCCCCAGGAAGAGGGCAAATTCAAATCTCCTCCTCAGACTCATTCATTCACTCGGCATTTGTTCCATTGCCCTATACTGTAAGATATACAAAGATACATCAAGTAATTCAATACATTTAACAAGCAAACATTTATTGTGTGAAAAACACTGAGAAGGAGAGACAGGCCCCCTACCTTTGGACCACTTCAGACTGGAAAGGGAGATAAGGTATATACAAAGATAAATATGATACAGAGTGAAATATGACAAGTACTACAGAGAGATATAAAAAGGCATGAGAGATCCATGAGAAGAGGGAGATTACTTCCAGCTGGGAGGATTAGGGAAGGCTTCCTGAAAGCAATAGCATTTGAACTTCAGGGGCCTCAGGGTGAATGGGATTTCAAAAGATGGGGGACAGGTTGGGGAGAGGGACCAGGGAACATAAACAAACCCATGGAGGAAGGAAAGCATGGTCCAGGGCTGGGCAACCTGTGGCCTTGAGGCTACTTGTGGCCCTCTAGGTCCTTTTGTGTGGCCTTTTGACTGATTCAGGTCACACTTGAGGACCTAGAGGGCCACATGTGGCCTCAAGACTGAAGGTTCCCTGCCCCTGGCATGGTCCATACTCTAGGAATAGTGAATAGGCTCATTTGACTAGAGTGTAAAGTTCTCAAAGCAGAAGACTATAAGATTAAGCTAAAAAGACAGACTAGAATCACATGTTGGAGAGCCTTGAGTGCCAGGCTAAGAGTTTGGACTTTATCTGTGACCAATAAGGAACTGTTGAAAGCTTTTGAAGAAGGAAGTGATGGGATCCATGTTTTAGAAAGAATTTGTCATTTAGTTACGTCTGACCCCGTTTGGGATTTTCTTGGCAAAGATACTGGAGTGGTTTGCCATTTCCTTCTCTAGCTCATCTTACAGATGAGGAACTGAGGCAAACAGGGTGAAGTGACTTGCCCAGGGTCACACAGCTAGTAAGTGTCTAAGGTCAGATTTGAACTCAGGTCTTCCTGACTTTAGGCCTGGCACTCTATCCACTGCACCATGTAGTTGCCCTTTAGAAAGAATCCTCTGGTATTAGTATTGAGGATAGATTGAGGGTGAGAGAGACTTGAGGTGGGGACACTGGCTATTCTAATGTGGTAAAATACAGTCCTTCACTTCAAGGATCTTCTAATCCGGTAGAGGAGATAAAATAGTTTCACAGATAACTACAATACAAGGTCTGTGTGGTAAATGTCCTATGAGTGATAGAGATAAGAGAGAGACAGAGACAGAGACAGAGAAAGACAGAGAGAGACAGAAAGACGGAGACAGAGAAAGGGAGAGAGACAGAGAGACAGAGAGAGAGGGAGGGGAGAGAGAGAGAGACAGAGAGACAGAGAGAGGGACAGAGAGACAGAGAGTCAGAGAGTGAGACAGAGACAGAGAGAGAACGGGGAAAGGGGGGAGGGGAGAGAGATCTTCACTGAGGTGGTCAAGAAAAGTATTAGGGAGGAAGGAGGGTTTGGGCTGGATCTTGAAATCTGGGTAGCTAGTCAACTAGTATTTATCAAACATCCACTATGTACAAGGCTAAGAGCTGAGGCTACAAAGAAAGGCAAAAAGCAATCCCTCTCCCAAGGAGCTCATTGTCCAAGGAGGGGCTTTTGTCCAGGGGACTGTGGCAGAGAGGTCATTCTAGATAGAGGGAAGGCCATGAGCAAAACGCTGAGGTGGACAGTGGAGAGACTGTCTGGCATAGAGGCTTCCTGTGGAGGAGGTGAAGTTGAAGAAGCGCTTTGGGTCCATGTTGCAGACCTTAATACCAGACCAGAGGATTTGGGGGCTAGGAAGGACTGAGCAGGGAAGTTAGTGGCTCAGGCATATAAACCACTGCTCGAATAAGGACAAGACCTACTACCTTCCCGGTCTTATGGGGGGTTCACCTGCCTTAGTGGCACCACTCAGGAGTCCACCTAATCACTCCTCTCTCACCCACCTACCCACCCACCCAATAGCTCTGTCAGTCCCTGATGCCAAAGCTTGCCCTGTGCTTAGTATAAGAAATAGGGAAATTATCTCCCTCTCCCCCTACCTCATTACTAACAGGTCTGAGTGAGATTGAGGTGTATGACCGTGATTCTGCTCACTCAGCCATATACATCCATAATAATAGCTAGCACTTTAAGGTTCTCAAAGTGCTTAATGTATATCATCTCATTTGATTCTCATAACATCCATGAGAAATGCTATTAGCATCTCTATTTTACAGATAGTAAAAACTGAGGCTATGAAAAGCTAAGTGACTTTAACCAGTGACTTTAACTCTGTCTCTAGACCAACTTTAACTTAGTCTGTGTAACCAGGGTCACATAGCTGGTAAGTCTCTGAAGCAGAATTTGAACTCGGGTCTTCTTGATTATTAAGTCTAATGCTCTCTCCACTGGACCACCTGGTTGCCTCATTTGGCTTTCAAGCTCTGACCCTTTGATTCCAAGCCTTATATATAGATTTTCTCTTCTTGGATACAGATCTTGGGCCTCCCCTCTTCCCTGTCCATACTGGGATTGGTGCTGGCTCTCTGCCACTGAATGCAGCAGTACAGGCCTGTGTCCTGTGCCTCAGGGATCACACTGCCTCACCCACTTGGGTGCCCCTCGGTTCTGTGCCCACTTCTGTGCCTGCACTCCTTTGCCTCCCTCCTGGTGCCTTTGAGGGCTCTTCTGTAAGCTGCTTATGGGCTAATTAAACCCATCCCCCTGAGCTGATGATTAGGGACAGTAATCCTGGACCGTCCAGTAAATCCATTAATGGCATGGGGAGAAGAGAGTGGGGGTGGGGTGTCATGGCCAGGGTGGGTTGTAGGCATGCCAGAGGTCTTGATCTCTGCCCAGTGAAGCTGAGGCAGATTGAGGACCAGTACTGTCCGATAGGGGTGTGGCAGAGCTGGGGAGGAGCAGACCACAGAGCCAAGAGAAGGGGGTGGTGGAAAACTCCGTCACCTCCCCAAACACCTCCCATAAGGGACTTCTTCAGGGTTCCTAGAACAAGGTCTCAGAATGGGGGGCTTCCAGCTCTGTCCATTGGTCTTGGGTTAGCAGGAAAGAGGAAAAAGGGACATTTAGGAGGAAGTATGAACTCCTCTCTCTGGGTCCGTGCCTTGAAACTAGTGCTACCTGGGGGTCCTTTCTTTACCTAGAATCCTAAACTAATGGTGCCATGGTGGTGGTGAGATCCCAGGATCCCAGATCCAGGACAGTCAGCTAGTCCAAACCCCTCATTTTGCAGATGATTAAACTGAGGTCCAGGGTGGTTGATAGACTTGCCCAGGATCAGACAGGTAGTAATAGTGCTAAAATTTGAACTCAGATCTCATGACTCCAAACCCAACACCCTTTCTGCTATGCCCTCTCACCCTCAACAGTTTGCCCTGCCCATTTGAATCATAGGATTTAGAGCAAGAAGGGACTTTTGTTGTTGTTGAGTCATTTCAGTTGTGTCTGACTCTTCATGACCCGATTTGGGGTTTTCTTTTTTTTTTAATTTTTTTTTTTGCTAGGCAATGGGGTAAGTGACTTGCCTAGGGGTCACACAGCTAGTGAATGTTTTGTGTCTGAGATCAGATTTGAACTCAAGTCCTCCTGAGTCCAGGGCTGGTGCTCTATCCACTGGATTTGGGGTTTTCTTGGCAAATATACTTGAGTGGTTTGCCACTTCCTTCTTCAGTTCCTTTTACAGATGAGGAAACTGAGGCAAACAGGGTTAAGTGACTTGCCCAGGGTCACATAGCTTATAAGTGTCTGAGGCCGGATTTGAACTTAGGTCCTCCTGACCCTAGGCCCAGAGCTCTATCCACTGTGCCACCTAGCTGCCCCACTGTATTTTTCACTGCAGGCTTATTAGAAATAACAACTTGGGGGGTGGGGAGTAGAGTTGGGGTCCAATATTCCTGTCTATCTGGGGGAGGGATGCTTCTTTATTTAACTCTTTTCTACCCTGCCCTTTCTACTCTATTGGATTATCTAGAAAAATATAAGTGGGCTCTGCTATTTCTTTTTGTCTTATTTAAAGGCAGCTGGGCTTCTGGCAGACAGCAGCTTGTAAAGGGTTAAAATGAGCAAGGCCCCTGCTCTGCCCTACTCCCCCCTCCATAATATCCTGATATACCCCAGAGGTCCCTTCCCTGGTCCCCTCCCTTCTCTCTTTTTTGATCCCAAAGAATTTGGGGTCATGGTTTTGCCTTTTCTCTTCTGATGGGCATGAGTGGGTGTGGGAGTGCCATGGGGTAGGCTTCTTCTTGGTAAAAACCCCTGCTGTTCTGGATTCGTCCATCTAGTCTCCTTCCCTTCTCTCAAGGTTATGGTGAAAGGGAGAGGGGAGGGGGAGGGAAACTTGGGGTCTGCAGGACTGTTTCCAGGCAGTGCTGTCCCTTTAAATCTGCTTCACATCCCTAGGTTAATGTCCTAATGTATAATCCTTCCTGCTGCCATGGCAACCAGGGGTGCTGTTCGACCCACTGCCACTCCTCCGGGAACAGCAGCAGCACCCTGGTGACCGCCCTCCCCGGGCACCTCAGGCATAGAATGAGGAGAGAAGGGCAAGGAACTGGCAAGAGCTCCTTCATCCTTCCTTCCCCCCACACCCCTTCTGGATGGTGAAAGAGAGGAATTCACCCTTTCCTCTTCCTCCATTCCAAAATGCCAATCATCGTCAGACAGGCGGCCCCTTGCCCATCTCCCAGGGGAGGAAGAAATGATTGAGGAGGAAGACTGAGGACTGAGTTTGCTGATTTTGTTGGCTGGGAAGGGGGAATTGGAGGCGGAGCTCAATTAAGCCCATCTCTGTGCCAGACTCAGTACCCATCAGTCCTTGGCAAGAGCTGGGGGGTCATTCCTGGGCCATCTTCTTTGGCTGGGTTAAGAGCAGAGAAGATCAGGGAATTGGGAGGAGGTGAGCTTGGAAGGGATCCTGGGGTGGGAGAGGGTGGTGGAACAGGAGCTTCTGGAGCTGTGGTGGGGGCCCCCTGGAAGTGGGGGATTTGGGGATTTGGGGTGTGGGATGTTTCAAGGGAAGGGAAGAGGAAGGAGAAAGTGAGGATGAAGGTCCCCCTCCCTCTCTATGACTAGGTCTTCCTGTGCCAGGTTTGTGGAGAGGTGGGGCGGGGAGGGGGTGGTCCTCTGGGCACTGTGCCAGTCCTGGGGGGTGGAACCATGCCTGTTTTCCCCAACCTCCTCACAGATCTAAACGGGGGAGAGGCTGCCCCTTAGAAGAAGAGACTCCACATCTCCCCCCGCCTCCTCATTCTAGCTTCTGCCAATCAGGAACGCCCCAGAGGCAGCTGAGCTCTACCATTGGCTAGCCCCTTGGAGGGGCTCCTGGGGTCCCTCCTTCCCCAGGCTTAGTACCTTCAGGTTGGGAGGGTGGCAGACAGCAGTAGCTACTGCAGCACTCAGGGCTGGGGGGCAGGGAACAGGAGGGGGCCGGGCAGCTATGGCGGGCAGCCCAGTCAGCGGTGCCTCCTTGGAGGGCATATCCCTGGGCTCCTCGGAGGAAGCAGAGCTCCGGAGGGAAGGTAGGGGAGAAAGAGGTGGGATTGGGGCTGAAGGGAGCGTTGCCAGATGTGACCACCCAGAGCAGCCATGAAGGCGGTGGGGGCAGGGTGCACCCTTCTCCTGCCCAATCTTCCTGGGTCAGAGGAGGAGATCCCTTTCTCCCTGGTCTATAGAGGTTGGTGAAGGTGGCATCTGCTGTATCTGAGTAAGTGGCATGGGGACTTGATTAAAGAGGGAAGCCAGAGAGGTAATTCTCTCTCAGCTCTTCTGTCTATGACCACCATCCAATCCAATCCAACCAACAGGCATTTAAGAGCCTACTATGTGCAGGATATTGTGCTAGGAACTGAGGATAAAAAGACAGAATGGAAAACCAGCCAATGCCATTAGAAAAAATTCATCATGGGCGGAATACACCTTACCCTTACTCTCTTGAAAAGGTGTGACCACTTCAGTCTTGGATGTACTAGGGATTGGTCAGATTCACACAGACAACTGGAAAGGAAGGCTGTTAAGCCAGGGAGAAGGACCTACCCCTGAGGAGTAGTGCATTAAGAGGGAATGGGGGCATGGAGGGATAGCAGGGGAGATCTGAGCTACCCCACCCAGGGGCACTGGCAAAGTAGGTGGTGAGGCAGTTCACACCTGCTCCTTCTTTATCTGTGCAGAGTATTTCCTTAGTATTTCAGAGTTGAGGGAATCTAGCCCAACCCCTTACTTATACAGGGGGGCAAACTTAGGCCTAGGGAAGGGACTACTGACCTGTTGCCCTATAGCTGGTAAGTGGCAGAGATAAGGCTCAAACCCAGGTCCCATGCAGCTTCCCTCTGGTATCTGTCCTGGGATGTGGCATGGTGGTGATTGTGAATCCACAGAATGAGAGAAAAAACCTAGAGGTGGCATAGGGAGACTTAAGGTGCATCAGGTCTAGAAACCCTAAAAAATTAGGGAAACGGGCTGGATGAGAAAGGCATTTCCAAGGAAAATGAGGCAGGGAGGAGAGGGAAGGGGAAAAGAGGAAAGTGGGAGAGGGGAGGTCCATTGCTGTCATCCTGATCAAGTCACCCACTGACTCTGTGCCTTAGCCCCCATTAAAGGAGGGGAGCAGTGACAGGAGCAGGCAGGGGTGCCAGGGGCTGTCTCCACGCCCCTCCGCTTGGGTGCTGGTGCAGATGCTGGTGTGGGTGGCATGGTGGGGCTGGGTAATGATACCCCCTGCTCATCTCTACTCCCAGCTGGGTACACCCAACTTTCCCCCCTCTCCCTCATTCTGAAACTTGCTTCTTTCCTATGCCCAGCCTGCATACACTCAGCTCATACCTCATGGAGCACGGTGAGCACGGCTGGCACATCTCTGGTATTCCAGTTGTCCTCACACATCTCCTCATGTTCATAGTCATGTCTAGGCCATGGCTGAGACTTGGAAGTGTACTTAGACAAGTATATTCTCCAGTCCCTGTGCTGATTTAGACTGCTTTCTGGCCTCTCTCCACAAGTGTTTAGAGTCACATACCACCATGGGCTTCAACGTGTCTAGACACGCCGGTCCCCTGCAAGAGCCAGGGGTTTAGAGTGGTCACACGTGCTGTTGCTGGTATCTGTGGGGTTTGGGGGAGGGTGAGAGGGAAAATGGAATTGGAGTCGAGTCTCTTTGCTTCTGAGCCTCAGTATTGTCCTCTGTAAAATGGTAATTGGCATTCAAATCCTCACAGATCTGTTGTGAGGAAACTACTTTGTAAACCTAAAAGTACTATATGAGTTACCATGTGACCATTAAATATACAGATGATGCAAGTTATTCAGGTCCTACTATTCCTACATATACTATATGAGTGCCTCCTCAGCATCAGGCCACATCCTGGGGCCCCTGCAGAGCATGGGCTGCCCTATTGGAGTTCAGCTGAGAATAGATAGGAGGAAGGGGATCATGGTGGGGGGGGGGTAGGTTAAAATCCAATTGACCATTACTCAGTGAAACCCTGGCAGAGATGCCTGCCAACTCTGCCTTAGTTCCTGGAGCCACGTGACTCTGTAGGCAGAGAATGGATCTTGGAATCTGACACTATTCCCTTGTACCTCCATGTGGACACACCCAGCGCGCGCGCACACACACACACACACACACACACACACACAGAGTTCCTCTTCTGACTGTGTTAACAGTCTTTCATCTGCTATACTTGGCATCACTCTGGGAGGTAGGGGTGGGGAGAGGGACCACAGGAAGTATCCACTTTTCCCACTAGCCCTCATCCCTGAGACCAGGAGGACATCTTCAGGGTCCAGGTATATGTGTCAGGCCCATCTTTTCCTATACTTGAGTAGCAGGGGTAAGCTCCCACCCCTATGGATATTTTAGAAAGCTATTCATTGATATCATTTCTGCCCCTTGGACCAAGCTTCCCCATTTGGTCTCAGTGGACAGCTAGTCAGAAACCATTTATTTTGCACATACCACGTACCAGGCAAGGTGCTAAGCTCTGGGGAGACAAAGGAAGGCTACTGCCTGGTTGCCTATGCTCACTCTCCTGGAAGAGGGCTGGAAATGTGGATATCCCCTCCTGCCCCTTCTGCCCTAGGAAAAGGTTGCCATGCAGTCTGACCCAGTTGCCCCTTCTACCCTCCTGGATTTGCCACCCACCTCTCTTCTGTTCTCCCTTTCCATCTTTCCACAGCTATGCAGCAAGTCCTAGACAACCTGGGGACCTTTCCCAATGCCACGGGCGCTGCTGAGTTAGACCTGATCTTCTTACGAGGAATCATGGAAAGTCCAATAGTAAGATCCTTGGCAAAGGTACAGTTCCACAGGGAGGTGGGCATGGGGGTGTGGTACACAGGGTAGGGGACTGGGGTGGAGAACTCAGTCCTGGTCCTAGGAGATAAGCTTTTGGATGTGCTACCCTGTGACCTTGGGAAGCTCTGCATTTCAAAATCTGGACACAGGGAGAGCTTGAGATGATGTGTGTCTACACTCATTCTTTTTGTTTTTTGTTTTTTGTTTTTTTGTGGAGGCAATTGGGGTTAAGTAACTTGCCCAGCATCACACAGCTAGTGTCTGAGGTCGGATTTGAACTCAGGTCCTCCTGATTCCAGAACCAGTGCTCTATCCACTGTACTACCTAGCTGCCCTGCGTGTACCCATTCTTGAGGCATGAAGTTGGGTGATTATAGGTGGAAATGCACCTCCCCTAAACCTGGCTTAGACAGTTTTTGTGGGGATCAGTATAATAACTGATAATTATAATCAGTTTGTGTAATAACCCTTCTTAATATGTGGCTGGGTGTGCTTGTGTCTATGTATGTTTCTATGCATTTGTGTGTCTGTCTGTCTGAAACCTCCAGAATTCATCCCAACGCCCCTTACCATCTTTGGACCGGTGGACTGCCTGTCTCAGAGTTCTATCTAGGCACAGCTGGCATCACCCAGGGTGGCATGGCTGTGCAGCTCACCCCAGGATGGGGCAGCAGGGAGTCTATCCCCTTCCTGCCTTCTCAGAGACTCTTTTGATGGGTCTGTAATCCCTGGAGGGGACCAGACCTCTTTAGCTGCAGTGAGGTGGTGAACCCAGAGACTTGGGTTGTCATTGTGCCAGAGAAGTGTATGTGAATGGATACGTGTGCAAGCATCTGTAGTCTACAGGTTAGAACGTCAATGTATTTGGCCAAAAGCCTACAAACCTTCCAGGAGCAAAAGTTCCGATACAAGGTAGGCCTCAGGGGAAGCTTCATAAAAAGCAGAGACAGCAAAATTCAGAAACGAGCAGAGTTAGACTAAGTTCCCAAGCGTGGAAATGAGTAGTGTGCCAGAGTTTATTTCCTATGCTATATAATCGAAGTCACCTTGTGAATGAACCTGTCCCACCTTGAATGACTTTTGCCTTGATTTCTGAAGCAGCTGGTATAGGGAGAGCCTCTTAAAAGGTTCATGTTATGTTTGTGCCAAACAGTAAATGGCATCGATTTCCCAGAATTATTCTTGAATACCTGCTGGTTGGAATTACACACCGGGAAGATTTGGGCAAGGTTCCAGAGACACAGGGCAAAAAGAAAAGAGAGTGGGTGGGTGTATGGGTGGCAGGGAGACTCTCCAGGCCAGGTGCTCCACAAATGTAGGTTTGCTGGGTTAGAGGAATCTGATGGCATCTGCCCTGGATCTTGGCAGTGGGCCTAGTCTGGAAATGGATAACTGTGGAGATTTGTCTGAGCTTGGAAAAGGTGAGATTGACCAGGGAGAAGCAACTATCTGTTCGTGGTCACTTTTAATTATTCTATACCACTTGGAGCAATATGGACTTTAATATAGTCAGTCTCAGGCAGGGCATTTTGAGCCAAAACCTAATCATGAAAATTAATTAGTGCCTGCTTGAAAAGTGACCTGGAAATCTGCATGCTTGGGTTGAAGTGGAAGCACCCTATGGGAGTGATACCTGGTGTTACAATTCTGTGCTCAAGGTTAACTGGGTGGCCCAGAAGAGCCCAGGGCTTGGGCCTAGAATCAGGAAGACCTGAGTTCAAATCTAGCCTCAGATACTTAGTAGATATGTGACCTCTGGGAGAGGCACTTGTCCTGTTTGCCTTCATTTCCTCATCTATAAAATAGGGATGAAAATAATACCTTCCTCCCAAGATTGTTGTGAGGATAAATGAGATAATATTTGCAAAGTGTGTTGCAAACCTGAAAGCACTATATAAATGCTAGCTATGTGCTATAAATGCTACGTGCCCTTTGGAAGAAGCTTTCAGTTTCTTAAAAAATTAATTATGAGTACACATCAGAGAGCAAAAGAAAACCTAGAAGGAAGCACAGAAAAACTGGGTTGCTTTAAAAACAATGTGTAGGATTTATTACATGGGTTCTTGAGAAATGGAAATGTATTGTATATTGAATCCTCTTTTATGTTTAGCTGTGTAGGTAGAAATGTTCTTTTTTTTTCTTTTCTCATTTTGTATTTAAATTTAAAATGAATAAAATTTTTTTAAAAAAGGAAAAAAATTATTTATGGCCCTGGAAACATAGATTCTATCTGAGAGGAGTATGTTTTCCCCTCTTACTTTCTGTGTAACCTTGGGCAAATCACATAACCCCCTGTACCTCAGTTTCCTCATTTGTAAAATGAAGGAGTTGAATTAAATGGCTTCCGAGGGCCTGGAGTCAGGAAGGCTCCTCTTTCAGAGTTCAAATCTGGCCTCAGACACTTGCTAGCTGTGTGACCCTGGGCAAGTCACTTAACCCTGTTTGCCTCAGTTTCCTCATCTATAAATGAGCTGGAGAAGGAAATGGCAAACCACTCCAGTATCTTGGCCAAGAAGACCCCAAAAGGAGTCACCTAGAGTCAGACATGACTGAAATGACTAGACAGCAACAACACCATCTCTCAGAGCGGCCCGTTGCATCTTTGGATGGATGCTTCTAATTGTTAGAAGGTTTTTCTGACTTCAAGGCCCTACTGATGGCTCCTGGGAAAAAAATAACACATCTATCCCCTCTTCCATGTGACACCCCTTCAAATACCTGAACAGTTACCATGTGCCCACTGGGTCTTCTCTTTTCTGGGCTAAATATTCCCAGTTTCCCAATATTCCTCACGGAACATGGACCATCCTGGTTGCCACTCTCTGCATACTCTCCAGTTCATCAATTTCCTTATTATAATAAGGCACGTTGAATTGAACACAGTATTCCTTATGTGGTCTCAGCAGGGCAGAGTGTAGAAGAACCTTCCTATCCCTGGAAGCTCTGCTCCTCAATGTGGCCCATAACTGACTTAGCTCTTTTGGTTACCACATCACACTGATGACGCCTGTTGAACTTGTGGTCCACTAACCCCCCTGGATCTTTTTCAAACAAATTTTTGCCTATCCATACCTTCCTCTATCCTGTACAATTGAGGCTGATATTTTGGACTCAAGTGTTAGTTTGTTGTTCAGTCATTTCAGTCGTGTCCGACTCTTTGTGACCCCATTCGGAGTTTTCTTGGCAGAGATACTGGAGTGGTTTGCCATTACTTCTCCAGTTCATTTTACAGATGGGGAGACTGAGGCAAACAGGGTTAAATAACTTGCCCAGGGTCACATAGCTAGTTTAAGTGTCTGAGGTTGGATTTGAACTCAGGAAGATGAGTCATCCTGACTCCAAGCTTGGTGCTGTCCACTGTGCCACCTAGCTGCCCAAATGTTAGACTTTACATTTATTCCTATTGAATTTCATCTTAATAGATTCATCCCAATGCTCTAGCCTGTCAGGGTCTTTTTGGATCTTGATGCCATCATCTATGTGTGTAACTGGCTCTCCTAGCTTTTTATGAGCCTACCATCTTTGTCTTCATCTATTTCCTCATTTAGTCTCTCTTTCCCTGATAATGAGATAGTGGATAGTCACATAGTATATACAGACCTGGCCTCAGAACCAGGCAGACCTGTTCCACTTCTTTCACATGGTAGCAATGTGACTCCCGGTCAGGTCAGTTAACATCGTAGGGCTCTAATAATAATCATAATTGCCAACCCTTATACTGCCCTTTAAGGTTTACACAGTCTTTTGTCTATTATTTTCTTTCTTTCTTTCTTT
>NW_020954579.1:6647568-6661528 GCF_900497805.2 Vombatus ursinus | reverse complement strand
TTTCTTTCTTTCTTTCTTTCTTTCTTTCTTTCTTTCTTTCTTTCTCGAGGCAAGTGGGGTTAGATGACTTGTTCAACATACACAGATAGTGTCTGAGGGCAGATTTGAACTCAGGTCCTTCTGACTCCAGGGCCAGTGCTCTATCCACTGTGCCACCTAGTTGCCCCTTCTATAATTTTCGTTCAATTGATACTTACAGAACCCTACGATGTAAAATATATCTCCATTTTATAGATGGGGAAACGGAGGCCCAGACAAGTTAAGTGACTCGACCAGAGTCATACAGCTAGTAAGTGTCTGAGGTGAGATTGAAAGTCAGGTCTCCCTCGATCTGAGGCCAGGTCTCTATCCCCTCTTTCATCCATCTATTCTGGGTAACTCTTAGACTACAAGGTACAGAGAAGGTGTCCATCTATATTGGGAGAGGGAATCACCTGGGGTTCTGTATATCAATAAAATCACAGGTCCACTCCCTATCCATCCTATCAGAGGATGATATAATTAATCCTTCCTACAGGTTTAGAGCACTTGGAAAGATATCACCCTAGGATGTAGACAGTGAATACCCACAGTAATAGAGATCTCCATTTACAGATATAAAAACTGAGGTCAGAGGGGGTGAATTAATCCACTTTGGTCATATGCTTATGCTAATTCTGGTCTAAGTCAGGACCAGAATCCAGACTTTCTGAATCTTTCTTGATGCTTAAAAAAAAAATCATGCTATGCTTTCTCACAGATCAGAGCTGCCAGAGTATCAGGGAGCAAAAATAAACTTAAAAAAAAGGAAAGGAAGAAAAAAACCCCATTTAGTAAAGTTTCCAGACTTGCATTCTAGGCAGTCTTCCAGTCATACTGCTCTGTACTGTAAAGAATTCTGACAGATGCTTTGTTACAGAAGAATTTTAGTCATACTTCCTAGCTATGTGACCCTAGGTAAGTCACTCAACCATGTTTGCATTAGTTTCCTCATCTGTAAAATAAGCTGGAGAAGGAAATGGTAAATCACTAGCTATGTGACCCTGGGAAAGTCACTTAACCCTATTTGCCTCTGTTTCCTCATCTGTAAAATAAGCTGGAGAAGGAAATGGCAAACCATTTCCTCCAGTATCTTTGCCAAGAAAATCCCAAATGAAGTCACAGAGAGTTAGACACAACTGAAAAATAACAGTTGAGGAAACAAAGCAGTCAAGTTAAGTGACTTGCCCAGGGTCACACAGCTAGTAAGTACCTGAGGTCAGACTGGAATTCTAGTCTTCCCAATTCCAGGCCCAGTGCTCTAGCCACTGTACCACATAGCTGCCTCTAGGTTAGATGAAATAGTAGTGTTGGGGGGCAGCTAGGTGGCACAGTGGATAGAGCACTGGCCCTGGAGTCTGGAGGACCTGAGTTCAAATCTGCCCTCAGACGCATAACATGCACTAGCTGTGTGACCCTGGGCAAGTCACTTAACCCCATTGCCTAGCTAAAAAAAAAAAAAAAAAGAAAGAAAGAGAAATAATAGTGTTGGGTCAAATAATGGAGTCCTACAATGATCGGTGGGAGATTGACCTCCTCCTAATGCCTGCTTCTTCCGGGGTGGAAATGTTATTGGATTTTCCCCAGTCTCCTAGCTTGTTCTCCTAGGTGTTTATTTGAGAGGTAGTGTGATGTAATGGATAGTGGCAGCTGGGAATCTGATGCTTTTTATCCAGGTGAGCATACGCAAGCCACTTATACTCCCTGAGCCTCCATCTCCTCATCTGTAAAACAGAGATAAAAATATCTGTAGTACCTCTTTCAAAGGGTTGTTGTGACCCTCATCTTTGCTCACAGATGTGCATAGAGCACTTTACAGATCACAGAACCCTTTATAAATGTCAGCTGTGATCTCTACTATACAATGAAACAGATTAGACAAGGGACAATCAGAATAATCTAGCATTTGATAAATCCAAAAATGCAACGTACTAAGGAAAAAGTCCCTAACTGATTAAAAAAATTGCTGGGAAAATGGAAAGCAGTCTGGCAGAAATCAGGCTTAGACCACCATATTATACAATTTTCTGCAATCAATTCAAAATAATCAGTTGAGATACCCGGAATGGGGAAGGGACAGGGGCATGGTTTATAAAATTTTAAGACTTCTACATGGATGTCCAAAGCTTCATGAGAATAACCCAAAGACACAGAACTACTTTGGAATTGAATGGACCACTAGATTCTCCTTGTCTTGATTTGGGTGTCAGCTAAGAAAAGAAATTGCTAGTCAGAGTGAGGGGAAAAGGATGAGTGTGCATATGTGAGTTTGTGTAGGTGATTGAATGTGGGTATATGAACGTCTAAGTGTGTGCGTGGGGGTAGGTGGGCTCTGCCAACCAGACTGTTAATTGGTACTAGGTGACTTGGGGGGCGGTGTTCCAACTGCCAAGCGAGAGGTGCCAAGGAGGGGATCCCTGTAAGGGTCTTTAATGTCACGAGGGGCCTGTGGTGGGGTGGGGGTAGAAGATAACCCAGGCTCTTCCTCTCCTCCTCCCTCCCACCAGGCCCACGAACGCTTGGAAGAGACCAAACTGGAGGCTGTTAGGGACAATAACCTGGAGCTGGTTCAGGAGATCCTTCGGGACCTGGCCGAGCTGGCTGAGCAGAGCAGCACGGCCGCTGAACTGGCCTGTATTCTCCAGGAGCCACACTTCCAGGTGGGGGGTCCTCGGCCAGGACAGGAGCGTGGGGAATATCTGACGGGTGGGCAAAGGGGCTTTCTAGAAGAGTTTTAGGAAAAACCTCAAAGCTTCTCCATACCTTGAACCCCTCACACCGATGAAAGCCCGGGTTACCATCTTTTTAGGGGCAGATCACTTTCTGTGCCAAAGAATTTCAGCCAAGCGCTTCTAGGTGTGCTTGGCATAGCAGCTGGTGGAATGTTGCGCTGGGGGCGGGGAATGGAGCCCTGGCTGAAGGGTTGGGCTGAGAAGGTGGTTGGATCTGGTTGAATGAAAGGAGTCTCTAGGTAGGAAGGACAGGGACCTGGGAAGGGAAGTTTGATAGGCTTTGGGGTTTGGGTAGAGATTTGTTAATAGGATCAGCTCAGATGGAGGTGATCAGGTCAGGATCCTGGCAGGTATCCCCCGGGGGATCTGGCAGGATTCTAAAGAAAAGGAATTGGATGGAGGAGAGAAGGTTGGATAAGGAGAGTATGACTCAAATGAGGGAGACCTGGGAGAGAGGTATTGATTGGGAGGATGGGCAGGGAGAGGGCAGCTGGGGACTGATGGGAAGCCCTCTGGGGCAGGGGAAAGCTGAGCACTGCTGTTTTTTGACTGCTCTGTTTCCCTAGTCCCTCTTGGAGACGCATGACTCCGTGGCATCAAAAAGCTATGAGACGCCACCTCCCAGCCCTGGCCTGGACCCCATGTTCAACAACCAGCCTGTCCCTCCAGATGCTGTACGAATGGTGGGCATCCGAAAGACCGCAGGAGAGCACCTGGTGAGGGCGCTGGGGTAGGAGGTAAAAGAAAGAGGGTGAAGGGCCATCGAGGAGAGCCGTGGGTACTGGGGAGGGCATACCCACACCATGCCCAGGGTGAGATTGCAGAGCAGACCAAAGGAGGGATTGTGAAGGGCTTTGGGAAAGTTGGAGAGGTAGAGCCAGTTGGGGAGAGGGACCTGGGAACCCATGTATGCTCCAGAGCCCTTGGCCAGCAAGTAAGGAGAGGCAGGAAGAAACCAGTGTGATATAATGGAAAGAGGACCAGACCTGGGTCCCAATCCTACCTCTGACGATGCCCAGTTGTGGGGTTATGAACAAGGCACTTGACCTTTCCAAGCCTCAGTTACACCATCTGTAAAATGGGGACAATAACATCTGTGTACTTGTTGTAAAGATGAATTACTCAACAAATATTGGTTAAGCACCCACTATGTGCCAGGCACTGGGGATACACTCAACATAGATGAAAGTAAAACACTCCCTTCCCTCAAAGAGTTTGTATTCTTTAATGGGAGAGAAAAAGGATGCATATAAGGAGATATAAAATAATTATATGCAAGGGTAACTTTGGGGGTGGAGGAAGCGCCAGCAGCTGTGGGGATCCCAAGGGCCTCATTTAGGAGGGGGCCCAATCTGAGCTGAGCCTTAAGGAGCAAAAGAGATAGTTTAAAATGCTTACAAACCTTGAAGGACTTTATAGACTCCATTATTTATTGTTATTATTACTATTAATAATAATAATAATTTTCCCCTTCTCCCAGTTAGTGCTGCCTTATTAATTGCTTCATCTAGGCTGATCAGTAGGAGGAAGGAATAAGGGAAGGGGGGATGGTGATGTTCTTAACCTTGGCTTCTAGACCAGGGGAATGGTGAGAGGGGAGGAAGAGGAGGAGGAGGAAGAAGAGGAAGATGAGGAAGAGGGGGAGGTGTTTGAAGAAGCCCTGCTGGGGAGCTGAGGGCCTGGGCCTTAGGGTTGAGCCAGGGTGGGGAGCACACCATACCCAGTCTCCTGAGAGTTGAGCAGGAGGTGGGGTCAGGGAAGGAGTGACAGTTCTAGAGAGAAGGCCAGGGTATTTAGACAGCAGGGTACACAGACTTAAACCTGCCCCTTGACCCACCCTCCTCCTCTTCCTGCTTTGCCCAGGGTGTGACATTCCGAGTGGAGGGTGGAGAGCTGGTGATTGCCCGCATCCTGCACGGGGGCATGGTGGCCCAGCAGGGCCTGCTGCACGTGGGTGATGTCATCAAGGAGGTGAATGGGCAGCCTGTGGGCAGTGACCCCCGGGGGCTGCAGGAGTTACTCAGAAGTGCCAGTGGTAGCGTCATCCTCAAGATCCTGCCCAGTTACCAGGAGCCTCACCTGCCTCGACAGGTGGGCATTGGGTTGGCGCCTGTGCCCATCCCCCTTTCTCCCTCCCTGGACCCTGGTATCTTTACCTCTACATCTGATTGCCCCCCACATGGTTGGCTGTTCTGAAGGGCGCTTCATGTGGACCCTTTTCCCTTCCCCAATATGTGTGTGTTTTGGAGGTGAGGTATGATCTGTGTATGCAAGCCTATGTGAATGTTCTGGCTGCAGGGGTTTGTATGGTGTATACCCATATCTGCTCATGGCAGGAGACTAGGATTTCTGCACAGATCCTATCCATGTAACATGTATATATTCATACTTGCACAGATATGTAGGTGGCATGGGTATGCATGCATATGCAGAGGCAAATGTGATGTAGAGGAAAGAATGCTGGATTTGGAGTCAGGAGAGGACTGGGTTCAAAACCCTCCTCTGACCCAGAGCTTCCTGGTCAGGTGACCACAGCCAGTCATCCTCTCTAAGTCTCAGTTTCCTCATATGTACAATGGAGGTAATACAAATAGTACCAACTTCTTAGGGCTATTGTTGGGCATCAAATGAGGTCATGAATGTAAAGCACTTTGCAAACCTGAAACTGACACAAGAATGTCAGTTATCTTCTACAAAATTGTATATGTGTGTGCATTCTTATACATATGTGTGCATCTTTGTACATATGTGCATTCTTATACATGCATGCACACCCACGTACACAACACATTTCTTGTACAGGCATGTGCATCCTTGTACATATATGTGTGCCCTTGTATGTGTGTGCATCCTTGTATGTATGTGAACACCTATATACACACTTTGCATACTTGTTTGGTAATTTCAGTACTGTCCAACTCTTCAGAACCTCTTTTGGAGTTTTCTTGGCAAATTTACTAGAGTGGTTTTCCATTTCCTTCTCCAACTCATTTTACAGATGAGCAAACTGAGGCAAACAGGTTTAAGTGACTTGCACAGGATCACACAGTTAATAAGTGTCTGAGGCCAGATTTGAACTCAGGAAGAGGAGTCTTCCTGAATCTAAGGCCCAGCACTCCATCCACTGTGCCACCTACTTGCCCCTTGTATATTTGCAGATACATGTATGTCCTTGTACATATGCATGTGTGTTTTTGTGTGTGGCATATATACATATAAGCCTGAGTGGAATGTTTCTCCTTCTGGCATTAAGCATAAGCAGCCAGGGCCTTCCTTTTCCATCAGATAGAAACTCTCCAGGCCTGGCTGTCTCCCAGCAGCCAGTGGGGTTAGTATTTAGAAAGTGCTTTATTACAACCCAAGCCCAGTGAGCAGGAGAGGGCAGAGAATGAGGGACCCGTCTTGGTGTGGGCATCAACCTCTCCTTCTCCCACTAGAGTATCTAGAAGGAGATGAGAAGGAATAACCCTGCCCATAAGTGGGAGGGACAAAGACAGAACTAATCCACCGCCCTTTGTTCTGGGCAGTGAAAGGAGCCTGGCAGTGGATGGCAGAGACAGTGACGTCCCCCCTTAAAGGGGCAAGGGCTGGTGTGTATGAGTGTGCCTGTCTGTGTGTACTCTCATTCCCCCCCCACCTTCTCTCTAGGACTTTAGAGGCTAGGGAGTGGCACCTTACTCAGGTCCTGGGTACCCTTGAGATAGGGGGAGAGGCACCTATCCTTTCCCTTCCATCCCACTCCTGAGTGCCCCTGTTGACACTATGCCTACCATGATCCTTGATTCATGTGTCCTTCTCTCCCCTCCCTACCCCCCAGGTGTTTGTCAAATGTCACTTTGACTATGAGCCAGCCCGGGACAGCCTGATCCCCTGCAAGGAGGCTGGTTTACGCTTTTGTGCTGGGGACCTGCTCCAGATTGTTAACCAGGATGATGCTAACTGGTGGCAAGTGAGTGCCCTCAGGGCACTGCCCACATCAGTGCTTGTTGCCCCATGGAAGCCAGGCCCTCTGCCCCAGGGATGCTTCAAATCCCCCCTCCCCCCATCAGCCCTCTGCTGGTCCACCTTAATCCAGTTGAGCAAGTGGGGTGGTACAGCTGGCAGGAAAGGAGGAAGCACAAACATCCCCACTAAGGCTGGTCTCTTCCTGAGGGAGGGTATCAGAAGCCGGTGAGACGGGAGGGACAGTGAAGGGGAGCAGGGGAGATACCAAAGTTCTTAAGCCTGGTGGGCATGGGTGGGTGTTTCAGGCATGCCACGTAGAGGGGGGCAGTGCTGGGCTTATCCCTAGCCAGCTGCTGGAAGAGAAACGGAAGGCCTTTGTCAAGAGGGACTTGGAGATGACACCAGCCTCAGGTAAGCACTTTTTGGGTAAGTCTTGCCAGCTTTGGGGTGTGACGAGAGCACTTCCAAGTTTACCTGTCTCTACTCTCCTCATTGTCAGGTGCCCTATGTGGCAGCATTTCAGGCAAGAAGAAGAAGAGAATGATGTATCTCACTACCAAGAATGCAGGTAGGTGCCCTCATGCCTGGGCACTGCCCATCTTTTCCTGTACCTTAGCCCCAGCGTTCTCTCCCTTGGTGCTGCATGGAAACTGTATTCCTTAGTGTTAGACCGTGTTTATCTTGCCCCTGGCCACTAACCTCAGGTCTCCCTCCTAGGCACTTCCTACCCCCAGACACATGACCGCTGGACCCCTAGACACCACCCATGGGCATTGCATCCATCTCCTTGAATATTCCTCCATGACCCTGCCCACTTCTCCCTTTTGCCCTGCTGTACCCATGCTGGCCTGATGGGTGGTACACTTGCCTCTATGCCCACAGAGTTCGATCGGCATGAACTTCTGATCTATGAGGAAGTGGCCCGGATGCCCCCCTTCCGCCGGAAAACCCTGGTGCTGATTGGGGCACAGGGTGTGGGGCGACGTAGCCTGAAGAACAAGCTTATTATGTGGGACCAAGACCGCTATGGCACCACTGTGCCCTGTGAGTTGACCCTGCGGTGGGCACTATACCCCAAGAAAGGCCACCAGGCTGAGAACTAGGCTCAGTATTAGTCCCAGGGGCATTGGTTTATCTTTGTTTCTTCTTAGCACCCAGATCAGTATCTTGTCTATAGAAGGTGTGGGAAGTGGCAGTGTGGAATAGTAGGTAGAAAGCTGGACCTGACATCAGGAACACAGGTTCAAATCTCACCTTAGACACTAGCCGTATGACCCTGGGCAAGTCACTTAGCCTTTTTGGGGCCTCGGTTTCTTCATCTGTAAAATGAAGGGGTTGGTCTTGATTGTCTAAAGTTCTTTCTAACTCTAATTCTCTGATCTTATGAAATGTTGGTTGAATTATAGTGGACATTGTGTTGGACAGGGGCAGCTAGGTGGTGCTGTGGATGGAGTGCTGGGCCTCAGAGTTAGGAATTCTCATCTTCTTGAGTTCAAATCTGGCCTCAGACACTTAGTAGCTGTGTGACCCTGGGCAAGTCACTTAACCCTGTTTGCATCAGTTTCCTCATATGTAAAATGAGCTGGAGAAGGAAATGGCAAACCGCTCCAGTATCTTTGCCAAGAAAACCCCAAATGGGGTCACAAAGAGTCAGATACAACTGAAAAACGACTGAACAACAACAAACTGTGTTTGAGGGATCTAAGTCGATCTAACCTAACCAGCATTTAGGGCCAGCCTCGATATACCTGCCTCCAGGGCCCTCAATAACCCTACTTAGAGAATAGAGCCCTGGAGGGAAAGTAAATGTGGGGGAACAAAGGAGAGGAGAGAGAGGCAGCTGGAGCCGCTGAGAGGGTGCGGGGAGACGTCAGTGTGGATTTATGGTCACATTGATTAATGGATGGAAAGTGAGGTAGTCCATTAGTGGCAGCAAGTTGGTGCGGTAGATAGAGCTGGGCCTGGAGTCAGGAAAAACCAAGTTAAAATCTGCCCTCAGACATTTATTAGCTGTGTGATCCCTGGCAAATTGCTTAACCTCTATCTGCTTCAGTTTTCCCACCTAGCTGAGAGGATAAAATCAGATAGTATTGGTAAAGTGGTTAAAAAACCTGAAATCACTATGTAAAGATATAATGTATATATTTATATATATAATATATATTTCATATAGAATACAATATATAATGTAATGAGTTTTTAATTTATGATTTTATTATTTGTTTATATATTTATAATGATATATAATATACATTTTCTGAGTTGTTTTTCAGTCGTGTCCAAATCTTTGTGACCCCCGCTTAGGGTTGTCTTGGCAAAGATACTGGAGTGGTTTTCCATTTCCTTCTCCAGATCATTTCACAGATGAGGAAACTGAAGCAATTAGGGTTAAGTGACTTGCCTAGGGTCACACAACGAGTAAGTGTCTGAGGCCAGATTTGAACTCAGGAAGATGAGTCTTCCTGACTCCAGGCCTGGCATTCTGTGCACTATGGCGCCACCTAGCGGCACATAATAATTATATACAATACAAACAAGATATTTATATATGATGTATCACATATATCGTGCATCTACACATAATATGTAATATATGTATATGTATATGTATATATATATATATGTATATGTATATACATATATATATATACACATATGGAATTTATATATAAGTAGTAATAATAATATCTCATCATCATACTAGGAAGACCTGAAGTCAGATACGTCTGGGACTGAATGCTACTTTGCTACATGTTATCTGTGTGACCAAGGGCCAGTCACTTCCCCTCCCTGGGCCTCAGTTTACTCATCTGTAAAATGACAGAGTTGGGGTTCATGATCTACAAAGCCCATTCTAGCTCTAAATGCTATGGATTTAGAAGAGGCTATGAAATGTTAAATCCTTTTTAACTGCTGTTCTGCCTGATTGGTGAGTGAGCACCCTCTGCTGGTGAACAAGGGGCACTGCACCATCAGGTTGGGGACTGCTGCCCACCATTGATCTAGAACTCAGGGATGGGGAACCTGTGACCTGGAGGCTTCTCCACCCCGATCTAGGAGGTATACTGAGATGGAACCTTCTTAGTCCTTCCCCTCCCCTCAATAATAATAATAGCAAGTATTCACATAGCACTTTAAGGTTTGCAAAGTGCTTTACAAACATCTCACTTTGTCCTCACAACAACCCTGGGAGGTAGATACTATTATTATCACCATTTTACAAATAGGGAAACCAAGGCAGACAGTGGTTAAGTGACTTGCCAAGGTCACATAGCTAGGAAGTGTCTGAGGCTAGATTTGAACTCATCTTCCTCACTCCAGGCCCCGTGGATAAAGCACCAGGCTGCCTCAAGGAACCAGTGGTCTAGCTTAGGAGACAAGACGGTCTCCAGTCAGAATGGACCTCAGAGGTCACCTAACCCTGACCTTTACCCTTTAGGAAGTTCTCTTTCCTGGTATTGACCCAAACCTATCTCCTTATAACTTCTACCCTTGGGCCCTTCTGAGGGCAAGCAGACTCAGTCTGTTTGCTCTTCCATGTGCTGTCTTCAGGTATTTAAAAATAGCTCTCATGTCTTCCCTAAGTCTCCCCTTGTCCAAATTAAACACCTGTGCTTCCTAATCAGCAGCCTTCTCAACATCCACATTGCTCTCCTCAGAAGACAGCGTCCCTCCGAAAATGAGCTGAATATAATATTCTGAATGGGGTCTGGCCAGGATGGAGGAGCTAGGACCTTCCTCATTTGAGACATTAGACTTTTGTTAATGCAAATGAAGGTCATGTTAGGGACAAGGTCTGGACCTGTGATTTTATTGATTGGGCTAGCTAGTTGTGTGACCCTAGGAAAGTTATTTAACCTCTCTGTGCTTCAGGTTGCTCATCTGTAATATGAATGGGTTGGATTTGATCGCCTCTAACCTTCCTTCTAGCTCTAATTCTATGATATTATGAAGTGCTGATTGAATTGGACACTGTTTCTAAGAGATTAAGTTCAATCCAATCTTTTTTTCTTTCTTTCTTTTTTTTTTTCCCTTGGGGCAATCAGGTTAAGTGACTTGCGCAGAGTCACACAGCTAGTAAGTGTCTGAGGTTGCATTTGAACTCAGATCCTCCTGACTCCGGGGTTGATGCTCTATCCGCTGCGCCACCTAGCTGCCCCAGTTCAATCCAATCTAACCAGCATTTAGGGGCAGCCTAGGTATTCCTTAGGGGCAGCTAGGTGGCAAAGTGGATAGAGCACCCAGCCTGGAGTCAGGAAAACCTGAATTCAAATCCGGCTTCAGACACTTCCTAAGTTGTGTGACCTTGGGCAGGTCACTTAACTCTGTTTGCCTGAGTTTCCTCATGGCAAACCACTCCAGTATCTTTGCCAAGAAAACCTCAGATGGGGCCATGAAGAGTCAGAAACGACTGAACAACAACAATGTATTACTTCCTCTGGGGTCCTGAGCATCCCTAGTTAGAGAGTGGGGACCATAGAGAGATTATACTACCAGTGCAGGTTGGGCCTTCCCCATTTTGCAGATGGGGAAACTAAGGCTGAGAGCAGTTAAGTGACTTGTTTAGGGTCACACAGCTAGTAAGTGTCTGAGCTAGGATTTGAACTCAGGTCTTCCCAATCCCAATCTCAGCATCCCATGTACTATGCCATCTAGCTGCTTCAGTGTATGTTCATGTGTGTTTCTCACTCTCCCTGCCTGCCAGACACATCTCGTCGGCCTAAGGACACTGAGCGGGAAGGCCAGGGCTATAGCTTTGTGACGCGAGCAGAGATGGAGGCTGACATCCGTGCTGGCCGCTACCTGGAGCATGGGGAATATGAAGGGAACCTATATGGCACGCGAATCGATTCCATTCGAAATGTGCTCAGTGCTGGCAAGGTGTGCGTGTTGGATGTCAATCCGCAGGTAAGCTACCACCTGCCCTCCACTCCAGGCTGGCTGCCTCCCTGACTGCAGGCCACATCCCAATCCCCAAAGGGGCCCTTCCTAATCCCAGGCAGTAGCACAATCCTCAAGGACCCTCTCTGACACTATATAACACTGTATTATCCACCATAGAGCCTTTTCTCAACCATAGGTAACACCTGATCCCCTGGAACTTTCTTTAACTCTACATAATACTGCCATCCCTGGGGACCCTGGGTTTGAATTCCAGCCTGACTACTTTCCTACCTCTGTGACCTTAGATAAATCACTTAGTACCTCTGAGCCTCGGTTTCCTAATCTGTAAAATGAGAAAATTGGACTAGGTACTTCTAAGATCTTTTTTGTCCTTAACCTACAATTCTATGTATGTTTGTGCTCAATGTATGATCTATGACCCACCTTATCCCTTCTATTACTAATCCTAGGTCATCCTCCCCCATTCCCTTAAACCCTTCCCATGACTCTTCCTCTCTTACCTTCTTTTCCTAAAGGATACTCAGAGATACCTACATCTCCCTTTCCTAGGAGCAAACTCTACTCTGACTTCACGTGCTTTTTTTTTGAGGCAATTGGGGTTAAGTGATTTGCCCAGGGTCACATAGCCAGTAAGTGTCTGAGGCTGGATTTAAACCTAGGTCCTCCTGACTCCAGGGCTGGTGCTCTGTCCACTGTGCCACCTTACTGCACCTGACTTCATATGCTTCTAATGCTTTCCTGACCATAAGCAAGACCCTATGCTTCAGGAACCTTCTGTAACCTTATAGAACACCCTCTGCCCATCCCTGGAAACCCTCATTTGAAACCCTTGTCTACTCTCTCTTTACCAAAGCAGCTGAAGATCATTCATATTTCATCTGAACCCTGGAGTGTGAAGGTGCTATAGAGATCCCCCTGGGGTGAGAGATATGATATTGGGGAGGGAAATAAAGATTAAGGAGATAATTCTGAATACAACCCCCTATCTCCTCAGGCAGTGAAGGTGCTAAGAACTGCTGAGTTTGTCCCATATGTGGTTTTCATTGAGGCCCCTGACTTTGAGACCCTGCGTGCCATGAACCGGGCTGCCCTGGAGAGTGGGGTGGCTACCAAGCAACTCACGGTGAGGGGGACCTACAAGGGAAGTGGAAAGATGAGTACAGGGTGGGGAAGAAACAAGTGCAAGGTTGGGATAGATGGGCTGGCCCAATGGGAGAAGAGCAGGAAGTGCTCAGGGTATAATGGGAAATAGGGATACAGTGACTAGTGGGGAGCCTGGGCAGCAGATCAGGGGTGCCCAAGGAAGTCTGGACAGATATTCATCTTTTCAATCATTCATCAAATATTCATTAAACAGAAGCCCCATGGTTGGCCTAGTGGGGGCATAATAAATAGGTGAATTAAACTCAATTCCTGCCTTCCAGGATATTATATGAGATATATACATAAACTAATGTAATACAAGACAGTGTGATAAGAGATATAGGAACAAAATACTGTAAGAATTCAGAACAGGGAGAGATCCCTTCTTGGTCTAGGAAATCAGCAAAGTCTTCATGGTGGAGGTGGCATTTGAATGAGTCATTGAAGGGTAGTCAGGCTTTTGACAGATGGAGATAGAAGGAGAAGATACTAGTCAGAGGTAGGTTGGGGTTGGATCAGACTTGAGTGTGAGGCTGAGGAGTTTAAACTTTATTAGAGAGGCATGGGCAGTTGCTGAAAATTGTCACGTAGGGGAGTAACAGGATAAAATGGAGCCTTAGAAAGATTGCTTTGGCATCTGGGTGGAGAATGGATTGGAGCCCAATTAGAAGGCAATTAGAGAGGTCAAGGTGACGTGTGATGAAGGTCTGAACTAGACTAATGACTTTGGAAGTGTGGTGGAGGAGACATATTTGATACTGAGGAGATAAAATTATAAGACTTGGTGATGGATTTAACGTGAAGAACAAAAGCGAAGAGGCCAAAGGCTACTCACATGTTCGTAGCCTGAATAACTTGGAGGATGGTGGTACCGTTGCCAACATTAGAGAAATCAGGAAGAGGAATGGATTAAGTGGGGTAGGTGATGGATTCAGTTTTGTATATGTGAAATTTGAAGTGTTAGTTGGATAATTGGGTGGAACTGACAAATGACAATGGAGGGGAATAGAAAGGAAGAAAGGGAAGGAGGAAGGAAGGAGGGAGGGAAGAAAGAAAGGAAGGAAAGAAAGGAAGAAAAAGAGGGAGGGAGGAAGGAAAGGAGGAAGAGAGGGAAGAAAGGAAGGAAAAGGAGGAGGGAGGGAAGAAAGGATGGGAGGGAGTGAAGGAAGAAAGGAAGGAAAGGAAGGAGAGAGGGAAGAAAGGAAGAAAAAGAGGGA
>NW_020954579.1:6645638-6647558 GCF_900497805.2 Vombatus ursinus | reverse complement strand
AAGGGAAGAAAGGAAGGAAAAGTGGTAGGGAGGGAGGGAAGGAAGGAGAGAGGGAAGAAAGAAGGAAAGGAAGGAATTGGAGAAGGAAGCAATTAGGGAAAGAAGGCAGAAACAAGCATTTATTAGGCACCTGCTATGTTCTAGGCACTGTGCTAAGCACTTTACAAATATTATCTCACTGTATCCTCATAATGACCTTGGGAGATAGTTGCTATTAGTATCCCCCTTTTGTAACTGAGAAAATTGAAGCAGACAGAGGTTAAGTGACTTACTCAGAGTCACCAGAAGAAAGGTTAAAATCAGTTCCTGATGCAGAGAGGTTAAGGAGAAAAGGTTATTGGATTTGTTTGTTGATCGTTTTTGACCTTGGAGGGAGCAGCAGCGGTAGATTGGTGAGGATAGAAATCAGTAGTAAGGGGCTGGGTCATGAATTTGTAAGTGAGGAAGAAGTGAAGGAAATGAGTAGAAACTGTTTTCTTGAGAAGTTTAGCCGTGAAAGAGAGACAAAAAGTGAAAGGGCCTTTTGAGATGTATCCAAGGAACAAGAACAATTTTTTTTTCTTCAGACAGGGAAAGCTGAGAATGTTTGGAGGCCCAGGGGAAGAAACCAGTACAGGGGGAGCGATTGAAGATGTAAGGAATGGGGTTAATAAATGAAGCAAGGTCTAGTGGGAGATGGGCAGAACTAGGCTGGAGGGCACAGGTGGCAGGGTTAGCATTGGCAAGAAGGGACATTTCTTCCCCAGGAGGAGAAGGAAATGGGTGAAGATACAGAAAGACTGAGAAGCAGAGAGAAGGAGGGACAAGTTCCCCACTCCTGGATCTCTGTAAAGTAGGAGGAACCAAGGATGTCTTCTTAGAATGTAGGAGGCAGGGAATTTAAGTAGAACTGGGAATTTATAGTTAGTAGAAAAGTTTTGGACCCAGCCCTGTAGAGAACGCAGTGGAGAGTCAATAAGGAATTAATGAAAACCTTACTGAGCAGAAAGAAACCCATTTAAGCTAAAGAGCTGTGTTGGTCCCTGTCAACCTGCTTTGAGGACTTCTAGAAATGGTAGGTGGTAGAGTGGATAGAGTGCCAGGGCCTGGAGTCAGGAAGATTCATGAGTTCAAATCTGCCTTCAGACACTAACTAGCTGTGTGATCCTGGGCAAGTCATTTCACCCTGTTTTGCCTCAGTTTCTTCATCTGTAAAATGAGCTGGAGAAGGAAATGACAAAACACTCCAGTATCTTTGCCAAGAAAACCCCAAATGGGGCCACAAAGAGTCAGACATAACTAAAAGATAACTGAATAACAACAACAATAAATAGAGAGGAGGCTAGTTTGGCAGGATCATAAAGTATGTGAAAACAACTAATGTGTAGTCAGCTTGGAAAAAATGGATTGGAGCCCAGTTGTAAAGGGCCTTAAATGCCACACAGAGGAGTTTCTATTTGATCCTGGAAAAAAAGGGAGCCACTGGACCTTATCAAGTAGGAGAATGACATGGTCAGACCTGTACTTTTGGTAGCTGAGTGAAGGATAGATTGGAAGAGGGAGACTTGAGGCAGGGAGAAAAATTAGGAGGCTATTACAATGATCCAAGTGAGAGGTGGCGAGGACCTAGACTCAGATAGTGGCTCTGTGAGCAGAGAAGAGATGGATGCAAGAGATGTGGGAAGCAGAAGAGACTGTGTGGGGAGAGGTAGAGAGAAGGTCTGAGGATAATGCCAAGGGGTGGATCAGGTGGGGAGGGGCACAAAGAGAGAGTGAGCTGTTTTGGACATGTCGGATTTGAGATGCCAGTGCGACATCCAGTTTGAAATACCCACTAGGCAATAGGAGATGTGGGACTGGAGCTCTATTAAAAGACTGGGGATCTATCTGTCTGTCTATCTATCTATCTATCTATCTATCTATCTATCTATCTATCTATCT
>NW_020954579.1:6633613-6645628 GCF_900497805.2 Vombatus ursinus | reverse complement strand
TCTATCTATCTATCTATCTATCTATCTATCTATCTATCTATCTATCTACAATCTATCCAGGGAAACTCTCTCTCTCTCTCTCTCTCTCTCTCCCCTAAGAACCATCTACAAAGACATGAAGTTTAAATCCATGGAACTGATGAGTTCACCAAGCGGAGAGAGTGTAGGGAGAGAAGAGGTTGTTGGACTAGCTGATCTCCCAGGTTCCTCCATGACCCTTTTGGGACCCAAAGCTGGGCTTCCCTAGATACTGAATATTGTCCATAAGCGTAATGAGCAGCTTTGTGGGGGCTGGTGGGGGGAGAGATGCAGGGGGCAGTCAGTGCTGCTGGGCTGGAGTGCTCAGAATGTGGGAAGGGGGTCATCAGAGGGGGGTCTTCCTGTTTGCCCTCATCACAGGTCTTGAAGGGGTCCCTCTGGTCTCTCTCCCAAGGCCTGGTTTTCTCCTTCTCCATTCTTAGCTGACCCAGGAGCAATAATAAGGGAGTGAGAGAAAAGCTCCAAGTTCAACTTGTGGGAGAGCAGAGGAGGAAAGGAAAGGCAAGGATGGATGTGACTGAGAGAGAGGGAAGGAAGAGAGGGACAGGATTAGGGAGAGGAGCCTTCTTTGACTAAAGAGCTCCCCCTCCCCCTTGATTCTACCCCAGTCCAGTCTCCCAGTTCAGTTGGTCAGTTTCTGCTTTGCCCCCAATCTTCAGGCTTCCTTCTACTGGTGGGTACAGGGGTGATGTCTGGCAGCAAAGTCTTGGATCCTCTGGGAGTACTATCATATTGGGGAGGACACTTCCTAGGCACGTATAAGTGGGTGCTCTTGGGGTTGCCATGATACCTGAGGCAGGTGTTTGTGGGCCTAGATGGCATGAGAAGGCGAGTCAGTCTGTTAGGGTATGAGATGGGGTTTGCTTGGCATAGGTTGAATTCATGTGGCAGAAAGAGCTCTGGATTTGGAGCAGGAAGAGCTGGGTTTGAGTCCTAACTCACATACTTGCTAGCTATGTGATCTTGACCCAAACCCTTAACTTCCCTGAATCCTCACTTGTCTCATCTGTAAAATAGGGCTAATGATAGCACAAGGTTGTTGTGAGGCTGAAATGAGATCATGTGTGGAAAGTGTTTTGGGCTAAATAATGAGTTATGATGCCTATGGTGATTACTTAGTGGGCCTAGGTAGGAATGCCCCTGCCCTGGAGCTCAGCTTCCTTCAGCACAGGGAGTCAGTGGTCACTTTGATTGGCATCATATAGGGATGGCCCAGAGGGGAAGGGATCATCACACCAGCTGTCCTGCGGCTTTCTCTCCCAGGTCACCAAAGGGGAATAATGGGGGGGAGGGTGGTTTCTCATTCAGGGGAGAGAAGGCAAATGGGAAGGGAGCACCTGACTCAGTGGATTCCCTGCAGGAGGCGGACTTAAAGCGGACAGTTGAAGAGAGCAGCCGGATTCAGAGAGGGTACGGCCACTACTTTGACCTCACTCTGGTCAACGACAACCTTGAGAGAACCTTCCGAGAGCTTCAGACAGCGATGGAGAAGCTGCGGACAGAACCCCAGTGGGTGCCTGTCAGCTGGGTATACTAACCTTGCCACCCACGTCCGGCACAGGGATTCACATCCCCATTCCACAATCCTTAGTCACTCAGACCTCATCCTCTGCCAGGAGGTGTCCTTGGGCATCTTCTGCAGAGGTTCCCATGTCCCTTAGCCCAGCTCCCTCGGGAAGCTGTGTCCACTCCTTGGGATAAAATGCCAGGTGGGCAAGGAAAGCTAGCATCAGCTCTGCAGAAAACACTGTCAGGGTGAGGTATGTTCATGGGGTACCTCAGTGCCCAGGTGCTGCCCACCTTTCCCATGCTGTTAGCTATCAGCCTACCTGGTGCCCTCTCCACACCTCTCTATGGGACCAAACTGTGTTTAGGAGGGTGGGGGAAGGGGAGAAGCCCCCCAAGGTGCCCATCAGTCCATAAATGAGAAAAGCTGACACTTGGATGAGCACCAAGGTCCCCTGCCACCACTTTATTTAGTTACCTTTTCCCCATCTACCCCTACCCCAGTACCCTTCCTACTGACTAGTCACTTGATCCTGGGATCCAGGGATGGGAGAATTATTATGTCACCATCTAAATGAACTGGCCATTTGGTCCAGACCTGTCCAGGAGCTAGTTCTGCCTGGTGCTACCCCCAAAGCCTGGGGAAGACTGAAGCACATGAAGCCAGGGACTATGGTGGGAAATGGGAACTATCCTCTTTCTGGACATTCCTGGAGAACAGAATGGAATTTGTGTTGGGAAAGATTCCCAGGGCTTAACATCTATCATCTCCCCTGCCCTCCCCCAAGTACACAGCAACTCACTGCCGAAGATTCCCCTACTATATCTTCCAGACCCCTCAACACTGTTCTTCCCCAGTCTCACCTGGGAGGTAATGGGATGGGCAGGAAGACCTTGGCCTTGAGAAAGGAAAGCTAGACCTCATATATCATTTCTGTCAAAGATCTCTATGAACTTGGAAAATTGAGAGGGGTCAGTCAACCTCATGATCCAGGCCCAATATTACTTGTGGTCTTACCAAGGGCTTAACCCCTCCAGGCAATCTGGGCACCTGCTTTTTCCAGCTGACAGGGCCTGGCTCTGGGAGTCCTACTAGGAGGCTGGAGATAGGAGGCCTGGGTGATCTGGAGAGAGTAGGATGGAGAAGGCTAAGTGGGAGTGAAGCACGAAGAATGGAGCTTCTTCTGTCCATGTCACACTGATCATTGTGTGTGAGACATATGTGTGGGCCTCTCTTTCAGGGAGGAATGGGTTATTTTGCTATTGTGAAGGTCCTTCTTAAACTAGGGAGAAATCCCACATTCCAGAGTCTTAGAAATTGTCATATTTTTATCTCCCAACCCCTAGTTCCATGCCCCATCCTCCAAATATGTGAGGGCTCACCATGACCCCCTAATTTAGGAGTTTGGAGTAGTACAGAGGTCAACTTCGTAAAATAGAATTCCCCTTTAAGAAGAGAATGCTATCTTAGAATTCCCAGGGTCATGTAATCTATTTCCCTGCTTTCCCACAAGATAGCCCTTTCATCCCACAGGAATCAATAGGAAACCTTGCAGGGAAGGAAAAACAAAACAAAACTAGCCTCTCCCTGGTGTCTGTGTTCAAGGCTTCAGTCCTCATCCCAATCTACATCCTTACCCTAACTTGAGGACCTAGCTAGGCCTTCTGTGTGTTTAACCTCATCTTTCTTGCTGCAATGTCAGCTCAAACTGGCTCCTGCACCACTGTGCCCCACCCTATCCCATTGTATTGGGGAGGGAGGGATGTCTCTTTCCAGGAGGCCCAGAAAACTAGTGCTCCCCAACCCCTTCTTGCTTAGGACCCTGGGAGTGCCAGTGGTTCATTAGCATATTCCTGAGAGGGGGAGGAGAAACATATAAGAGAATTAAGAGAGAATAAACAGACTTATTTATTACAAATGGTAGAAATAAATTCATTAATATGTAAATATTATGTGCATAACGTAAGCAGATGAAATGTAGAGGGCCCCCCAGCAGCTCTCCTAGCTGTTTTATTCTCTGCATCTCATTTGCAAAGATCTGCATTCACTATGTCTACATTTTTTTCTTTGGGTGTTTTTTTTTTTTTTTTTTTTGCCCTTTAATTTTCTCCCATCATCCTCAGCTGCCTTCTGGTCTTGCCTGCAGAGCCAGTGGGAAGGGGAAAAAGATTCCCTATCGCCTGTTGAACTAGTCCTAATTGTAGGAGATAATTTACTCCTCCCCCATCCCCCAGGAGGGGCCCAAACAGTCTTTAGCAGAAATTCCCAGCTGGGGACTTCAAGGTCCCTTTCAACCCTGGTTTCTGTGATCTCATTACAACACTTGCCCTTTCCCCCAGAGCAATCTGCATGGGAGGGACAGTCATGATGCTTTTCTAAGGATGAGAGGGGAGATGGAGAAGTAAAATTGGCCGGGGCCCAGGGAATCTAGCAGAGTCCCCCAACCCCAGTGAGCCTAGACCCTTTCCAGCCTGGGGACCCATTCTCAGACATGCTGCAGGAGTAACCTATACAAGTCCCAGAATCTACCCCCGGTCCCCTACTTCCCTAAGGGGCCTGGTGGGAGGGGAAGAGCTAGGACATGGGACAATCTAGAAGCTGGGAGATCTTCAGTTTTTATTTCTGCCTTGATGCCGACAGTGGGATTACCTGCCATTCTGTTTGGGGAAATTCAAGAGTAGTCCAGTGGGCAAGTTGATAAAATAGAATTCCCTTTTAAAAAGAGAATGCTGTTGGGGCAGCTAGTTGGCACAGTGGATAGAGCTCTGGTCTTGGAGTCAGGAAGACCTGAGTTCAAATCCAGCCTCAGACACTTACTAGCTGTGTGACTCTGGGCAAGTCACTTAACCCCAATTGCCTCACCAAAAAAAAAAAAAAAAAAGAGAGAATGCTGTCCCTGACAAGATAGATCCTCTCCCTGGGGACAGCCTGGAAAATGGTTGGGCCATCTCTGTAGGAAAGTGAGGCCTCTTTAGTCTGTATAATATAGCACTATATAAGTGGGAGCTTGGATGAGTAGGAGGGATGGCACTTCTTGAGCCCCCAAATGCCCTTAACCTCACAGTCACACACAAAAATATACACAATACACACAGTCACCACCCATACACCCCTCTGGAGACACACAAATAATCTTTAGACTCTGGTATAGTGGAAAATAGACTAGTTTGAGAATAGTTTGAGTTATTTCAAGTGCTGCATGGAACTGAAGTGTGAACCTCTTATAGGGACCATTAGTGGAACCAGGCAGCTAGGAGGTGCCATAGTGCACAGAGAGTTGGGCCCTGAGTCAGGAAAACTCATCTTCCTGAGTTCAAATCTGGCCTCAGATACTTACTGTGTGACCCTAGGCAAGTCATTTGACCCTGTCTGCCTCAGTTTCCTCATCTGTCAAATGAGCTAGAGAAGGAAATGGCAAACCATTCCAGGACCTTGCCCAAGAAAACCCCAAATGGAGTCACGAAGAGTTGGGCATAACTGAAACAACTCAACAACAGAGGCCCTGATTCCTGTACGAGGATCCTGGGGAGGATCCCATACTCTTTCTAAGAAGCTGTTCATGATATATGGAGACATAACTACTCAAGAAAAGAGCAGTATAGGGGGCAGCTAGATGATGTACTGGATAGAGCTTTGGCCTTGGAGTCAGGAGGATCTAAGTTCAAATCTAGCCTTAGACAGTTGACACTTAACTAGCTGTGTGACCTTGGGCAAGTCACTTAACCCTGATTGCCTCACCGAAGGAAAAGAAAAAAAAGAAAAGAGCTCCTTGTAATTGAAGTGGTGCCTTGATGCAGCACATTAGGGTTTCACACTTACTTGACACCATTCATTTTCCCCTTCCTACCATGATGCCCAAGGGGAGTGCCCTGGCACTCTTCCCCAGTTTCTCCTCACCACCTTCCCTTCTCTTCCCTACTCCTGCACTGTGGGTAATATCCAACCAGCCAGGCAGACTACTACCTCTATTCCCTTCCTGGGGACCAAGCACTCCTTGGGAAAAGGGGAAAAGGAGGGGAGGTCACCAGGTTGGGCAGGGGTGTGTATGTGTGTTTATGTATAGGATATCTGAAGAACTTTCAGAATAATGAAGTCACACCCCACTGCCAGCTTCTTATTCTTAGCTTCTGACTACCTTGTTCCTCAACTCTAGCCAACACCTCCCACTCTGAATCTCTCTATCTCTCTACCTTTCTGTCTCTGTCTCTGTCTCTCAGTCTCTGTTCTCTTCTCTTTCATCCTCCTTTTGTTCCTTTGACCATATTTTCCCACAAAGGCCTCTTTGTGATATGTCCAAGATCAGATAAGACAAAGGTAAGCCCCTTTCAGGGTGACAGAGGGAAGGAAACATGCTCAGAGTCCAAGATGACAGATGAAACAAGACATCAGATAATCCAGAACCAGTTTCTATTTGGCTAGGGAGTAGGGTGAGCACGTTCATTCTTCTCCTTTTAGCCCTGCCAACTTAGAATTCTCTCAGCAACTCTTGTTTGGTCATGCCCGACCCTTCCTGACCTCTTGGACTATAGCATGCCAGTATTGTCCATTGTCCATTTCTTGGCGAAAATACTGGAACGGTTCACCATTTTCTTCTTCAGTGGATTAAAGCAAACAGAGGTTGTGACTTGCTCAGGGTCATACAGTTAGTAAGTGTCTGTTTGGTTATGGTATAGGGTGAACTGGTTCACTTTCCTCGTTTTAGCCCCACTGACTCAGAATTCTCTCGGCAACTCTGCAGGGATAGAAAGGGGATGGGAGAAACTGGGGGTAAAATATTCAGGGTGTCATGGAAAGGATAAGGTCAACTTTGCTTGGAATGCTCCCCTCAAGGCTTAGATCCTGTTTTCCATGTCAGAGGTCTGTCCTGATTCCCCCACCTGTTAATTCTACCTCTCCCCTTTCCCTCCAAATTACTTTGTGATGTTTAATATTTACTTATCTGGGTAATATGTTGTTTCACCCTTGTAGGGTAAGCTCTTTGAGAGCAGGGACTGTTTTGTATCCCCAGTGCCTTCCACCGTGTTTGGCCCATAGAAGGGACTTAATAAACACTGGTTGAATTGAGCTGAACAAAAATGTATTGGGGGTTCAGTGGATAAAGCACCAGACCTGGAGTCAGGAAAACCTGAGTTCTGATCCAGCTTCAGACACTTTCTAGCTGTGTGACCCTGGGCAAGTCACTTCACCCTGTTTGTCTCAGTTTCCTCTTTTATAAAATGAGTTGGAGAAGGAAATGGCAAGCCACTCCAGTATTTTTGCCACAAAAACCCCAAATGGGGTCACTGAAACAACAGAACACATACACACAAACACACATTAAGGACCTACTATGTACAGAGCACTGAGTTAGGCATTAGGGAGATAAAAATTTTAGAGAAGGCAATCTGTGCTCTAATGTATCCCAGGGATAACCGCTCATATTTATACACATTTTAGGATCACAAGGGTAGAAAGGGAAGGGACCATAAAAACCATTCAGTCCAACCCCTCATCTAAAGCATTTCGAGTGGCAGCTTGGTGTAGAGGAAAGAGGTCTGAGTTTGGAGTTAAGTAAATTAGATTGAGATCCCAGTTCTAGTTCCTAGGTATGTGACCTTGGGCAAATGGGGGAAGGGAACAAATATTTATTAAATGTCTACTACAAGCCAGGCACAGTGCTAAGCACTTCACAAATATTAACTCATGATTCTTATTACGACCCTGGAAGTAGGTGCTATTATTATCCCTATTTTACAGTTGAGGAAGCTGAAGTGGACAGAGGTTAAATGACTTGCTAGGTCACAAAACTAGTAAGTATCTGAGGCTGGATTTGGACTCAAGTCTTCCTGACTCTAAGCCTGGCACCCTATCCACTGAGCCACCTAGCTGCCCTGGAGGTAGGTGCTATTATTATCCCCATTTTACAGTTGAGGAAACTGAGTCTAGGTGTATTCTATCCACTGCACCATCTAGCTGCCTCTGAATCACCTAATCTCTCTGGACCTCAGTTTTCTCATCTGTGTAATGGCCCTAGATGACCTCTAAGGAAGGGACTATTCTATATCTATAATCCACAAAACACCTCTGTGAGGTAGATGTTGCATTTTACTGGTAAGGAAAGTGGGGATCAGTGAAATTAGGAAATTTGCTCATGAACACAAAGCTAGGTATTCAAATGCAAGCCTCCTAAAGCCAAGGCTGCACTCTTCCCACAACAGTTTATTACTTTCTCTCATGCCATCAACCTGTTGTGTGATGCTAGACAAGTCACTTAGGCAGCAAGGTGGCATGGTGGCTAGAGAGCTGAGCTTGAATCCTATCTCAGATACTTACTGGCTCTCCACGCTGGTCTCGAGCTCCCAACCCGGAGACCTAACGTTCACTCTTCTCTATCCTTGCCTTGTCTGATGTTGGGCCCCTCAGTCACCAGGGTGGGCCTGTGCCTCTTCTCCAGCGAGGCAAGGGGTAGATCTGGATCTGTTCTTTAGTTTGGGGGAAAGCATTCTTCTGGGGCCTTGTGGACCCTTTGCCACATTCAGACCATAGACCACAAGCCTTGACACTGAGTCCTGAAGAATGGTGAGTTTTAGGGGAGAGATGTAGACTCTAGAGATGAACTCTGACACAAGGGCGGTAACTGAGCTAGGGGTACATACCGATTGACCCTTCCCCAGTCTAGGGAGTTGGTGGGACTGTGGGAAAGTCACAGATGAGAAGTCCTTGAAAAGTTCAGAGTCTGGATCACTCTGGAAACAAGTCATAATGAAGAGCTAGGCAGATGTCTGGGGATGTTGGGAGGGCCAGATTCAAGGTTCTGAAAGAGAAGGAGCAGAAAAAGCAGGATTCACCAGAAGGTCTTCGAAGGGACTGGTCAGGAGTGAGGTCCAGGGTTAGAGCTGCCAGGTGGTACCAGGCAAGAGGACAGGTTGATGAGCTACAGCTAGACAGTCACCTCTGCTAGTTAAGACTTAGGTGACCTCTGGGACTCAGTTTCCTCATTTGTAAAATGAGGGGATTGGAGTAGATGGCCTTTCCAGCTCTAAGCCTATGAATGGATGGCCTCCGTTTGCCTGTCTGTGAGCCTCTGCGTGTGCACAGCTTCTCCTGACATTCCTTTAGCTCAAGACCTCTTAACTTGGGGTCTGCAGACCCCAGGGATCTGTGCCTAGATTTCAGTGGGAGTGCTCTGTGAACTTGAATGGGAAATAAAAATTACATTTTTATTTCAACATGATTGATTTACTTTGTAATCCTATATATTTTATTTTACACATTTAAAAGCATTAATCTGAGAAGAGGTCCATAGGCTTCACCAGACAACCAGAGGGGGTCTGACATAAAAATGATTTTTTGTTTTCAGTTATTTCAGTTGTGTCTGACTCTTTGTAACCCCATTTGGGGTTTTCTTGGCAAAGAGACTGGAGAAGTTTGCCATTTCCTTTTCCAGTTCATCTTAAAGGAAAGAAAACTGAGGCAAACAGGATTAAATGACTTGCCCAGGGTTACACAGATAGTGGTTTGCCATTTCCTTCTCCTGCTCATGTTACAGATGAGGAAACTGAGGCAATCAGGATTACGTGACTTGCCAAAAGTCACACAGCTAATGATTTGCCATTTCCTTCTCCAGCTCATTTTATAGATGAGGAAACTTAAACAAACAGGATTACATGAGTTGCCCAAGTGTCTGAGGCCAGATTTGAACTCAGGAAGATGAATCTTCCTGACTCCAGGCCTAGCATTCTATCCACTGTGCCACCTAGCTGCCCCCAAAAAGGTTAAGAACCCCTTTCAAAGGCTCCTGACTCCATTCTCTTTGTTCTCTATGGCAAAGGCCAAATTAGGCTATTTATAATGTCCTTGGTGACATTACTTTATGGTATGTTTATACTATCTAGATCACCTTTGAACCATCTGATTCTTGTATACTTGGGTTTTTTTCCCTTAAAGATAAAGCATCCAATATCCTAAGGAATGACTTGGGTTGAAATACTGCTTTATTCAGTGACTATTATTTTTAATTTTTAATTAATTTATTTTGAATTATCAACAATCACTTCCATAAGCTTTTGAGTTTTAAATTTTCCCCCCTCTCTCCCCACCTCCCTCCCCAAGACAGCATGCAATCTGATACAGGCTATACACATACATTCCTATTAAACATATTTTCACATTAGTGATGTTGTAAGGAAGAATTAGAACTAATAGGAGGAACCACCAGAAAGAGGAAACAAAACACAATAGAAGAAAAAAAATAGTAAATAGTGTGCTTCGATCTGCATTTAAACTCCATAGTTCTTTCTTTGGATGCGGAGAGCATTTTCCATCATGAAGCCTTTGGAGATGTTTTAGATCCTTGTATTGCTTAGAAGGGTTAAGTCTATCAATATTAGTCATCGCACAGTGTAGGCTGTTCTCCTAGTTCTACTCACTTCAGTGATTATTTTCAAAGACAAAGAAGGATCTGTGATGTTGTCAATCAGTCAACAAGCATTTCTGAAGGTTTACTAAGTGCCAGGTACTGTGCTAAGTGCTGGGGATGCAAATAAAAGCAGAGTCCCTGTCCTCTGGGAGCTTACATTCTAACGGAGGAAGACAGCCCATAAAAAGAATCTGAAAAGAGGAGGGGGGGGGATGGGATGAAGGTACTCAACATGGAGGCCTTGGAGGGTGAGTTCTGAGTGCAGCCTGAAGAGGAATGAGACATGGCTGGCCTGGGCACCCTCCTTAAATGGAAGTTGTAATTTTGTCAGTATGAGGAAATTCAGATTGCAATTAGTCAGCAGCCTAGTAGATAAATCTTGGGGAGTTAGTAGCCTGAGGCATGAAGAAATGAAGTGACTTGTCTGGAGTCACATAGCTGTTTCGAGCCTGCCATTCCTTCTATTCTCCACAACACCCTGCCTCTGTGTGATGATAATAGCTCAGATTTATTTAAAGCTCTAAGGTTTATGAAGCTCTTTACATGCATTATTTCATTTGATCTTCACAACAAGATGAGGTAGGTGAGTGCTATTATTATCATTCCTATTTTACAGATGGGGAAACAGACTCAGGGAGATTAAGGATATTTTCCAGGGTATATATTTCCAGGATATTTATTCAAACCCAAGTCTTTATGATTTCAAGTCCAGTACTCTATTTCCTGGGTAGCTAGGTGGTGAAGTGGATAGACTGCTGAGTCTGAACTTAGGAACGCTCATCTTCCTGAGTTCAAATATGACCTCAGACACTAGCTGTGTGATCCTGGACAAGTCACTTAACCCTGTTTGCCTCAGTTTTTTCATATGTAAAATGGGATGGAAAAGGAAATAGCAAACCACTCCAGTATCTTTGCCAAGAAAATCCCAAATAGGGCCACGAAAGGTCATGAACAATTGAAATAACATAATAACAATAACAACTGAAGCCTAAAGAAATTAAAGGGCTTTTCTCCAACCTCATTGCTCAAGAAGTATCAGAACTGGGACTCAAATCTATATCTTCTTCCTCCCAGTTCATGTCTCTTTCTCCTGTACCATATTACACAGATGGTCTTAAGTCATGACCTTCTTATCTTATTGAACCAGGCTTTGTGGGCAAAGTATTCCAATTCTATTGTCTCTTTCTCAGGAACTTTTCAGCTATTAAGAGTCATTTCCCGATGTTTTCCTCCACCTCCTCCACCCTCACCTACCCAGTGAGCCATCCCTATGTAACCAGGGGCTCAAACTTCATTTGCATAAGACCCTCCTCATTGATGGAGATGGATTCCTTAGTGCTCTGCATCCGGGCATCAATCTCCACCAAGGAGGAGGGTCTTATGCAAATATGCTTTCAGTCCCTGGTTACAGTCACAACAGAGAAGAGCAGACAGAGAAGCAAAAACAGTTGAGAAAGTGAAGATATTTGGCCATGAACATTCTCAATCCTCTGGCTCTCTGATGAAAGAATGGAATATTGACTAGGGCAGCTGGGTGGTGCAGTGGGTAGCATTTTGGACTCAGAGTCATGATAGGCTGGGTTCAAATCCTGCTTCAAATACGGGACAAGTCACTTAGTTTCTGAGCCTCAGTTTACTCCTTTGTAAAATAGGCACAACAAAACACCTCACAAGGTTATTTTGAGGATCAAAAGAGTAATATCAAATCAAATATGTGAATTTGTAAAAAATAATGTATTTCAAGCACTCTTCAAACCTTAGAGTGCTACATAAATGATAGCTATTATCATTCTCTCTTCTCAGGGGCCACTATTGTTTGTTACAATTATATGATGTTTATCTTGGTTTTAATGTTCTTTTTGTTAACATTAATATAGTCATTGTGTATATTGTTTTCCTCACTCAGTCCATACAATTCTTGCTGTGTTTCCTTGAATTCTGCATATTCATAGTTTCTTACAGCAAAATAATATTCCATTACATTCATATGCCACACTTTGTTAAGCCATTCCTTGACTAATGGTCATTCACTTTGTTTCCAGTTTTATTGCTACTACAAAAAGCACTGCTA